>NC_058031.1:23323478-23643478 GCF_019176455.1 Solea senegalensis
AGAATCTTATTTCTCATAGTCTGGGAGTCCTTCATGTGTTTTTTGGCAAACTCTCTGGGGGCTTTCATATGTCTTGCACTGAGGAGAGGCTTCCTTCGGGCCACTCTGCCATAAAGCCCCGACTGGTGGAGGTCTGCAGTGATAGTTGACTTTGTGGAACTTTCTCCCAACTCCCTACTGCATCTCTGGAGCTCAGCCACAGTGATCTTTGGGTTCTTCTTTACCTCTCTCACCAAGGCTCTTCTCCCACGATTGCTCAGTTTGGCTGGACGGCCAGGTCTAGGAAGAGTTCTGGTCGTCCCAAACTTCTTCCATTTAAGGATTATGGAGGCCTCTGTGCGCTTAGGAACCTTGAGTGCTGCAGAAATTATTTTGTAACCATGGCCTGATCTGTGCCTTGCCACAATTCTGTCTCTGAGCTCCTTGGGGAGTTCCTTCGACCTCATGATTCTCATTTGCTCTGACATGCACTGTGAGCTGTAAGGTCTTAGACAGGTGTGTGCCTTTCCTAATCAAGTCCAATCAGTTTAATTAAACACAGCTGGACTTAAATGAAGGAGCAGAACCATCTCAAAGACAATCAGAAGAAATGAACAGCATGTGAGTGTCACAGCAAAGGGTCTGAATACTTATGACCATGTGATATTTCACTTTTTCTTTTTTAATAAATTTGCAAAGATTTCTACATTTGTTTTTTTCTGTCAAGATGTGATGCTGAGTGTACATTACTGAGAAATAAAATTAACTTTTTGGATTTTAGGAAATGGCTGCAATGAAACAAAGAGTGATATACCCACTGTATATCTCATGTATCATGATAAAGACTAAAAACATTAGTTATAAGCCATTACATTGCGATATATATGGATATGGAATGATATTAGTGCTGAGTCAAAATATCTATATGGTGATATATTGTTGCCTTCCTCATATAATACGATAATCAATAAAAGACACCAATCTGTAAACTACGTGGGAAAGCGGTTGCCGTCAAAGACAGCTCGACAACAAATTTGGGGATATAATATCGGGATATTGATTTTCATCAATATCGCTCACCCCTACACTAGGGCAAATATCGTTATTTTGATGAAAAAATTAAGGCGTGAATTCAAGATTTAAGAAGCTTTATTTATCCTGAGGGAAATTGCTGTGCAACAGTTGCAATAAAAAGGTAGTGAAGTAATAAAAGTAACACAAAATAAAATCAAATAAGTAACTTAATGCAACAAAAATTACAGTTCATACGTAGGTATATACAATATACAACAATACGTACTATGCAATTAGGAGCACAAATAGAGAGCACAACAACTTAGTGAAAAAAAAAACGGTAATAGAAAAAAAAGTGCAGAATAGACAGAGAGCAACAGAACCAGCTCGGGACATAACTCGATAAAAATAAAAAGAGAAAAGCTGCACTTTTAACTTTTCATGTTAATGTTTTGTTTTCTTCAGTTAGACAGATATTGTCATGTATCGCTGTACGATTGTCTCACAATTGTATGGTGATATTATCGGTATAGTGTCGTGTATCGTGAGGTAACCTGTGACTACCACCCCTGATTTCCCCTAAGGTTAATGTCAGAGATGACTAACTGAACGCACGACTCGATGCTCTGCAAAGTTTGAGAGCCCTGGTTTACATCGAGTTAAAGAAATCCCTTACCTTCTCCTGGTGTTTGAACCACATCCACCACCACAGAGGTTTTCTTCGTGTACCAGTCGTACTAGAAAGAATGAGCACAAACAAATACATGCGTTACAAATGCTGCAACAGAAGAGGAAATGATGATGTGATGATGGTGCAACGCTGTGAAGAACTCACCATACAGAGTCTACAGCACTGCATGTGAGGTCCAAACACCGAACACTCCAAGAAGACGATCCGACACTGGTCTGGACTCAGTCTGGGGGAAAACACTGCACTGGTGCCTGAAGACAGCTGCTCTGAGGGAGGCAGCAAACAAACAAACACGTCAACATCTGTACTGTGGTGGGCCTCTACTGATCACAACTGAGCCCCTTCATTTATTTCTTTAGTGTGTATATGTTTAAAATGACATATACACATTGAATTAAATGTTAATTACTTTACCAAACATGTCATTTTGATTAGATTTAAGTTAAGAAAGAGTTTATATTCAGATTCAGACAACTTTGTCTGATGAAAACGCAACAGAGGGGACAGGGCAGGAGTTACAGTATCTATGAGTCTTCCTAAATGTGGTGCCAGCGCCCCCGTGTGGCTTGTGTGTGCACACGTTGAAGTGCAAACAGCAATAAGACAACTGAATAAAAATCAGGAAACACTGTTTTTTAAAGACATCCATGAATAAATAAAGGGATTTTATTAAGACCTTTTTTTGGACTTGACTGAAGATAATTTATTAACAGCCATGATGAGGATGATGAGGATTTTTAACAAAGAAAAGTCTTAAATGTTTAACTCACTCACCACATTTACCACCAGTGAGATCCACGTAGAATAAAGACGACCTGACAGAAGAGGAACAAGGAGTGATTTGTAAGCGTTTATACGAAAGTAAATCTGTTTTTTCCTCTCATCAATAAACAATCACCTCCTGTTGGGGCAGTACTTGAGGCCAAGCCTGAAAGGTTCATGCCACCATCCGACAAACACCACACCTGTGTCACCTGGAGCCCAGAACGCCTGCAGAGACGAGGAGGA
This sequence comes from Solea senegalensis, assembly GCF_019176455.1. Taxonomy (NCBI): domain Eukaryota; kingdom Metazoa; phylum Chordata; class Actinopteri; order Pleuronectiformes; family Soleidae; genus Solea; species Solea senegalensis. The sequence goes on from NC_058031.1 coordinate 23,326,171, forward strand.
GGAGCCAAAACAGCACAGGGATTTGTAAGAAATAAAATCTGATCTGAGAGTTGATTTGTGGATTTTCAGATATTTTTACAGACCACAACAACACAAGTTCTGAACTCACCTGTCCAGGTGAGATGTCTTCAGGAACGCCTTCCAACACCGAGACGTTGTCACCCTCGATGTCCAAAACACAGAGCACGGGGCAGTTCTTACCGACCAGCGCTTCTCCCCAGTCCTCACGGAAGACAAACTGCTCCCCCTGCAGGATTTATTTAAAAACACACTTCAATTAAAGCTGAAGAGAAGTCAAGCGTTATGTCAATACAGCGTTTTTTTTTTAAATGATAATCACTTTCACGGTCTCCTTTTTCTCCACTCTCATGGCATCGTCGTCGTCTCCAGTAGAGGACAGCTCTGCTGACACAGTCTACAAACAGAACATGAGAGACAACCATTTACGACACTGCAATAAAACAAACTGTAAACCACATTAAAGACACAAATCATGGTTGTTTGTGCTTTTGTCCGCATTCCAGTTAGAGGTTCACTGACAGAAAAATACCTGCGATGCACAAGCGTTGAAAAGTGATAAGCTTCCTCGTCATGGCATCTGACAAGTGAGAAATGTTTGATCTGGTTTGACGAGTATTAAATCAGCTGAAATCATCAGTGGCTAAGAAAGCTTTTAACAACCAAATTAATCCCAGACCAGAGAGTCGTATTGCATGTGGAAGAACAACGGCATATTTAACCAAATCAATATTTTGATCTTATAGAGAGAAAAGTCAAACCATTTCTAGACAGACTGACGTTTCTTGAATTATTAGATTTCTTTCCTTTTTATGTGTTTTAGGGCAAGTGCAATATTATTGGATTACTCTGTCTTACTTTATATATTCTGTATAATATTGGTTGTCTCTGTAGTGTTGCAACACGTTTTACCCAAGAAAGATTTCCCAGTGGGGACAATGAAAGATATTTGTTAAGATTTGAGAAACTTCAGCACCAGATTCCTTAAAAAAAAGGAAGTAAACAAAAAGACGGACAGACACATAAGACAATAAAACACGGCAGTAATGAACGGGTGTTTCAGGACTGGAGTTAGCCTCCAATCATCTGCTCATCGGGTGAGAGGAGCTCGGGACAGCACACCACGATCCCAAGAACCCTGCCTACTGCAGCTTTAACCACATTTCAGGAGGCACTGAACTCATCACCAGGGAAAAATCTACATTCTGTCCTGTGTGTGTGATTCAGTGTTGATCTGACCTGAAAGAAGGATTCTGCCTTGGGTCTCTTCCTCTCTGCCACATACAGGAGGTGAGTCTCAGAGTGGGACCAGACCAAGCAGCCAAACTGATCTAAAAAAAAAAGAAGAAAGATGGTGTGTTTAATGGTGAAAATGTAAACAAAAAAATCTTTAAAAGAGGCAGCTTTTACTCACCATCTTCATAGACTTTGCCATGTTTTTTTAAGGCTGTGAGGTTGATGCTCTTCATCTTGATGTTTTTACTCCAGACCTGCAGGGTCAGCAGAAGAGAGACATAAGTTATACTGAGCTTATTTTATTCACATGAGGCTTGTAATATGGGTTCTACATGGATGGAAAATGTAGTCAAACAGATATTGAAGTAAAAAAAAGCACAAAACCACAAACCTCCAGAAACTGTTTCTCCTCCCCTTTCACTGTACACTCTCTGACAACAGCCTTCATTTCACCTGAAGGTGAATCCTTACTCAGCACCCTGACAGCGGGAACACAATGACGCGAGAAGTTACATCAAGGGGCAAACACGGTTTAAAAAACTCATCCGCATGAAATGACGATACAGTTTCATACGTACTCTCCTTTGATTTCAGTGCAGTTTCCTGAGGCTCCAGAGTAAACCACGGACGCATCATCGTGGAAAACGATGTACTGACGACAAAACTTGACGTTCTCGTTCCTCTCCAGGTCGCGCTGGCTCCATTCTGCAAAAATAAGTTTTATAAACAAACAAATACCTGAACAGCTAAAAAAAAACCTAAATATAACATTGTCATTTTTTATTAGACGTGAACATCTTAACCTTCAACTTCACTTAATAAACAGGAATCTAAACATCTTCATATAATATTTAACTTTTAATACACAAATAACATGCTAATATTTTAGTGAACGGACTTTGAGCTTAAAATCTTAGCTTACATATTACCTAGTGAATTTTGACACAAATGGCACTCCATACCTACTTAGCACGAGACTAAGGGAATGTAATATAAATAAAACGCTAATATATCACGAACATCGACACACCTGTGTAGATGTTGCTGTATTTGCCTCCATACTGAGAGGTGACGACTGGTCCAACATCTGCTCTGCTCAGAGAAGGGAAGAGACTGAGCTCTCTGTAGAGTGTGGACATGTCCTCAGGGCTGTTCATCACCTGACACGCAGCAGAGAAACGTCTGGAACATTTCACTGACACAAACAACTGTCTCACACTCAACAATGCCTTACTCATGGTTAGCCAGGAAGCTAGGCAAGTCAACCATGACTCACTCTAACCCGAGTTAAGTGAAAACGTCGGCATGAATCGTTGTACAACCAAGAGCGACCGGAACCAAGTAGCTAATGATGTTTTCTGACAGTTAGTCAATGATAGCGGAACTTCCTATGGCTAACAGCAAACAACACTCTGCTAGCTTGACTAAAACGCGAATATTAGCCAAATATCACTAACACAACGTGTAAAGCTGTGCATTTATAGCGAATTCATGCTAATTTTGTTTTCAATTCAATTCAAACTTGTCAATTCAAGTTATCAGATAACTTAAAAGTCTCACCTGTGACTCCATGTTATAAAGTGTACTGCCGACAAATCCAGAGTACAACAGCCAGCGAAGTTAAAGAAGGTTAGGTCCTTTGAGTGCTTCCTGTGAGACGTCAAAATAAAACATGATTCCAAACATTTTTAATAAAAAGTCTTGTTTTAATACAAAAATAAAATCACGAGCATAATCTCCGACTCCAACAACACAAGAACAAATGACAATAAAGATCAGGGATTTAGAATTTTAAAACACTTTCACCAGGATCATTCCTGTGAAACTCCAAAATAAAGCATTACCCCAAAGTTTTCGGACAATCCACAATACAAAAAACATAAAAGGAACAGGAAAAAAAACTCGAACAAAAGCATTCAATTATTGAATTTAGGAGTGATGAAGTCTACCAGCAGTGTATTTATTTATAATGGAAACAATGTACATTCATTAATGTATACAGTATATGTATATATATACATATCAAACATGTTTCGTACCCGTGCTCTTATTTTGTAGGAAATCACCTCGACAACACCTAATAAGGAAGTAGCAGGCAGCGCCCTCTTGCGTTATAACTAATATATTTTATGTGACTTTTTATTCAAAGAAAACGTTCATCTGAATTCAGAGGGTGGTGTTTTCCTGGCGAAGCACATTGACTCTTGTATTTTAGTTGAATTTATGTGTTTACATCGTTAACGTTTCCGCCTGGTGTACAGTGTGATGATGATGATGATGACAGAAGTGGGTGGGGTCACAAAGAGCCAAGATGGAGGACTTTGAGGAGCCGCTGTCAGATGAGGAGAAGGTTTGGAGACTTATTTTATCCATAACTCTCAGATCCAGTCATTTTTTTTATTAAAACTATACATGTTTTATGTCCACGCGTTTTCACCGTCACAACACGGAGACACAAAAACAGCTTTTTTTTTTAGACCCGTAAAGAAAAAATAAACCCTTGTTTTTAAGCTACGGCTCGGCTAGCTAACTAGCTCAAGCTAGTCATCGCTTAAATAGTTGACTTTTTAAACACTGGACACTTATAATATAACTGCTACTGAATCAATGAACGCATAAGCACCTCTGACCACAAGTGGTGTCGCGGTTAATAACAGTTTTTAGGCTCCAAAAGCGCTATTTACCATTAGCGGCTAACGCTGCTCTGGCTGTAAATTTTCTGGGTCAAACAGATTCAGTTGCAGCTCAAATACTTGATATCCTTCACATATGGATGCACAGCCCAGGCCAGGACAGGCCAGGCCAGGCTAGACCAGTACAGGAGAGCCTGCAGTTTAGACGGAGCCTCTCTGAATGTTTGTGAAAAAGTGTAAAAATACTGTAAATAACAGGATTTCAGTGAATCATGCAAATGACAGTCTCCATGTCTCTTACAAGGCAAAGTAGCTGCAAGTGATTAAAGACAATCTCGAGTTTAAATCAATACACATTTCGTAAAAAGTGCTAGGGTTGCAACGATTAATCAATAACTAATTTTCAACTGTTTTTTTATCGGTTTGAGAGTTTTTCCAAAAATATATAAAGTTTCTGTGATTTTTCAGCTTCTTAAATGTGAATATTTTCTGGTTTATTTGCTCCATATGACAAAGAAATCATAAAAACGGAATGTCTTTTTTGGTTTGTGGACAAAAACAATACATTTGAGAACATTGTAATTTCCCCACATTTTTCACTTCTTTTTTTTTTTTTACATTTTATGGACCAAACAAGTAGTCAGTTAACCGGGGAAAATAATTGACAGATTAATCTGTTATGAAAGTAATCGTTAGTTGGTTGTAAAGGTGCTGATTTAACATGATATTATAGAGTCATGATTTACTGTTTAGACAAGCAGTTTCTAATTCTGTCTCCACTCTGCAGAGAGAGGTTGCACCACTGCTACTAACAGAGCTCGACCGCAGGGCTTTAACTAATGATTGCTTTTATAATCGATTAATCGTTCGGTTCGGAAAATGTTGATCAGTGTTTTTCAAACCTGGAAATTATGATGTTCTCACACCCAATCAATAAATATTTAGTAAAAACTTTACTGCTAACACTGTGGAAATGATGATGTTCTCAAACGTCTTGTTTTGTCCATAAATCAAAATGAATTAGTTTTAATGTTTTCTTTGTTTTATGGCGCAAAGAAAAAACATAAAATATTCACATTTAAGATGCCGAAAAATCAGAGAAACTGGTTTTAATTATTTAAAAAACAAACAAACATTCAGACGGATTAATGGAGTTCACTCGCTGATTTTAAGAAATCAGGGCTATTTTATTATTATTATCATCATTATTATTATTATTATTATTACTGCTTAATAAACTGGTTGTGCTGAATGTGTCTCTAGGTTCGCATCGCGGCCAACTTTGTGACTCATGCTCCACCCGGAGAGTTCAACGAGGTCTTTAATGGTAAGAAGCAGCTGTGGCAAAAATAATCGTGTTATTTATATTTTAAACATCATTTTCTGTGGTTTCACGTTGATTCCTTTTTTTCTTTCTTTCTTTTGTTTAGATGTGCGGCTTCTCCTCAACAACGACAACCTCCTCAGGGAGGGAGCATCACAGTAAGTCACATGTCTTTATTTTTTTACGTAAAGTAAATAATAAGAAATCAATTTTTATGTAAAATTCACAAATTCTCCAAATGTCTTGTTTTTGTCCACAATCCAAAGTGATTCAGTTTGAATGATTTCTTTGTATTATGGAGCAAAGAAACCAGAAATTATTCACATTTAAGAAGCGGAAAAAGTGTCTCTAATGATAAGCAGCCCTAAAAATATATATTACACGACTAAAATATTTTCCTTTTTTCTATTTTGTTTGTAAAGACAATTAGACAAACAAAGAACAAGAAACTCATGATAATAACAATAACATTTAAAATGTTAAATGTATATTTTAAAGGATTCGGATCAATATTTACCATTTTAGTGAAAGTAAAAGAGCTGCTTTATAGTTTAGTGTAAGTTGTAAGTGATATACATGTAGTGAATAAGAAAACATGAGTTGTTTTACCTCCTTCATTCTCTCTCTGTGTGAGTTCAGCTCTTTCGCTCAGTACAACATGGATCAGTTCACTCCTGCCAAACTGGAGGGCTACGACGAGCCGGTACGTTGGTTTTATGTCCTCAGGCTGTGTCTGCTGTGAATTGAATGTTAAATAGAGATTATTTCTTTAAAAGACATACATTAATAATTTACATGAGAAAATGTTAAGTTTAAAAAAAAGGTACATGTTATTTGATATTCCATATTGAGTTTGCATATTAAGAACATATGTAATGGTATTTACAGGCAGTGTTGTAATGTAACAAAGTACAAATGTTGTCGTTACTGTACTTAAAATTCACGTAACTGTACTGAGTTGCTATTATGGTCTGTTTTTATATAGAGCTTTTCTAGTCTTGAGCTGCTTTAAACTAGTTTTACACATTCACAAATCTGTCATACTCATTCACATGCTGTGACATCAGCTTAAGTGTCTTTGCTCAAGGACACGTAGACGAGCAGAGCCAGGAATTAAACCCACAACCTTTCTCAACCTACCACTGAGCCAACATGGCTCAGTCCTAACTCCTCATGTTTATGTTTATGTTTATTTATATTTATATTTATATATATATATGTATATATATACATATATATGTATGTATATATATATACACATACATATATATATACATACATATGTGTATATATATATACACACACATATACATATACATAGATACACCCGCACATATATATATACACATATATACGTATATATACATGTGTATATATATATATATATATATATATATATACATACATACATATATACACACATACATATATACACACATACATATATATATATACACACATACACAAGGCTTTGCAGCCGCAGAGCAGTGATGTCGCTTTGTTTTAGCAGACGTTAGCAGAGAGATGTAAAGTTAACCGTTCAGTCCGAGTCGTGTCTCGTCATTTTTGGACTACAACGGCGTCAGTGTTTCTCGTAACTGCTACTCCATGTACAAGGAAACGATCTGGATAAACAAATAAGACGATAACGTCAGAACATTGTCATTCGTCACAGTGTTTGATGAAGCTTTTTTGAAATGAATTACTCCATAAAAAACACGACCTGTCTTTCTTTCTTACTTCTCTGCAGGTCCTGATAACAGAACACGGCGACCTGGGTCAGGGTCGTTTCCTGGACCCTCGCAACAACTTGTCGTTCCGCTTCGACCACCTGAGGAAGGAGGTGAGCGACGTGCAGCCGCACGAAGGTGACGCGTCCCTGAATAGCTGGAGAGACGCCTGTGACTCTGTCCTGAGCGCCTACGTCAAAGAGCACTACCCCACCGGTGTCAGCACGGTGAGGGACGCCAGAAACCTTGCAAAATTCACCTCATTACAGGTGAAAAAAGTGCAACTTTCTATGTTAAATTGTTCTGTATGTTTGTGTGTGTGTTGCAGGTTTATGGGAAAACAGTTGATGGGCAGCAAACCATCATCGCCTGCATTGAAGGACATCAGTTTCAGCCCAAAAACTTCTGGTAAATGGCCCTCATGTGTTCATAAAACACACACAAATCAAGACGTTTTAGAATGATCTGTAACTAACAGTTCCATGTGCAGGTGAAGCAGCAGACGTGCTCTCTCTCTGGATAAATAATCCATCTGTCATGTGGTTTCTCTGTCACAGGAACGGTCGCTGTAGGTCAGAGTGGAAGCTCACCCTCGGTCAGTCCACGGCTCAGGTGGTGGGAGTTTTGAAAATCCAGGTAAATTCTAATTTCTAAAAAAACGACATCATGTCTGTGTGGATTATTGGCTGAAAATCATTGTGTCTGTTTCCAGGTGCACTACTATGAAGATGGAAATGTGCAGCTGGTCAGTCATAAGGAGGTCGAAGAGTCAATACCAGTGACTGTGAGTTAAGATTTCAATGATCGCGTCTTTATGTCACTGTTGGACAGGAAACTGATGTTTGTAAACCGCTCACTCTCCCACACCAAAGTCCACAGAGAAAATCAGTGATTTTCGCTCACAATGACACATGGGTTGTTGGTCTTCTGCTGCCTCGTGTGGCCACTTTGTGTCACTGAGGTCAATCTGAACAAAGGATTTCAAACACTGACAAAATAAGACATTTGAACTTAGTGATGGAGGCAGCAGTGGACCAACAACTCCTGCGTGTGTGTGTGTGTGTGTGATGTTAAAATCACTGATTTTCTCTGTGAGGTTTGGTGTGGGAGAAAGCAACTCTGGTTTCCTGTTGGAAAAGTCTGTACAGCTGCAAAGTAAAAAGAGTTTGTTTGATAATAGGTTTCTTTCGTGTTTGAAATCATTGCCATTTACCTCAGTGACACAAAGTGACCACAAGAGGCAGCAGTAGACCAGTTGTCCTTATCTGACTTTGGTCTAATGACACTATAAAGAGTCAGTTTATCTCAAAACAACATGTAGATATCATGTAAAAACATTTTTAAACATTTGTAAGTTCTAATATTAATATTATTATTTGTGACTATTTCTGACTTAAGATGTGTGTGTCCACTGTTACATGAAGTGTTCATGACCGTGTGTGTGTGTGTTGTTTAACAGAATGAAACACAGACAGCCAAGGAGTTTGTCGACATTATTGAAAATGCCGAAAATGACTATCAGGTAAACTCCACCACCGTGTTATCACCATATTTAAGTCACAACACGATATTATCACCATATTTAAGTCACAACACGATATTATCACCATATTTAAGTCACGACACGATATTATCACCATATTTAAGTCGCGATCACGATATTATCACCATATTTAAGTCCATATATCATGATATTAAGTCGATGCGATATCACCATATTTAAGTCGCGATACGATATCACAATATTAAGTCATGATATATTTAAGTCACGATACAATATCTCAGTCCTTAAGTCACGATACGATATCTCAGTACTTAAGTCACGATACGATATCTCAGTACTTAAGTCATTATACGATATCTCAGTCCTTAATTCACAATACGATACCACAATATTAAGTTACGATACAATATCACAATATTAAGTCAACAATATCTCAGTCCTTAAGTACGACGATATCTCAGTTCTTAAGTCACGATCACGATATCTCAGTTCTTAAGTCACACGATATCTCAGTACTTAAGTACTTAAGTCGATCACGATATCTCAGTTCTTAAGTCACGATACGATATCTCAGTACTTAAGTCACGATACGATATCACAATATTAAGTCACGATACAATATCACGATATTAAGTCACGATACGATATTATCACGTCATTTAAGTCACAATACAATATTTCACGGTATTTAATTTTACATATTATATATACATAGATACATATTATCATGATATTGTTGGGAGTCGTGATATATTTAAAAAATTATTTGCTAAAAAAAATCTAAATGTTCTGAAAAGCGATATTGCCACACAAAATATTGCGATATTTCCCGCCCCTAGTTTATGAGATCTGTGAATAATAACAGTCTGTTTTTATTTTATAACCTTTCTGGGGGGTAAATAGTACTTAAAAAAAAGATTTCAAATTCACTCACTGTGTTTTTTTTTTTTGCGTCCAGACTGCGATCAGCGAGAACTACCAGACCATGTCTGACACCACCTTCAAGGCTCTGCGTCGCCAGCTGCCCGTCACGCGCACCAAGATCGACTGGAATAAGATCCTCAGCTACAAAATCGGCAAAGAGATGCAGAACGCTTAGTGGCGGAAGGTCGGGTCGGACCAACCAAAGCTGAACTACCATCGATCAGTCAGTAACAAAAACAGTAATAACAATAATAATAAGTGAAGAAGTGCAGACTGAGGCACAGGTGAAGGAGAGGTTTGTCAAAGAGTTAGCGCTTCATCTTCTCTCTAGGTTTAAATAAAAAAACAAATGTTTATTTATTACTGAAATAGAGATTTCAACGTCAAAACCAGGACTGATGAAAGCACATTGTTACATATCAGGGTTTTAGGTTTGATTTAGCGCTGGAAAACACGAGGGAATTCAAATCGGAACAAACGGAAAAGTCGCCCGTTTTCTCGGTGAATCGAGTCAACGTTTGTGTTCGCTCTTAATGATTTGTCAGGTCCTTGAAATCCTTGAAAGTTTGTGAGTTTGAAAAAAAAAGTTTGTTTCAAGTGAAAGACAAAATGGCTCCACAGCGCCCCCTAGAACATATAACATTAAACAGCTCACGCATGAAAATCGGCACGTATGTTTATCGGGATAAGATCTGGAAAAAAAAGGAAGGCGGCCATTTTGGAGCAAGCAGCCATTTTGTCAATTCCGCACGTACGTTGTATTTTGAACAAACTCCTCCTCCCTCGAGCTTTTATCGCAATCGACTTCTACTACTTTGGTCGTCGGGTCACTCCTGACAAAATGAGGAGTAAAAGTCGTCACTGCGGTTTTTGGCACTAGGTGGCGCCAGTGTTCTGACGACGTGTTAATAAGTGTTCCAACTTCACAACAGAAGGTCCCTGTTTTTACTTTGTCTTCTCCACCAATGACTGAAATAAGATGAAGTACCTTTTATTTTGCATCTATAATATTTAGTCTCTTTACTTTGGCTCCTCCTCCTCGCTTTTCCTCAGTGAAGGGAAAACATAACTCATAATTTAAAAACAAAAAACAAGATTTATTTGCCAAAAATCTCTTTCCTATGGTAAAGAACTCCATCCTCCCACTCATGTATGCAAAATTTCTATTTTAATATGCTGGTTTTTGTTGGAAGTCGTAGAATTATCATCTTTATTATTATTGCACTCTTTCACTGTAACAAACAAACATGTATTTAAATATATACACACCGTACGTGTTACATGACTTCTGTAAGGGCCACATCATACATACTGTACTGTATACGTGTCACATGACTGTGCTGTGTTCACCCCCCCCCACCCCCACACACACACACACCTCACACTGAACGACAACCGTGTGCCGATCAGTCACAACGTTTAAAGACTGTACTGCCCCCTTGTGTTGTACAAATAAATGGATTGAACTTCTTGACTAGATCTGGGTTTGTTTCCTGCGTTGTTTCAACAAAACGAGATCGTCAATCCATAATGTTTCCAGTTTCATGAAGGGTTAAACAATAAAAACCCTTAATGTTCATGTTTTCTCCTTCGCTATCATAAGTTTTGCCCATTAAAAGAAAATGGGATTTCTTGAAAGTTTGAAAATCTTTTGTGAACGTCAGTGGAGAAGATTCTTAACTTACTTTCACATTGATTTGTTTAAAAACTGCTGACAGGAAGTTGCTAAAAAAAGAACCTTGATATGAATATTGGTCGTGCCATGTTTATACAATTACTCCTTAATTTTGCAATGATTCTTACGTTTAATTTAGTAGCTAATGTATGGAAGCCCATTTTCCACCCAGATAAAAAGTCATAATTCCATCCACATTAGAATCCAAGTGAACGTTGGCAGCAAATCCAAGTTCAAAGAAGAAAAAAAAATGTTAAGACATCATTAATCATGAAGGCAAAAGTCATTTATTCAAAATGCCACTAGGTGTCACAGGTGTTCATGATATGCAGATTTACTATAAAACACAGATTTACAGATTTAAACTGGCATCGTTCGATTTCCATGAATTCTTTTTTAAGATAGAAAATAAAATAAAAAATGATTTTTTTTTTTTGTTTTTAACATTTGTTAGGACGAGACGACGTCAAACTGTTGGACGTTTACAGTAGCAGGATTCAAACCTGGGGTTTGAGTGAAGCAGAAACAAATCTTCCCTGAATAAAATGTGTGAAATTTGAGTTTTTTTTAAAACATACAGTGTGTTTACAGTCAACGTAGTGCAAAAGGTTCAGTGTTTTCACGATGAGTCGACAAAAGAAAAAGAAGAAAAGAAAAAGAACATGCATGTGGTTGTTTTCATTTAAGTTAATTAACAGATTTTACAGCCACAAAAGCTGCATAAGAAATAAATAACTAAAAGTCCAGTGTGTTAAATTTAAGGTGAAATCATCAATTGATTTTTTACAGTAGCCCACAACGGACAAACTAGCGCCGAGGGTTTCATTTACATCAGAAGTCGGAAAGTTATGCTGCGTTCACGCCGAACACGACTCGAGCGTCAGACGGGATTTTTCTGATAGACGCCGTTAGATTGACGTATGTAAACTTTTTATGTACGACAAATACGCAAGTTCACCGCGATACCAGCGCTCGACGTGGCGTTTCACGCACACGAAACAGCCATCTTAGAATCCCACGTCGCAGGTAAGGAACGGCCCCACGACCTCGGAAATTCCAGGTTCTGACTACAAAATGGAACGCACCGTAAACATCCCTCGAGTTATGATGCTAAGTGAAGGCTACGCAGTTTCTCCGACATACATAAATTTGACACACTGAACCTTTAAATTTATTTTTTTAGCCCTTCTAGCTACACAGTTTTTAATTCCAACACATCTGGCAGTTTAAGCATTAAAGTTGTTTTTAAGTGTGCTTAAGGGACTGACACGTGAGGTTTTTCCTTAAACTCAAATTAGGTTTTCAACAAGGTTTTACCCACAATCCTTTGTACACGTGTTTAGCCAGGCATTTTTAAAATGCTAAGGACTTTCAGTGTCTGCCATAAATTTGTCAAAAATGTAAAAATATCACATCAAAGAAAAAAAAACCTGTAAACGACGTTAACTTCAGTAGAAACCGCGCTAACTTCAGCTGTAAAAGGCCACGCCTGCTAGCTTACTGTGCTAATGACAGCTAATGTGTGAGAGCTTCCGTGTACAAAAACATAAAATGTGCACTCATAGCATTAAGCTATTGAGCACTTGTCAATCACTGTGGGTGTCACTCATGTGTTAGCATAGCCTGGAATGCTAAGTTCTTGCCTTGTCTCTGTTGGCCCCAGTGAGAAGCTAATGTCACCGGGCCATGCTTGTTAGCTTACTTGGCTAGTCAGCATAAACAGCCAATACAGAAGTTGTGTACAAAAATATAAAATGTACCTGAGAGCGCGAGGCTAGGTTGTTGCCTCGTCTCTGTAGGACTCATTTTCAGAAGGAGCCGCTCCGCTAAAGTCAGCTGCTGTCGGTGCTAACTCGGCCGCGTGCGACGTTTTTTAACTTTTCAGTTAGAAACAGAGTCATGTGTCTTTGGCCTCAGCAATCACTCACACATGATGGAAGATACCATTGTCTCAGGGGTTCAGGGGTGACGTTGCCTGATTAATTCCTTTATATTCACGTTTTTGAGGTTATTTAAGGAAAGTAGTGATTTCTATGAGTTTAACGTGTTAAATAATAAGATAATTAATAAGGTCTTTAATGGTGTTTAAATCTTTGTTTAACACCAAGCAGTGAACTCACTTAAAAAAACAAAACATCCACTATCCCTTTAAAAGAACCTATAAAAAGTCAACAATTCATATAAAAGAAGGTTAAAGTGTAAAATAACCGCGATAAATAAATTCTAGAATTTTAAATTCACAAATATTAAAAAGACGGGCGAGTTTTTAATCCTTTCCACTTGTGGTGTTGAGGTAGCGGCGCAACAGAGCGGGACTGTATCGGCGCGGTGCAGTCGCACGAGTCCGCCCTTGTTGCATCAGTGGATTTTCACGCTAGTTTTATGGCGTTTAAATCGGCACTGAGTGCAGGAGACGTTGTTGAGGTCGTCCTCGCGTCTCCACAGTAAATCTAACAGCGTTAACGTTTCTTCTCGTAAAACAGTCTTAAGACAAAAAGAGTCAATTTAACACTTTCTGTTCAACTCTTTATTTTAACGCTAAATGAGCTCAATTTGACACAAGTCCTGGTTCCATCCTGTCCAAATAAGAGTTGGTGTTAAATTGACTCTTTCTATTACATCATCCACGTGTTAGCGACGTCACCATGTTGTGCTTTAGTTTCACCCATATTTTCTGCACACTACTGCCCCCTGCTGATCCCACATATTTGGACTGAAATCAAACAACAGGACGTTTGGTTAGCGTGTGAAGAGACAGGAAGAGACGCCGGAGTCGTTTCCTTCTGTGACGGGAAACGCTTTCACTCATTTCTGTGTGAAAGACGATGTTTTGTAGTCTGGGTTTGATCCTGGTCCTTGAGTCCCGGGATCACACAAAGACAGAAATGAAGATTTTTAGCTTCTTTGAGATTCTCCGATCGTCCTCTTGTTGTCGCGTCGTCTTCCCGGCCCCGCCTCCTTCCTGCAGTGTGGCATGTTTGTTGTTAAAGTCCTGAAGACGACAGATGTAGACGCTGCGTTTCAGCCGTTAGCTGCTGGAAGACAGAACCAGGTCCGGTTCCTTGGCCCCCTCCTGGCTGCCGTGTCCGCAGTTTCCCGTCAGCTCCGGGAAGAGGCTGGTGCGAGCGGAGTGACTCGGGGAACCCGGGGTTGGACTCATTCCTGGCTTCTTGGGGGCGGTGGGAGGAGGAGGGGGGTGGGTCCTGTCTGAGCGGGGACTGAGCGGGGAGCGGACGCCCGGAGACAGCGGCCCCAAAGACGGCGACCTCCCTCCAGGAGGGGTCGCTGCGAGACTGCGGTAGTCTGTACCGAAGGGAGAGCTGCTGATCGGCGCCAGCTTTACTCCGGCCTGATGGCTGGTGAAGCGGGACAGAACCTGAGTGACGGTGTTGCGGGCCAGCTGTTTGGCCGTGTTGTGCTCTGGTGGGGGAGGAACGAAGGCGGCGGTGGGGGAGAGGTCTCTGGGGGAGAGGGGGCCGCCGTGCTGCTGCTGCTCCAGCTCCGCCTGGCTCTGGAACTTGTGCCGCGCCGCTTGGAATCTCTGGTTGACTCCGGCCTGGTACGAGGACTGATGGAAGCCCGGGCTGCTCAGGCGCTTGGCAAGGACGGGGGAGGAAATGGGGGAGGAGGAGAGGGAAGAGGAGGCCGTGCTGGAGGGGGAGTGAGGGTGAGGGTGAAGTGGGGAATGCAAAGCTCCTCCTCCACCGCTGTCGAACACCGCGCCGTTCTCTGCTCCCTGCGACCACTCGCTCTCTCTGTGACCGTTGACCTTGGATAAAGACGTGGATCTGGGAGCGCTTTTCCCGTCAGGAACAGTCTGCACAGAGGTGGACATCACCTTCACCTCTTCTTTTCCTCCCTCAGGTTCAGACAACCTCTTCCTCAACTCCTCCACCTGCCTCTCCAGCTCCCTGCTCCTCTCCTCCTCTTTGCGGATCCTGGCTTTCATCCGCTGCCGTTCCGCGTCAAACTCAGCCAGCTGCGCCTCCGTTCGCGCCTCCAGCTGAGCCGCTCTGCTCCTCTCGTCCTCCAGAACCTCCCGGAGCTTCTCCAGCTCCACGTTCTCCTCCTGGAGCAGAGCGCGGAGCTGGGAGACCCTCTGCGCCTCCTCCTCGGCCTGACCGCTGGTCCTCTGGAGCTCCAGGGTCAGAGCGGAGGAGAGCTGCTGCTGCTGCGACAGCGACTCCTCCACCTTGGTCATGTGCTGCTCCTGCTCCTCCTCCAGCCGCCGCACGGCCGCACGCTCCGCCTCCAACTAGAGAGAAGCAGGAGAGGAAAACAGGAGTCAAGGAACGTGCTTCCAAAGTCGACCACAAGGTGTCAGAAGAGTGACACAGACTGAGAAACACACCTAAAGGAACTTGTCTTTGTATTCAAACGTTCATGATACTCTAGTGCTGCTGTGTCACTGAAACTTGATAAAACATGTCAGTAAATCACAGTCACAGACTGGAGGAGAAAAACAATCAAATAATCACGTAAAATAATAATAGAAAGAAAACTGATAAAATGTAAAAAGTATTATTGATGCACATTTGTTGTGTTTGATAAAGTGAATGTGAGCTCATGTTTACAGAGAGTTGGGGCCACAGTGAGGTCATCGGCCGCTGACTCTGCTGTTTCACCGCGCTGATGAACAATAGAAGGAAGTGGGAGGAGTCAGACAACTAATGTAAATGATTAATACAAAAAAATGTGGGCTGGAAACTCAGAGGAAGAGAAGGAGACACTCAGGAAGCCTTTCTCTTACATAAGACCCTAAAGCAGAGTGTGTACAGCAGGGATAGTGTGTGTGTGCGTGTGTGTGTGCGTGTGTGTAAGGCGTGGACATCCATTATATTGTGTTTCCTGAGGCCATAAAGCCCCGCGGCTGCTGGACGACCAAACAATGGCCTTTTCCTCCTGTTTCCTCCAGAGCGGCACATGTGCCAGTGTGTGTGTGTGCGTGCGTGTGTGTGTGTGTGTGTGTGATGCACTGACACACACACACAGTCTCAGAGGCTGCCATCAGAGACGCGAGGCAACACAACATTAACAACTTAAGTCTGTGACATTTAAAGAACACGTTTGTAATGTTCTCTCGTCCAACAGGAAATTCTCACACACGCACACACACACACACACACACACACACACACACACACACACACACACACACACACACACACACACACTCACTCTCCCACACTAAAGTCCAGAGAGAAAAGTAGTGATTTTAGCTGCTGCTCCTCTGCTGCCTCGTGTGGTCACTTTGTGTCACTTAAATAAATCAGACTGAAGGTTTTCAAACAGTGAAGTGATAAAATCATACATTAGAACTTAGTGATGGAGACAGCAGTGTGTGTGTGTGTGTGTGTGTGTGTGTCCAGGTATTACTAATGTTGTGGGGACCTAAACCTGTTTACACAGTCACATTATGGGGACTTGTCTTCCTTGTGGGGACAAAAAGCAAGTCCCCATAACGTAAATTACTACATTTTAAGGTGAAGGTATGTTTTAAGGTTAGGCTGAGATTGAGATTAGGGTTAGGGTTAGGGTTAGGATTAGGATTAGGCCAGTAGTAATTGTGGTTATGGTTAGAGTAAGTCTCCAGGAAATGAATGCAAGTCAATGCAATGTCCCCTCATGTCATGAATGTCGAACGTGTGTGTGATTGTGAGTGTGTGTGTGTGTGTGTGAGTGTGAGTGTGCGTGTGTGTGTGGGAGAGTGAGCGGTTTACAAACGTCAGAGATAAAGTGGTGAACATATGTCACGTTTCAGGGAGAGTAATCCTCCCACATTTCAGAGCGGTGCTGTGCATCGCCTGAACGCAGAGGAAGAGGAGGAGCAGAGGGAGGAAGAGCGAGCGAGTGAGCGCCACTTTCACCGACCGTTACCGCACAAATACGTCCAGTTTATTTCCACACACCTGCTGCAGCAGCGTGTCTCTCTCTGTCTGCATCATGGCGGCGAAGTGGTCGCTCTGCGCCGAGTCCTGGACGCAGCGCCGCCTCTCCTCCTCCAGGTCAGCGATCACCTGTGAAGGACACAGACGTCGCTCATCCTGATATGTTCACACTTCTTTATTTACTTCATTGAATAACTCAGGACTGGTTATCTGTCCAGGACGTGGCCCCGCCTTTCACTCTATGTCAGCTGAGACTGTAACAGCAGACTCCGCCTCCTCTTACCCGCCTGTGTCTGCTCTCTGCAGCCGCCAGCTGTCCCAGCATCCTCTCCTGCATCCTCTTGCAGTGAGCCATGACCAGCTTGAGGACGGCCAGAGGGTTCGGACCCGCCGCCTGGCTCTGCGGGCGACCGGAGCCGCGCTGATCCACCGTGCTCTGGCGCTCCTCCGCCTCGCTGTCCCGCTGCAGCGCTAGGAAAGGGTCGCTGAGGTCGTAGTGGCCGTAACGCTCCTGGACGAAGGAGTCTCTGTGCTGAGCCTGAAGGACACACACACACCATACAGATCATATATCTATATATGTTTATATATCTATATAGATATATATATATATATATATATATATATATCTATATATATATATATATATATATATATATATATATATATATATATATCATATACTAATAAAAACAGGGACTTATATGACCATATGTGTGTGTGTGTGTGTGTGTATGGTGATGTTATTGTCAGTGTGAGCACAAGCAGATGGTCTATCCTCTCAACCCAAACACAAAGAGGTGAGGCACGGTTGCCTCCCCCCCACCAGGGGCAGATGTTAACTCTTCCCCTGAGAAGCATGGGGGTGAAGGACTGGGCCATGAAATATTAAACACACACACACACACACACACACACACACAGACAGACATATACTGGTTTAAAGGGCTGGTCTGTGATTTCTGACAACATCATTGTTCCATCTGTGAGAACATCTTCACTCTCTCTCTGTCTCTGTGTGTGTGTGTGTTGTGTTGTGTGTAAATGTGTTATTGTGTGACTTCTGTGTGTAACATTTGTTTGAATGTGAGTGACACAAACTAAACGAGGCAGCAGCTCAAAGTGTTGATTTCTTTCTATGGAACAGCTTTTAAACTTGAATTTCCACACAGGAAATGTCTCTGTAATAGACTGAAGCAGTTTTTTCTCTCGTGTCCCTGCTGACAGTCTGCTTTGTGATCATAATGACAGACTGTGCTTCCCTTCATGACAGAGCCAGCGTAACAACCCAACCCTCTGTGCCGCAGCCGCATCCAGGCAAGAGCGACACTGGAACTGTAGAACACTCTTTCACCAGTTGGATTTCTGGTGAATTTGCAGTCAGAATTCCTCCCCGGGTTTTCGCGGCCTCCTTCAACAGCCTGCATTCCCACGGCTGTAATGAGGTGTGAAAGACAACCTGATGCTTTTCACCTGGAAACGTTGTCTGTCAGTCAGTCACCTGCAGCCTCGAGGCACAATCAGGGCCTGTGTGAGCGGAGAGGAGCTCAAGTATCAGTACAACATCGGCCTGGAACGAGACAATTACTGACATTTTTGTGCCGGTTTTCTGTGACTCGCTGGGATTTCCTCTCTGACTGTTTCTGTCACTGATACTGATGCAGATCTGAGACCAGTGCTGCTGTGGTTTTAAGTGTTTTCTCACAACTACGAGACTGGGATGAACGGCGTCTCATTTATATTCTACGCAAAAGACGGAGACCGTACTTGGTGTTTATCGTATGTCGCAGGAGAGTTCACAATGACCCACCAACGTCAGCAGTACCACCGGAAATAATGGGGGCAGTATAGAGTCAATAGTGGGGCTGAACCATCATACAAAAACATGTTCAAAATGACGACTGTGTGATATTTGTGCAGATCTGTGAGTAGTTCAGTCTGTAGAATGTGTTTAAAGACAATCATTTAAAATGAGATCAAATTTGGATTCATTGTTCGTCATTGCTCGAGTCAAGAGTTCAATCGGTGAGGAAAACATGGAAGAGCGAGTCTGTGAGGATTAAAGTCGCTGCGGACGCTCGCCATCAATCTCCGACGAGAAAATGAACGGGACGATGACGAAATGATGTTTTAGCCCAACATTCAGAGTCAAATCTTCATCCTCTCCGACAGTGAAGGCAACACACTCAACCAATCACCAATTCCTGATTTCCTGAGTTATTCTTTTACGTCTGAAGTATCGACTGTGACAGCAACATTCTCTATGGTGGTGACTGGTATCTGCGCTGCAATCCACTACACCCCTCACTGCTATTTATACTTATATACATATACAATAGTGGTGGAGGGGGAGGGGGAGGAGCACTCGGGCAGAAAAATCACTGCTTTTCCACATGAAAACAGAACCTTCACTACCAGACTTGAACACTAAACCCCAAAACTAAGACTTGATAACCAAGCAAACATTGGTATGGAAAGTGAAATCTCTAAAACTAATTTTTGTTCAGGGGCCACATACAGCACAATTTGATCTCAAGGGGGCCGGACCAGTAAAAATAGTAAAATAATAGCATCATAACCTATGAACAACAAGAATCCCTTTGTTTTTTCTCCTTTGTTTTACATTTAATGAAGGATAATTTTACAAAACATTACGTTTAGATTAGTGTGAAATTTTAACAAATTCATCTTGTGGGCCGGATTGGACCCTCTGGCGGGCCGGTTCTGGTCCCCGGGCCGTATGTTTGACACCCCTGCTCTAAATGAATGTAATGAATCTGAAATAATGGCGTCAGGTCAGTGACAAATAAAGATCAGCAGCTGTGTGGGGCGATAACACTGGTCGTTTACACAGGACAATGCAGAATAAAGAGCTGATATTAGCTGTGGAGCAAAATCTCCATCGCCTTCCTTCCTCAACACCATCTAAATCTCTTACAGGTTTGACTCTTTCTTCGCACAGCCATAATAATAACAATAATAATAATGATAATAATGTCCAAAGTCAGGACAGAATTCATGATTTCTTCTCTGCTCTTTTAAAACGTGTTGAATCTTCTGTGGCTCCACACTTCTCTAGGGTTTTGTCACGTAGCGCTGGACGATGGAAAATCCTTTGTTTTTTTAAATACCATTAAAGAGATATTGATGTTCTTTATTTAACCAGGTCGGTCCCATCTTTTACAGGGGAGACCTGCAGCAGCATCATCATCATCACATTAAAGTTACAGTGTAGAGCTTTAAACTCATTCAATCTAACGAGGGCTCGAACCTGAAGTTGCATTAGGTGAAAATCTAAACACGTTCACTATTTACAGTTTATCACAATAGTGGTTATAAAAACTATCTGTACATCGAGTGAGGTTTTTCTCAGCTTTTTCATAATCACTTTATTACAAAAAGGAGTAATTACCAAATCATCTCCAAGTACCAATTAAAAAGATAATAGGAGTTGCAGATTTCTTCACATTTCTTCTTCTCGCCACAATTCGGGTCTAAATTCATTGGCGTCTTTAAAAGTTGGAGTCCCATGTCGAAGGTTTGGGAAACACTGAGTCAGAGCACAGTTATGCTTGAATGGGGATTAAAATAAGACTTTCTTATCTCAGTCTGCCTCTTCACTCACGCTCCACCTGTTTATGTGCAGCAAAGAGAGGAGAAGGGCGGGGTTTATCATCACCACCTGATCTACTGTCTGTCAAACACCTGAAGTTAACCTGAGGGGCAGGGTGTGTGTGTGTGTGTGTGTGCAGGTATGCTGATGTCATGTGAGTGTATTCAGGTCAGCAGAGAGCTTTACTCCCTCAGGTGATGGAACCACTTCAGAGAAGTATGCACTTTTCTCACTTTTAGGGCTTTTTTTTCTAATCTCAGCAACAATCCCAAATTTGGAATTACGTACGATCTTATCTCAGCAGAAACACTCGGCTCCGGTTGTTTACAGCACAAACATCATCATCACCCGCCAAACACAACGGTCCTGCTGGAGCACAACGACGAGCAGACCTGAGGCCTCGGTATATAAACAACTGACACATACACACACACACACAGCCAAGTGAACGTCTTTGATCATTCTGTGAGTTTGTCCATGGAGTTTCAAAGTTCTCAGTTCAGTTGAGAGCTCCTGAGCTCCTTCATTAAGTATTTAAGGGTCTATTTTCATGTCTGTCACCAGCTTGATTTAAGCTTCATTTATGCTCGACAGGAAACAGATGATGATACCCCGCAGTTCCTGTACAGATAGAGACAATCACTCCTGTCGGAATGCGCGACCTGTTCCTGGTGTCGTGTTCGCAGGAATTTTCCCTCAAGTAAAACTGCTAATCTGTGTCCTTGGTGATGAAGTGGAAGCAGAAACAGTGAGAATCTGTAGAGACAAGTCGAGAGGGTGACGCCATCACGGCCTGATACCGTTCCAAATTCTCTGTGGTTACTGTTGAATTACAAGCTATTGTTGTGCCGTCGTCCCGAGCAACAAGAGGCTCATTTATTTTCAACATTCCACACTGAAACAGACAGAGTTCACACTTCTGCGTGTCTTCTAAAAAACTGGATCCAGAAGACTTTACGTGCTGCTCATCGATATCACCATCGTACACAAGCATGACAACATCCACCCTGACCTGTTGAGAGGTCATCTTAAATGGGAATTTAAATTGAGTTTACATTAAAGTTAGTTTTTATTAATCCCCTTAGGGAAAGTATTCCTCTGCATTTTGACTCATCCAAGGATTAGGAGCAGTGGGCTGCCACACTGAGTAGCACCCGGGGAGCATTGGGGGTTGGGTTGGGTACCTTGCTCAGGGGTACCCCAGCCCTTTTTGATCGGGTGGGGATTTGAACCGGCGACCCTCTGATTACAAGACAAGTTCCCTTTCCACTTGGCCACGGACTGCCCTACACGTCATTTAGCAGACGCTTTTATCCAAAGCCATTTACAATAAGTGCATTTCAACGTTTGAGTACAAACACGAGCTAGAAGTAAGTAAGTGGTAAGATATGAAGACGTTTTTGGGGATTTCTTGAGAATTCAATCCTTTTTTTGTGCCGTTATCCTCAGTGGATAGATTCTTACCAAAAAACACTTGTGGGAGACAAAAGGAAGAACACTTTGTGGACTGAACCTAGGGGTGGGCGATATGACCTAAAATTAATATCACGGTATTTTTCATCTTTTGAACGGTGACGGTATAATATCACGGTATTACTTTTTTTGGTAGGTTTTGGGAGGAGTACATATTTTTTAATAATATTCTAATCTGATATTTGTAATTTTTTTTCCTTTCTGATCCGGTCCCCAGAGGAATCACGGCTAAACAATACTAACAACGAACAATACAATACTAATGTGGTGGCATTAAATTTGTTTTTGTTTTCTTTTTTTAATACAAACAGAAAAGGACTTGACAAATTTTCTGAATATGAAATGTTAGGTTTACATAGTGTAACTTACCAATAGCGTTGTGCAGTCTGTGTCCAAAACATGCGAGTCTCGTATATTTATTAATTTCCAGAGCGCGCGCCGTTTGCACCGCTGTCAGTTGTCATGCACATCAGACGCGCTTCATCCAAGCACCAGTCAGAAAGTGCATCCTTCAGGCCTAACGCAATTATTGCTCCGGTGTGGTCTTCGGGGAAGAAGGCGGTCTGGAGGCATCTGCTGGGCAACTTCCAGCGGCCTCGGTCTCTCCCTCTGGTTCCAACACTCCACTCATCTTTTTTCAGATATTATTGGCCCGACCTTTCTTGGCGATGTTTGAGCAGTTGTTTCTTTATTGATTACCCAAGTGCTCGTTACGCTAATTTAATGGCCACTCCCCTTTTACCACCGAATATGTTTTACTTTTTTATTTGCAACAAGATATACAGTATATAAGGACAGATATTCAGACCACTGTACGTTTGAAGAAAATGTAATGCATTATTATTTAGAATTAGGAGATTATTGGCGCTCAATTGATTTATAACGGTATTGACGGTATTGCAAAACCCATATCATGGCGCAATGTCACACCGGTGCTGACTATGACAGCGGTATACCGCCCACCCCTAACTGAACCATTTTCCACTTGCAAAACTCCTGTTGATTGGAGAGCGGCCGGGCGCCACCTGCACCTAAAGGATGGTAATTTACCAAAAATGAACATACTCTATTGAGAAAGAGCTGACTGACAGATATGAATGACATGTTTCCCCCGACAGATTTCTTCACACAAATGAAACGGCTCAAAGCGACGACGCCAGGCCTGTATGTGGCGCTGCAACAAAACCCGGGGAAGTCATGGAGTGAGCTGTGTACAAAGCTTTCTTTTTTAAAGTGTAAGTGTACATTAAAATGACCCTGAGAGAAAACAACAAACACAAGAAAACAACAACTCTGAAGATAGTGACAGCAAATTCAAGAGCAGGGGAGGCGGGGCTATGACATTATTGTTTCTCTAAAGTTGCATTTCGGTCGACTACATAAAAACTCAAGGGTGGTTTTTAGAGATTCTTTTACTCTGGGAACAGTTTTCCTGGTTCCGCGATACAGAGCTTGTTCTCGTGTGTTTTTGGTTTTCCTTCTTCACATTTGAAGGCTGTCAGGAGCAGAGGCTTTCCTGACTCTGGTGATTTACCAGGTTAGCCTGACGTGTGACCCTAGAAGACGCGAGGCAGCGACGAGACAGAGAGCGACGAGCTACACAAACCCATGAATGCACAGACGACACAGAGCTCAATATCGCACACATTACTAATCTGTGGCCAAACATCCACACACACACACACACACACACACACTGTACAGGGCCCCAGTGGGCAAAAGGGAAGTGAGTGATTTGAGCCTACAAAACTGCACATCCTCTCCACAGCACAGACCTCAGCCTCTAAGTGGTCCACGAGGGAGACCACCAGCGTGAGCGGGCAGATCAGACGTGGGTCATGGTCAGACATGAAAGACCCCCTGTAATGTGGCTGTGTGAGCGGAAGAGAGGACGAGGGAGGAAGACAGGGAAAGAGTAAAGGCAGAAATACAACAAGATGGTTGTCCTCAGGGAATGACTGTGTGTGGATTTCAGGTCAAACCCTGCATGCGTCAGATCTGGACGGCTGCCATTTGAGCTTGTGTGGTAAGACCGAGGCTCCTCCTCAGGCCCTGACACTGAAATTATCTCATGATTACAGCCTCACTTGCTGTCTACATGCATTCACTGTGAAGGCCTGATTGTGAGAACAAAACACTCAGGGTTGCTCCTTGTCCTCATCATACCCTCAACCACACAATGAGTCAAGCATTCAAACGTAGATTCATCCGCTGCTGCGGTCGCGAGTTCAAAAACCTGCCAGAGGCAAAAAGAGGAAAAACAAAAAAGACTCAGAGGATTTCAGACGAGGTGGCTCTGAATATGAAGGAATGAGATTATAGAATACAGAAAGTTTTCTGTCCAACAGAACTATTTATTTTGAGTGGGGTGTTCCTCAAGGCTCTTTCCTGGGACCGCTTTTTTTTTCCTTTCAGCTAGAAAAACCCATAAAGCTATAATCAAGTTCAAATGGATTTATAATTTATAATGACCCATAATCTGTTAAACTATTAAACTCTTCAGGTACCTACAAACATTCTTGGTCATACCTGGGTCCAACGTTTGACTGCTTTGAAAGAGACCGTCTCCTACAGCCATGAAGAAAACACTTTCCCACATTAAGACACATTTGAGATACACCTGGCATGAAGAGCAATGTGCCTGAACTGGATCCAAACACAGATTAGGTCTGGGTTTGACCAAAGACTGGTTTGACCGGGAATAATGTTGTGTCTGCAGTAAAATAAAAGACGAGGGGAACCAGACGTGCCTGTGCTATTGTCTCTATTTAGCTCCGTTTCCTCGTTTTCCTGTTGACACAGCCCCTCCCTGTTTGCTGACATTCTTTTTGGGGGTGTAATGCAAAGACAGGTTCATATTATTGTCTAAGCAAGTCTTCACAGAAGGAAGGAAGGATTAACTCTGCATTCAGGGATTTTTCAATTATTTATCATTTCTAATGATACTGCAGAAGATAAAACAATTATCCATAGGTGTGAGTGGGTGTTGGTCTGGTGTGGATGAATATAAGTCAGATATTTGCACCACCTGCACACACACACACAAACGTACTGATATTATTTATTAGCCACTTGAGGTTGATCTCTTGTCGGTTTGCACGTCTCACTCGGTTCCAGCTAAAAGCTAAGCTAACAGTTTGTTACTTCCACACACTGCTTCTCAGATGCTGTGGTGTCGCGGTTGTCCACTCGATGACGGATTAGCACAAAAAAACTACAAAAGATAACTTACATTTTTCTAAAGAATCCAGGAATTCAGCAATAACAATAAAAACAAATGGAAAATGAGTCAGAGACAGAGACAGAGGGGGACGTTAATGTTTGTGGGACTGCCAGAGTTTCCTTTCACAATGTCTAAAAACAGCCATTTCAAAAGTTACACAATTAAAAAAACTACCTCCCAAATTCAGAGCGGGGTCAATTCATATGTTGTTGTTTTGAAAATTCTGCCAGAACACACACATTCGACTGGACATGAAAAAACACGAGCAATGACCTTTAAAAAGATCTTAAAGAAGAACAAGGAAAAAGAGCTCATTTGTGCTTCACGTGAGACCTGAGAGTTCTCAAGACCTCTTGAATCCTGAGGTTGGGGGCCCTGATCTTGCAAGGCTGGTTTTCCACTAACAGACAATAGGGGGCAGTAAAGACAGCCCCCAATCTGCCCACAACAAGACAGTTAATCATCACAATGGCCCTTTCTCAATATTCAAGTACGCAAGTACGTACTTGGGAAGTACATACAGTAGAAGTACACTTGGAGTACACAAGTATGATTCTTCAGTTAGAACTACTTCCTTATGAAACTGTTTGAATGGCGGGTGGCGGCAAGTGCTTAAGCCTCATTAGCGCCACCTACAGTGTTGATAAATAAACATATGAAATACTTTCAATGAATGCAGATATATTGTCATTATTTTTACGTTTTAAATATTTCAATTCATTTATTAATTTATTTTTATTAAAACCTCCTGCTGCCTTGTGTGGGTCAGTTTGACCCGCTCGGTTCAGAATGACACTTTACCCAGCACGCATTAGGTGGTGACTTGAGCGTACTTGGGAAAGCCATGTATCCCAGAATGCATTTGGACGGAACATAGCAGCAGAGAATACAAATATTTTCCTGAAATAAATATTTTATGGTTCTGCTCCGTTTTCCACGACAACTTTCACACTTTCACATATCTGGCAGTTGCTTTCAATTACTTTTTGAATTTTCTAGATAACGCAAACGGTCTTGTTACGGTAATGACAAGTACGCATGCCGAGTCCTGTCTGCGACGAGAGAAGGGTTACACCGTCTTGCCCAATTTGAACAATTTGAATGTCAGACAAAAACAAGAAACAGCCCGAGCCAGTGTTGTCAGCGCTGTCGTTAACAGATGTTAAAAAACTAAATCTTCAGTGGAGACAGCCTGGTGACTGATGACTGGCAACTGTATTCAGCTGGACTCAAATGATTTATCCACTTTTGATTATTAACCCGCTCAACCACCATTCAGGTACGACAGACTGCCAAAGTCCACCAGGAGAACGCCAGTGTCTGCAGGTTGTAACTCACCCTCAGGGCGTGTATGACCACATCCTGGGCCTCCAGCTCTCCCTCCAGGATAGTGAGGAGAGTCAGCAGCTCCGCTCTGCTCAGAGCCTCCACATTCATCTTCTCCTCCTGAAGGCAGACGCAGAAACACAAGCACACACCAAAATATGACACCACATATCAAAAGAAACAAATGCAATCAGGACGAAACGTGACTCCGTCTGTGCGCCGGGTAAGTGGTTTATGGCTTTTCAGTGAGTGGCACAGGGCTGATAGAGGATGAGTCCCATCTGCACTCTCACTCCGTTATAAACAGGAAGTAATTAGCATATCTGCATGCTAAGTTGCTGAGCAACTGGGGACAGTTGCCTGGCCAATTCAGTTCAAGGTCCACTGCATAGTGCGAGTGTGATCTGATGGCGGCATGTCTGTGTCCGGTGACATCAGCCGAGCTCGGCGTAGATCTGAAATCATCCTTCAAAATAAAAACTCTGATAAAACTGTGGCTTTGATGTACGGGTTCCTGAGGTGTTGAGGCTAGTTTTGAACTTTTCCTCATCTTGATTTTTTTACTCAACAAACCTCTCCTCTCCTTTTCCAAAGTCAACAACAAGTCTCCCCAGAAATTCCCCAGAACATTCCGAGGCTCGCCGCACATTCACAGCAAAGCAAAGCAATGAATGCAGTGTGAATGGGTGACTTAACAAGAATTCCAGGGTTAAGTTTCCATTTCCAACAACCACACAAACTTCAATATTAGATTGTCTTTAAAGGGGCTGCTGGTGCAAACTCACTCACTCTGTGTGTGTGTGTGTGTGTGTCACCTGATATTTGTAAATTAGTGTCCGTGGAAAATCATTCCAACATTCCAGGGATGCCCACACCATGGGAATTGTCTCCCAGGAGCAAATCCCTGAATCCCACTGTGCAGCCCGCGTGGTGTCAGGTGACCAGAATGTAACGTTCATTATAACAAAGTCAATCTGCGACACTTACATTTACCAATAATCCCACAACTGGCCTTATTCGGAATGTGATGTTTGCATGAGTTGCTATTAGAATATTTTATTCATATTCTTCCATTTTACAGAGTCTCTGATATGCAACCTGCTGTGAAAACTCAATTTATACAAAACAATCTGATTACAGTAGTTGTTTGATCAGTGTTTCCCAAACCTGGATATAACGATGTTCTCAAAGGTCTTGTTTTTGTCCACAAACCAAAATGATTCCATTTGAGTGATTTCTTTGTTTTGTGGAGCAAAGAAACCAGAAACTATTCACATTTAAGAAGATGAAAAACAAGACAAACTTGTTTCAATTAAATAGAATATCAACATAGTTAATGGTTCATTTAGTAATTGACCTGGATCTGTAATTGTGGCTTTAGTGTAAACATGAGCATCTTTTCTCTCAGGTAATCTGGAATACACAGAGATTTCTCATCTCAATAAGACTTTATTCTGTTTTAATAAACGTTTAAATAATCAAACTTAAACACACACAGCGGGCACCTGCTTCTGCTGCTCCTTTGTCTCAAACACTGTTTTCCATTCAAAAACACATTAAAGGTCAATTGTTAAGTGTGGAACACAAGAAAAATGATTGATCATGGTTATAGATTAGCTGGAGTGATAATGGAGAAATCAATACCATACAGCCATTAGACTGGTCTCAACACACACACATTCATTGATCAATATTACATATTAACAGATTGTTATTATCATTTTTTATTTAATTTTTTTTAACGTTTACCACCAGGTTTAAGCCCGGTAAAGTTCATGGAATCAGACAACGGTAGGAGCTCGTGTGAGATAATCGCACACAGAGGTTTAAGGAGTTTAGATTTCGAACAAAAACAAGACAAAATGGCGGTTAAATATGAGCCGCGGCTCACGGAGGTGAACACGTACCTTCATACGCTCTTCTCCGCTGTGGTTAATTGTTGTGTTTATCCATAAAACAGTGGCTCATCACACACAGACACACACACACACACACACAGACACACACTCACCACAGCGCAGCGTCAATCAGCTCCGTCCACTGTCACAGTCACTGCTCCTCCTCCTGCCGCTGGGAAACAACAGAGTTGACTGACGGGGCCCGCAGCCAATCAGAGAGGCGCGCTGCATATGTCCGACTAATGACCGGCCGGCGTTTCACTAAAGGGGTGGGGCTACGAACAACCCGGAAATCTCTTTGTTTCTTTCTGCTCCAACCGTTTTTAAGGTTTTTACGGGACATTTTGAACTATAGTTGTGATTTTTTTCAGAGGTTTAAAAAGAGAAAGTGTACAAATGACGCGTGAATTCGTAAAAAAATCGTCAGACCGGTTTAAACCCCGCACCCACCACACACACACACACACAGAACGCGCTACAGTATTGTCTCACGCGAGTTTGTCTCCCCCTACTGGTCACACGACAGCAACACAATATAAATAAAACTAAACTCAATTGAACACATACATGTCTTACCTCAGACATGTAAAGTATAGTAAAGTTAAGATTTTTAAAACCAACCTTCACTCAGGAGCAAAACTTAGACATCTGACTTTTAATTGCAAAAATTATTAATAGAGACTGATTTTCAGAACTTTCAGATTATGGTTATAGAATTGTCCATCTAGGGAACGATACTAACGATTATTTTATTTAATTATCATTTAACCTGTTCTCAAACTGTTTTGTTTTTGTCCACAAACCAAAATGATTCAGTTTAAATTATTTCTTTGTTTTATGGAGCAAAAACCCCCAGAAAATATTCACATTTAAGAAACTGAAAAAAAAATCACATGAACGTGTTTTAATTCTTTAAAACACTCAAACCCAATTATCAAAATTGTTATTGTTAAAATTCCATCATATTTCTGTGTAAATGTTACATAACCTAATAACCATGTTTACCTGTCAATATAATGTGACTCAGATCATGTTATTGTTATTGCTTGTTCATTATATGACCATATTTGTACACGTACCACAGTTTGAGAACCATAGGTCTACTTTATACGTCTACAGTGGCACCTCAGTTACTTTGGTTGTGAGACGTCAGCTGCCGGAGCTTTATCGTCACACAAAAACAAACTAATTCACAGATGTGAAATTCCGTTCATGTTTTTGAGGTTGTGTTCTTGGCCTGTTCGGTCTCAGTCTTACATATAGCACCTTTACAGTGACACACTTTTATCCCAGCAAGAGAGAAGAAACGTCCAAGAGACACGTCCTGAGAAAATATAGTGCGTTGTAATAGTGCAGTACACGGGTAATGGGCAGAGTTCTGGAGCTCTCACAACATAGCATCATAGTACATTCTGTTGTCTGATACAGTAAAACAAAACAGTCAAGTCAGTAAATCAGAACGACACAAAGTTAGTTTAGTGGAAACAAACCTGTTTCCTGTTAGTTTGGTACATGTATGTAGATTTCGGCACTGAAGCATGACTCAATCAGCATCGAGCTAAGGGACTGCATTTTGATTACATTATATTTAAATGAGCCGTTTGTTAAAGCACTTAATAGAGACTACTTTATTTTGTAAGAGAACCTCAAAGCAGCATAAACTGGCGCGTAAAAGCTGGACTAGGTAACCTACTTATTGATCAGTATTGTCAGCGTAATGTCTCATTTACTCTCGTTTTCTTCAACTTCACAGACGAATGAGTTAGACCATTCTTTGGGCTTTGGGGGGCAAAAGAAGTGATTACATCATTGCATTGTTGTACTAATTCTAGCTTAAGGTTAAAATCAATTGAACCAGAATCATATTGTTTAGCACTTCAGGTTACAGAGAACAAACTGGAGGAGAATGGACAGCGTTTATCCTCTGGGCACCAGCTTCAGTTTAATGGGGACCTTGGGTGAAGTAAACCCGTCGGTTCCAAGCTCCATTGGAATCTAGAAAAACAAGAAAATGTCACAAAAGAGTTCAAATCTGATCCAAGTTCTAATCCTATCATCTCATTGACTCACCTGTGTCTCCCTGCAGGTCTCAAAGCTAAAGTCCTGAAGGACCTTCACGAGAGCGAGCTTCATCATCAGCATAGCAAATCGCAAGCCAATACAGTTCCTCGGGCCGGATCCAAAGGGGAGGAAGGCGTAAGGATCAATGTTGTCTTTGTTCTCTTTGCTAAACCTAAAAAGAGAAAAACGGATTTTAAATTTGTGAGTATTTTGTGGGAGAATCTGGGATAAACTGATCAATACAATCCTCACTGTCTGTACCAGTCCAAAATCACTGAGAATAAAAAGTTATCCAAAAAGTTAGCCCCACACCGGATTACGGTCCCGATCTGGCCCTTCCAACAATTGTGTGTTTTTAGGCTGATTTGTGGAGATAATCTGGCCAAATTGTCCTGTAATATGAGGAGTTGACAGGCTCGATTTTAACGTCAATGGACACATCAGAGCCCATCTCAGCACAAAACAGTCTGCCTCCATGTCACGTTAAATCACGTTCAGTTTCCCTGAGATCGCAAATCCCTGGAATCTCCACCCGAGTGTGTGGTCCTGCGTCTTCAATGGATCGTCTGCTCTGTGCTTTCTCAGGATTAAAATTGGTGACAAAGTTGTGTTGTGTCTGTGGTCTCCCACGTTTGGGGCGGGTTTAAGTCAAGACTGCAAGTCAAACACCTCCACTGTCCGAACTGCACACACTGGTGCCCTTAGTAAGCCGGCTGCCAAGAAGGTATGATATTGGTTATCAGTAACAACTCAAGGTTGTGATTTTTGGGACAGTTTTGGACACAAATGAGTACTTTCGAGACATCCCCAGTAAAATCTGCCATTATTTAGTATAGTACCTTTCAGGCTTGAAGGCCTCAGGCTCGGGCCACAAGGCAGGGTCACGGTGGAGAGCGTAAATTGGTACCATGACGGTGGTTCCCTTAGGTATGGTCACGCCGTTCACTTCAACAGATGTCTTTGTCATTCTCTCCAAGCGACCAGCAACAGGGTAAAGCCTCATTGACTCATTCACCGCCATGTCCAGGTACTCCATCTGCATCAGGCTTTCGTAGGTTGGCTGCGCCTACATTAAGGAGGATTTTTAAAGCAGTGATTCGTTGATAGCACAGCATTGGATGCGGATAAATTTAAATGAAAACTCTAGTTACCTTATTTGGGAAGGTTTCGTCAATCTCCTCTTGCAAGGTCCTCTGGGTGTCGGGGTTGGTTGCCAGGCAATAGGATAAAAAGCTGAGCGTGCTGCTGGTGGTTTCGAAACCAGCAAAGATGAATATCATGGCCTGAGCAAGGATTTCATCATCATTCAGCCCTGCAACACAAACACAAGGTGTCATTTGGAGCAGGTAGGAACTGTGGTGTGGAAATACTCAACATGTCTTGGCTACTCTGACGACTGATTCTGATTTGACCTCCAACAGTCAGTTCACATCTGTCATTCAACCATCCATCCATTTTCTTCCACTTTATCCTCCACTTGAAAGTTATGGGGAGAGCTAGAGCCAGTCTCACCTGACAGGCATGGGACACCCTGGACAGGTGACCAGTCCATCGCAGAGACTAACAATGACTCTCACACTCCCCAGTCTACATGTTTTTGGACTGTGGGAGGAAGCTAGAGTTCCTGGGGAGAACCCAGGTACACTTGAGAACATGCAAACTCCAAACTTATAACATCTGTAAGTACCAGAGATGACATTTCAGGCCTGAGTCCTACTTTCCACGTCTGTGTATGCACTAAAGTCGAGCAGGACAATTTCCTGTCCAGTTGGAGACATGCTCATGTTGTGGACAAAAGGATCATGGACATTTGGGATGCGAGCAACAATTAGAACTATGTTTTCTTGCACTACCTTTTTGGGAACTTTCGTCGTTTGCGTTGTCTTCTGCATTTTGAGAGTTAACCATCAACTGCATGAAGTCCACTCGATTCTGTCCGAGAAAAACAGAGATTGTTGTTTAAGAGACATGATACTAACAAAAATACTACAAAAAATTTCCTAATTTACCTGGTGGTCGTCCTTTTTCCGATCTGATTTGACCATTTTCAGAAAGCTGTAGAAAAATTTAAGTGTCTCAGCGGGGAAAAATGACAAATCCATCTTCTCAAGAAGTGGGCTCAAGAATGGAAACAGAACTGAAATATAAAATAAGTGAAAACATCAAGTAAATCCAGACATCAAGATGACAAAATGGACATGGTGGTTGCAAGAGTTACCAATACTTAAACCAAGTTACAGTATGTATGACATTTTTGTGTGTTCATTTTAGGAGCAGTACCAAAATAACCAGCTCCCAACTTCTCCATTCTTTGCTACACTTCC
Source organism: Solea senegalensis (assembly GCF_019176455.1). NCBI lineage: Eukaryota > Metazoa > Chordata > Actinopteri > Pleuronectiformes > Soleidae > Solea > Solea senegalensis. The sequence continues at coordinate 23,359,021 of NC_058031.1, forward strand.
CTTGATGTACCAGAATGGTACAGTACAGTCAAGCTCAACCTACAACGGTCAGCTGATTGGGCGACAGAAAAGTGTCACTCCCTTGTCATCTGTGTAAATATCCCATGTTGTCGCACCAGTATGACGAGATGTTATGTGGCCATCGGCACAGCCCACACCCCGCCTACCAAGTCAAGGTACTGTTCTCATCTGAAACACAAGCCTGACCCAGGGCTTTACCAATCAAACCTTACCATACTGTACCATACCGAACCGTACCATGACAGTGCTGACTATACTGTGTGCACTACTTGCCCCTTGAACTCATCTCGCCCTTAGATAGTCTTTTGTAACAGGAAACCGAAATTTGTGTCACTTGGACAACCGTACACTACAATTAGCACCAAAGTCCATACAGAAAATCAGCGATTTAATATTACAGGAGATGTCGATCAACTGCTGCTTCCATAAATAAGTTTGTATGTCTTAATTTTTAAATACTTTGTTTTGGATTAACGTCAGTCAGTCAGTCATCATCTAACCGCTTTATCCTCCACCAGAGGGTCGCGGGGGGGTGCTGTGCCAATCTCAGCTACATCTGGCGATAGGCGGGGTACACCCTGGACAGTTTGCCAGTCCATCGCAGGGCCACACACAACTAGAGACAAACAACCATTCACTCTCACACTCACTCCTATGGTCAATTTAGACTGTGGGAGGAAGCCGGAGAACCCGGAGAGAACCCACGCACACACGGGGGAGAACATGCAAACTCCATGCAGAAAAGTCCCTTGTTCCAACCGGGGCTCGAACCCGGGTCTTCTTGCTGCAAGGCGAGAGTGCTAACCACTATACCACCGTGTGACCCTTTTGGATTAACGTGAGTAACACAAATCTACTAAACATGGCAGTAGTAGACCACCAGCTCCTGAGTCCACAAGCACTAAAAACTGCAATTTTCTCTATGGAATCTGGTGCAAAAGAATAAGCAACTTACAAAGCAACACAGCCCTTTCCAACTGGACGCAGGAGTTTGTGTCAGTACCTCAAACAACCACACTTAAAAATACCTGAATGGTCTATTTAAAGTTTCACTTACTGATAAGCAATAACAAAGGATTCAGAAATTGGAATTTGACCATTTTCTTAATGTTTGTCACAAAAGGATCATTCGGATGATTGATGGAATCGATGTCCACGCTGAAAGCAGTGCTGGTCACAACATCCATACTATAAGGTCCAAATACTCTGCAAAAAAATGGCAAACCAAGAATTCAAACTGATAATTAATGACTAAGATAAGGAAAAAACAGTAGTACAAAGAGCTCTACTCACTCTTTCACCTCTATGATATCATCACTGTCCACTGTCTTGTGAAGACTCCTCATCATGTTATCCGAGTGCTTCAACATGATTGTGTACATCTGAATCATGAGGACATTAAATGGTTTACTATTTGCACACAGGTAGCAACTAGTAACCACAACAAGAGTGAAAGAAAAATCACACAAGGGTTTTTGACCTCTTTCAGTCGGCCACTGGTGAATGACGGAGAGAGCACACTGCGAATCCTCTTCCATTTCTCGTCCTCTGTGATTGACACAGCGTCACGTAAAGGTCCATTCAGGCCAAAATCCTGCACACACCCACGGAGGACCATGCTGTCATTTCAAGGAGTTCTTTGGTCATAAGACACTAACCTTTTTATTTCTTACCCGTCTGTTGGTGAAGACAGAATAACACTCCTTCACCAGGATGGTTTTGATCATACTGGTGTCCATCACAGCCAGGAGAGGCATTCGACCGTCATACAGCCTGGAAATGCATCAGACTGTTCAACTCATTTACATGTGTTTGTTTAAAAAGTTGGTTGGTTGATTGGGTACTTGGGTTGGCTGAATATGGTTGATTGGAGAACCAGTTGGTTTATTTGGTTGGATGGGTTAGTTTGTTGGTTATTTGTTTGGTTGCTAGGTTAGTTGAGTTAGTTGGGGTGGTGGGCTTAATTTGTTTGGATGGACAGATGGTTTGTTGTTGGTTGGTGGGTCAGGTGATGTCGCAGCCGTCCGAGGCGATTGATTTCCTGTTTCAAAAGATGTTTGACTTGTTTATTATTTAAGAAAATATACATTTTGGAATGAAAGCTAAATTAAGAATAGTTTATTTAGCAAATAGTATAATATTGTCTATGCTAAGACTGCTTTGTTTTTGCTACCTGGGAGGGGTCTGTGTGCGGGCTTTGCACACGGCCCAGGTGTGCAAAGGTGTGTGTTTGTCAGGTAAAGCAAAATGTCAAGGGAAAGAGGCGGTGGTTGAAAAAAGTCTTTCGACCACTTTCTTAAGTTCACTCATTGCTTAAAATGGTTTATTCATTTCCCAGTAGTATGTCCTTAATTTTGGAGCTTTTGGAGTTTTTGTTCAGTTTTTGAATCATAAAATAAATATAATCATTTTTTTGAAGTTGCAAGTTTTTTTTAAATCAATGGAAGCGAGTCGAGCTGATCCCACCTGCTGTACCCACGGCCGAGACAGGTGAGTTTTTATGGGTGATTTCAATGAACCGGTGGGTAGATCAATTAATGTTATGTTTATTGATTGGTTATATGGTTACTTGGTTAGTGGGGTGTTGGTTGGATGGTTATTTAGGTTGGTTGGATGGGTAGTGGATTTGTTTGATGGTTTATTGTTGTGTTGGTTGGTTAGTTGGTTTGTGTTGTTTGGCTGGCTGGTGGAGTTTTGATGGGTTGATTGCTTGGTTGGTTGGTTAGATATGTTGAGCAGGTTGGTTGAATGGTTAATTTGTTTGATGGAATGTTTATTGGCAGATTAGTTGGTTGGTTGGACTGTGTCAGGCTGGTTGGTGAAGCGTTGATTGGTTGGTTGGATTGTTTATTGGCAGGTTAGTTGGTTGGTTGGGCTGTGTCAGGCTGGTTGGTGGAGTGTTGATTGATATGTTGGTTGAATGGTTGGCTGGATGATTTGTTTGATGGTTGGATGATTTACTGGTTGATGATTGGTTGGTTGTCTGATACATTCTTTATCAACTAATACTCTACACTCACCCCCACATCCTGCCGTACTTCTGAAAGTTCTCCATATCAAAGTATTGGATGCCCTGAGAAAATGAAGTGACACAAGTGTCAGAGGCAAGGAATTGTGAAAGCCATCATCATTCACTGAGATCACTGGACCAATCAGGGCAAATGAGTCTCACCTTGGCGTAGCCCAGAAATGTCCCAATGAAGGGCAGAGGCTTGGGTCCTTTGATGCCTAGATTCTTGAAGTGGCCATACGGAGCATATCCATATCTGGAGATTAAAAGCAGGATTAGAAAATGTTCCCAAGAAAGTGAACCATTTTTCTACTGTGCCGCAGTCACCTACTGTATTTGTAACACACAGACTAATCCAAAAATGGGAAAAAAAGCCCAACTATTCCTTTATGCTCACACTGGGCGTGTACACAATGCAATAGAATCTTGGTGTGGGAGTGAAACATGATCTCCTTTTCTCTCCTTCACCTGCTGCACCCTCTCAACAATCACCCCTGCCCTACTATTATTATTGTTCAATACTTATTATATACTTGTAATGTGTCTATACTAAATAAAAAACTAGTTTATACTAGTGTTTATGGAAATAGATTCACAATTCAGTTTCAAGTTTTTTCCCCGGAATTGTAAGACTTAGGTCGCAATTGAGATTAAAGTCAAAATTGTGAGTTTTTTTCCTCAAGAATTGAAGTCAGAATTCTGATTTTCTTTTACAATTCTCACTTTTTATTCTCAGAATTGTGACGTTAATCTCAGAATCTTCCATAACAGTGAATAATCGTCACTGTAGAATAATTGACAGCTGTAGTTGCAGCGCTGCATTAAACCTTTAGATGTGCCTTCAAAAAGTTACATTAACACGACACCATGAAAAGTTATTTAACTACATGATAACTGACAAACTCACTTTATCTTATTATATTTACGTATTTTCTGCTCCTGTTGTTGGCGGAAACTTTACAACACTTACGCTAAGATGAGGGCAACGAGAAACACGATTAAAGTCCACGTCTCGATGGAAAAGTCCGGGAGAAACGCCATCGTCTCCGCTCCTGTCCGCTGCTGTCAATCACGTCAGCTGACTGAGCTGCCGTTATAGTTACGTGCAGAGGAAGAAGAGGAAGGGGGAGGAGCCAGAGAAGAATTAAAAACATGTTATGCAACACATGACGCTTCACTGTCACATGACCTTTACCTGCACTAGCCAAAGTGACATCATCCATTTTAGTCTCTGGACCGGAACTATTAAAGGGATATTAACAATTAAACTGATAACTTCATATTTAAATATAACAGGGCAGAGACGTTTCATTTCAATCTCCATTGTTTTGTAATTGTAGTAAGTTTCTGCTGATTATTTCTGACTATATTTTTTAGTTTTTTGCTAAAAAATCTTTTTTGAAATGTCTGTTGTACAGTTTACATTTTGTTTTATTTTCAATTTCTGGTGAACCATTTTTAAAAATCAGATGTTTTGTTTTCCAATATCTTAGTAAAGGTTTTAAAATGTTATATTTTCTTAAATTTCTGCAATGAAAGTTTTATAATAGAATTTGTAATGTACAGTTTATATTTTTTTTCAATTTCTGGTGTAAAGTTCAAAAATGTTTGCGTTTTTTTATTAAATTATTTCTCAATTCTATTTTTAACTGACTATGATGTAAAGTCTTGATATTTGTCTTTTTACCATTTCCGATATAATGCTGTGAAACCTTTTGATGTTTTATTATACAGTTTGTGATGTTACATTTTATAGTTTAGATCTTTTTTTCCAAATATGTCTGATGTAAATCGTTTGACATGTTTGAGAAAACATTTTTAGGAATTTCTTTAATGTCATTTTTGATGAAAGCTTTTTCAGTTGGTGGTAGTTGGTAGTTTTATTGGTAGTTTTATTGTAATTCCACTGTGTGTTCTCTCGTTATCTCCATCGATGGATATTTTTGGATAGAATCTGTCACACAGGTCGCTGCAGTTAACTTTAGTCTCGTTCAGTCCTGATAAACCTTCACCTTAACAACCACTGATCTTTGTCACTCTGCTCTTACATCATATTCTTTGTGGCTGTAAAAGTAAAAGCCCTGGTTTACTCTCTGGAGAACAGAGAAACCTTCTTATTTTTCTGTAAAGTTAAAGGTCAGTGAGTCGTCCACATGTCTGAGCATGTATGGAATCAGAGGAAACTAAAAACAAATGTTTCTATTATAGACTGTGTATTCAAAAGAGAACTGTATTGATTGATTGGAATTTGACAATAGTTTTCTGTTAGTGTGTAAATGTTGTTTTTTTTAAATGAATGGGATTTTTGTGAACTATTTATCATTCCATATCAAAGTAAACATTTTTATTTTGAAAATCTGAGAAATATAGCCACGAACATCGTTGTTAAGGTCACATTACTCACCTCTGCTGCACTGTAACAAAAAAGTGAGCAATAAATTCAAACAATAAGTTGACATAGAAGTGTGAAATATAGGAACAATAAAAGTGAATGTGTGATATTGAGAGGAAACAACTGAAATATCAATGTGGGAAAAGTGCAGTACAAGAAATTGTAAAGGTATTAAAAGTCAAAATCTACTTCAAAAAAGAAAAGAAAGAAAGCCCCCACATGTCAACAACTGATTGATTGATTGGTTTAGATTTGATATTTATGATGCCACACCTGTGAAATCCCCTCGTTACAACAGCAACGGCTCAGAGGTCGACATTTATCAAATTCCATTTATGGAGATTCTACATGATTCATCAACATTTTTTGAATGAATGAAAGACGGAAACAACAACATGAGACACAATAAAGTGACTGAGGCAAAGAAAAACGTAACTATTTGCAAACAGTTGATGTTATTAAATGATTGGTGTCAGTGAGAGAAGACGTTAAAGTAACAAACTGACGTGAAACCTATTCTAGAAAAATAGTGAACGGTTCTATACATCCACCAACCAAATGACTGCCAAATAGTGAACTATTCTATCAAATCATCAAAAGAGTTAAAAAAAGAAGAAAGCTAATAAAATCAATAGTTTACATACTGTGTCTCATAATTGGTTTGCAAGTTGTACATTTTACTTTTAAGAAGATATTTGACTTGTTTCAGTCAGTTTTAATTCTTTTGTTTGACGTTGACACAAATTGAATTCCACACACACTGAAGCAGCCACTAACACTTTTATTTCCCGAACTGAGTCATCGCTGGTTGACTTGTTTTTAACTCATTTGTTATTTGGTCCATAAACTGTTGGAAAATGTTGAAACATTTTTCCCAAACCTTGAAATGAAGACATTTCCAAATGTCTTGTTTGGTCCCCAGACCAGAATTATTCACTTTTAATGATTTCTTTGTTATATGGAGCAAAGTAATCAGTTCAAAAGTGATGTAATTATCAAAATAGTTAATCAAACAATCAGTTGGTTGATTATCACAAACATTCACAGCTGAACAGGTCTTATGACTGTGTGTGTGTTATTGAGTGGGCAGTGTGTGCTGCTGAGTCATGCAGGGCAGAGGTGAAAACATTGTGTGAGGGTGAATTATGACTAATAAAGTTAGTATTCACCAGCAGAGGGCAGTGCAGGGTCAGGCAGCTGTAGAAAATGACAGTCAGATGAAACTTCCTCAGTTCAGTTTATTCTGGATAGAACACAAAATATTATGAATAAACATAACATTAAAATGCAAGCTGAAAAAAGAGGTCACATGACATAGCTGGTTGACAACACCATGTTGGCAGGAAAATGAACAGTGTACATGTCGCTTTCAAACCGTTCACTGCTCACTCTAAATCCATGGAGATCAGTCAAAATATCTCAAAACCTGACAGAATGAATTCGCCTGACTCTTATACTGCCCCCTGGTGCTTTATCACGTGTATGGCAACAGCTGGAATGGACATAAAAGTCATAAAAGTCCCCTCATGACTCTGTGGAAAATGATTGAAAATCACAATAAAAGTAAACAAAATAAACCAACCAAATGACTGGATCGGATTTTTCTAATTTAACATCTTCACTGTCATTGTGACGGTGAAATGTCTTGTTGTGTGGAGATTGGGGGGCTTTCTCCACTGCCCCCTACTGTCTGTCAGTGGAAAAGTAGTCTTTCAAGAACAGGGCCACCGACCCTTCAGAGTTGGGTCAGGGTTAGAGATCTTCAGGGTTAGACCCTTAAGAGCTGGTTTAGAGATCTTCAGGGTTATGCCCTTCAGAGTTGGGTTAGGGTTAGAGATCTTCAGGGTTAGACCTCTCAGAGTTAGTTTAGAGATCTTCAGGGTTATGCCCTTCAGGTTGGGGCAGGGTTAGAGATCTTCAGGGTTAGACCCTTCAGAGTTAGTTTAGAGATCTTCAGGGTTATGCCCTTCAGAGTTGGGTCAGGGTTAGAGATCTTCAGGTTAGACCCTTCAGAGTTAGTTTAGAGATCTTCAGGGTTGCCCTTCAGAGTTGGGTCAGGGTTAGACCCTTCAGTTAGTTTAGAGATCTTCAGGGTTATGCCCTTCAGAGTTGGGTTAGGGTTAGAGATCTTCAGGGTTAGACCCTTCAGAGTTAGTTTAGAGATCTTCAGGGTTATGCCCTTCAGAGTTGGGTCAGGGTTAGAGATCTTCAGGGTTAGACCCTTCAGAGTTAGTTTAGAGATCTTCAGGGTTATGCCCTTCAGAGTTGGGTTAGGGTTAGAGATCTCCAGGGTTAAACCCTTCAGAGATCTCTTCATTTCTGCATCAGTAACCTTGACCTCACGGTCTACTTCAAATAGACGTGAATGCGCACATACCAGGATCAGTTACACCCGACTTGACTAAGCCACGCCTTCTGGTATGATTTCCGTGTAACAGACAGAATAAACTTAGTATCGTAGATTGAGACTGGAGGAGCAGAAACCACAGGCGTGGTCAAGCCGTCAACCCTGACAGGAAGATCACGCGTCCGTAACAGCTGATAAGGAAGGCACATGATCACCTCACCTCAGGTTACAGTTCTGAGGAAGGCAGAAGATACACAGTCAAAGTGGTTAGACAAGGTAAAACTTACTGTTGTGTTTTTCTTTTGATGTAAAAAAAGTGTCTTGTCGCTGTTTTTGTCAGATTATGGAGATCTTTTATGAATGTTTCTGCTCAATGTCTCTGAAAGCTTGATAAGATAAGATCATCCTTTGACACTGTATCGACCATGAGTCCCTGAGGTTTGTTACGGACTGTAAAGTATCGACACACCATTGTGAGTACTACTCTCAGGAGCCTGTTGCTCCAAAGTAGAATTAAGACCCTGGATTTCCACTGGACGCGGAACGGCCGCGGAACGGCCGTGGCGCGGTAGCCGTTGCAAATAGCTTCCATTCTAATCAATGTGAGCATTCCCACCGGCCGCGTTGCGGCGCGGATCAGGAGCGGCCATGAAGCGGCTCGCCGCGCCGCAGCGCTATCGATAGGAATCAGTTCTATTTTTTCCGTTGCCGCTGCTGAACCTCGTAAATTTCAACGAAGCAGATCGCACAAGACAGGAAGTCCGACACAGTATCAAAATAAAACACAATACGCAGGTCTGACTTAATCCTAGTTTTGTGCAACAGGCCCTAGGTGAGATGTTCCTGCTCATTGGTACTGTACTTTGTAAGCTGCACACCTACATTTGTGAGTGAGTGTGAGCTCACTGTCTCTCTGTCTGTCTCTCTCTCTCTGTCTCTCTCTCTGTCTCAGAAGATGATTGGTTGTGTGGAGGAAGACGAGGACACAGCAGAGTCTCCAGGACACAGCTGTCTCTCTGTGAAGTCTAACCAGTCCAAACTGTTACCTCCGGACTTCAGTAATGAACCTGGCGCCTCAGACACAAAGTGAGAGAGCTTCTTCAGTCATATCATTGGCTGTGTTCCTGTTGTGTCTGATCGTCATAGAAACCGAAACACATTTCTCAAACCAGTTTCTCTTCATTCTCACTGCAGCACCAAGTCAACTCAGTTTATTTAGAGACAGGTGATTTTCCAGAATTCTCACGTCATTTCTCTGTAGAATCAAGCAAAGCAGTTCAAAGCTTATTTATAAGAAACTCAAATAAATGACTTAAATTAACCAACACAACAAGTACACAATGAATTTAGCAACCTTAAAATCCAAACTGACAATGTTGTACACAAAACCCTAACTTTAAAAAGAACACAAGTCCAGTGCAAACAAAACCAAATCAATTATTCATGAACAGTTCATTTCAGTCCTCCACTTATGAACCAACGACATCAGAACTAGAATCTTTCCTGAACAAAGTCATGAATCCCATTCCTGTCACAGGCAGGAGGTCCATCACTTTGATTCTTCTTCACTAAACAAACATGAAAGCATCATGTCCACTGGCTAACCTGGTTTGTTAGTATTAGCATACCAGACCTAAACCTGCAGGTCAGGTCTACTCTGGAGGTCCCACTGACCACTGAGGCTTCATCATCAGTGATGGATGTGATGTTTGTGTTTGCAGACGTCAGAACCAGAGACGGAGACCAGAGTCTCCGGGACCCAGCGGTCTGTCTCTGAAGAGTGACTGGTCCAAAGATCAACCCCCAACCTTCAGTCATGAACCTGGAGCCTCAAACACAAAGTAAAGAGACACATTGTCCAGCAACACACACACACACACACACGCACACACACACACACACACACACACACACACACACACACACACACGAGTGACGAGTCAGAGAGCTTTAGAACTTTACAACAGTCCATCAGAACCACTGTGAGACGAAGATGTAAGGACATCAACCCAGAATGTCTCACAAGTTTGTCTCGTGTCTCCAGTCGTCACTGAGCTCAATGTTTGCTTCAGTTCATGAAGTTCAACAAACGACCTTGAGGGACGAGGGTTTTTATTCACTGACCGTCTCAGCCACACACATGTCCACCTGTCCCCGACATGTCAGTTATAAAGAAATGTCTTCACAGACACATGTCCACCTGTCCCCGACATGTCAGTGATGAAGAAATGTCTTCACAGAAACCAGTTTGCTGTTTCTGTGGACGAGCAGACGTCCCGCTGTCCTCTGTGTCAGGACGTCCTGAAGGATCCACTCTCCACCAGCTGCGGTCACTGGTTCTGCAGACGCTGCATCTCCTCATACTGGGACCAGTCTGGTTCACCAGGAGACTCCTGCTGTCCCCAGTGTGGACAGGGACCCAGACCAATACCAGGACCACAGACACAGAGTAAGACAGAACATGTGTGTGCTGATGTCTTCACTCCTGAAAACAGGACATGTTCTCTTCTGTCAAACAGCATCAATATTTAAGATGATGAAAATAAATTTGACAGAAGATTCTTCATCACTTTCACTTTCATAAAGAGAAACCAACAAACCTTTAAAGTGAAAGAACAAGAGAAAAATGTTTCAAAGTTAAATCTGTTCCTCATTTTAATCAAAGTGATAATGAAGATGATTCAGTTGAATCCTCTGCTGCCCCCTACAGGTTCAGAAGATTGTTTACACTCATTTTCCAGCTTTTATATTATTGTTGTTGTTTTCTACACTTTCCTTCACAATCATCACAGTTATTCTAGAATGACTCCGTCTATCAGAATACAACAATATCACATAAAGACAACAATATCACATAAATACAACAATATCACATAAATATAACAATATCACATAAATACAACAATATCACATACATACAACAATATCACATAAAGAAAACAATATCACATAAAGACAACAATATCACACATATAACCCATTGCTTTTTGTCACATTTTGGGCGACATACTAACCTTTGACTTTTTGTCACATTTTTTTGACATACTAACCTATGACTTTTTGACTGATTTTGGGCGACATACTATACTATGACTTTTTCGACTGATTTTTTGACAACATACTATAGTATGACTTTTTTGTCTTATTTTGGACGACATACTAACCTTTCACTTTTTTGACAGATTTTGCACGACATACTATACCAAGACTTTTTTCACAGATTTTTGACGACATACTATAGTATGACATTTTTGACAGATTTTGGATGACATACTATAGTATGACATTTTTATTTTATTTTGGACGACATACTATAGTCACACGGTGGTGTAGTGGTTCGATCCCCGGTTGGAACAAGGGCCTTTCTGCATGGAGTTTGCATGTTCTCCCCATTTGTGCGTGGGTTCTCTCCAGGTTCTCCAGCTTGCTCCCACATTCCAAAATCCTTTCGCCTATCGCCCGATGTAGAGATTGTCACAGCACCCCCCACGACCCTCTGGTGGAGGATAAAGCGGTAGATGATGACTGACTGACTATACTTTGACATTTTTAACTGATTTTGGACGACATACTATACTATGACTTTTTTGTCACATTTTGGACTACATACTATACTATGACTGTTTTTTGATATGTCTTGAACACACAATCTCTTACTTAGCAGACCAGTATCTTATCATCTGCACCACTGGGGACAACATATATGTCCAGACAGCTTGTCGTAATCACATTTTGGTCATCATACTATACTATGAGTTTTTTTGAGTGATTTTGGGCGACATACTATACTATGACTTTTTTGACCGATTTTGGGTGACATACTGTACGATGACTTTTTTGACCGATTTTGGATGACATAGTATATACTATGACCTCTTTGTCACATTTTGGACGACATACTAACCAATGACTTTTTTGTAAAACTAAGAAAACACATCTTTTAAATCCATTATTGAACCATGTTTGTGTTTCTTTGTCTGTCGGTGTTCGTGTGCAGTTGTAGATGACATTTATGAGGACGTCCAGAGACTGGAGGACCACGGATCCAGCAAGTGGAGCTCCAGCGAGTTTGACAGCTACGATGACGCGTCTGACAGTGAGGCCGTTCATCCAGCTCACACAAGCAGCACCAAGGTCAGACATTTGCTTTAAAATTGCAGAATATCTTTACACAGAATATCCTTAGTTTGTGGATAAAAAGGGAGCATTTCAATGTGTCATTGAGAGGTTTTTGTACACACATTTCACCATTTTCTGACATTTTATAGACCAAACAACTAATGTGATTGATTGAGAAAATAGTGACAGATCTGTCAATAATAAACAGTAATCATTAGTCGCTGGCATACAGGAGCACTGACAGCATTTTGAAGAGGTTGAATGATGTAACAGTTGTTTTTTTTTGAGTCAGACTTTTCCTGATTTAGTTGCAGTTCCTAGTTTTCTGTTGTATTTGTAAAAAAAAACAAATTAAAGTGAAGTAATTCAAAACTGAAGACCAAAAAATTGCTTCTTTGCAATTATAAGAACAGGGCTGTTGAGGAACTTTCTTTTCTTTTTTAAAATGATATTGTTGAATATAAGTTAATAAATATAAAACTGCATGGAAAAAAGAAGAACAGAAAGTAAATTTGTTTGTGAAAAAAAATTCTTAGATAAGAATATTGACCTAAAAAAAGCTGTTTTGGGGAAAAACCAAAGTACGTTTATAGGCGACATACAAGGTGAATGAAACCTGATTTGATAAAAGGAGGAAGTGGATTATTTTTGGTAGTCTCTCGCTCAGTCAGCACTTCTGTCTTCTGTTTCAACATGTGTTTCTGTGGTTGGACTTCCCCAACCAACAGCTCATGTATCAACAGTTTTGCAAACGACACTGTAGATGGTATATGGAGTGTAGGTGATATGGAGTCATTACAAATCAACAGGAATATAAAAAACGGAAGATTTCCCTGTGTTTTCGTGAGGATTTTGAGACAAATGTGTGTGAAAATGATTCAGCTTTAAATATGAGGTAGGTGTTTTCTATGTATGTATCTATCTAGCTATCTACGTTTTGACACATGAAATACTGAGATTTGGGTCTTATTTTTAAGGTAAGACTAACCTTGGACATAAATGCATTGAGATAAATAAGTGGTGTATGAATAATAAACCAACTTCAACTACAAGACGCTTGATTTTAAAGAGGAGATTCAACGTTATAGATATTATTTTGAGCAGAGTGGAATAATTTGGTGTTTTAAACCGGTTTTAATAAAATACATCTATGTAAATGTTGTAAATTAATTTGAGGTTTTGTAATTGTCCATTAAACATTTGAACTGTAACCAGGTTTGAATTAACATGTTTATTGAAAGAATTTCATATTTGCCTGCACATGATTTGGGCAGAATCACCTTTGTCTGAGTCTAATCCAGGCAGGTTTTCCAGACGTTGGCCAGTAATTATGTTAACAATGTTCCTGTGTGGTCTTGATCTGGCAGCTGCCTGCAGACGTGCTCAACCTGAAGCTGAAGCTGAAGCAGCGCTGTGCTGTCACCAGGAAGGAGCTGGCGGTGCATTTGAGTCCACACCATGTTTCTTACATCAGGCAGAGCTGCGACAACAAGGTATGGATCTGGCAAAATGTCCCATAATTTGTTGTTGTTGCTGTATTTGTGACCAGCAATACATTATTTTTATACTGTATCCTTTGTACAAAGGGAGCGTTTGTGTGTATACAGCAGCAGGGCAGGGGTGAGCGGGGATAGGAAGTTTTTATCCCATCAAACTGCTGAACGACTGCATGTTTTGAACTCTAGAATTCAATTCTAAAACTTTTTTGGGCGCTTCTTTGTTTTCATACTCCAACTCCAACCACTTCCTGTGTGCAGGAATGTCACCGGGTGACACAAGATCTACAAACTGCGATACTTGGAATGATCCGACCGTGGACGTATGACTGTGCTGTGTTTTCCAGGTGCAGCAGATCGTGAAAGCAGCCAGGAGCGGTACAAAGGATGGTCTAGAAAAGACAAAACTGGCCATGATTCGCAAAGTATCGTTCCTGCAGAGGAAAGACTCCACAGGTACAGAAAGTGGAAGTAGAAAAAAAAACACGTAAAACCTTCAATGTTGAGTGTGTGGCGGTCTCTTTCACCACAGAGGCTGCAGAAGTTAAGTATTGTTCTTACTCACAAGTGACGGAATTTACAGCCGTTCAGAAAACTGTGTCTGTGGTTTAAGAGAGAGAACAATTCATCCATTAACCACCGGAGGTCATTTGTTTCATCTGTGATTCCCCGTTGTTTCAATGACGTGTGATAGAATAAAAATGAAGAACGTACACTGTGAATGTGAAGTAAAAATGTGCTTATGAATGGGTGAATATAGGAGTACAGATTATGGAGACTTTGTCCACACATTTGGCTCAAGCCTTTGGATTTCGTGAAAGACTTTCTGTCGATGTTTTCAAGGGCAGTTTGACAAAAATTCTTTAGAAAGAGGATGAACACGATGAGGCACACTTGGTCTGGTTTTTGTTTCACTTGCATTTTGTACAAACTGTAAATCCCACATGATTCTACTCTCTCCCACATTTACGATTCTGGACCACAGGTGCCCACGTACGGAAGCGCATTGCATTCACTTGAAAAAAAAAGTTGTATTGAGTCATTTATTTCTGATTTACAGAATGTTTTTTTCTTCTGAGTTTAGAGAGCATTTGAAACAATAAATACATTCATTCCTTTATTGAGAGCTCGGTTTAATGGTAACAGCATGCACGGCTTGTTTAGTTTCATCAAGTTCAATCAAGCGAGAGTTCGAAGTATCACAAATGAAAAAAAAAAAAAACTATAAAAAAAAAAAATAAATGACTCAGAAAAAACAGATAAATCAAGTTTTAGTCTGTGTGAATGAAGAGGTTGTGTTTTTTTAAATCCACAGGTGAAGGAACGGACAATGCCGGTTATGTGGATGTAACTGTGTGTGAGATTAAACATCCTCCGGCTCAACTCTGCCCCACGCCAGAGGGACTGAGCAGTCAGCAGGTGTGTGTGTGTGTGTGTGTGTGTGTTCACAATAAATGGACAAGGTCATCGTAGAGGACCAGCTCATGTTATGTTATCCCTCATTATCCGATACATTTATCAGTTCTAGTTTAATCTGTGTAATAAGATCTCATGTTGATGTCCAAGGGTTGGTTTATTTGAACTACTCCTTTACACTGAGCTGAAACAGATTTAGTCTCCACTCTTTTTCTAAACAGAGAGAGAAGCTTGAAGTTTGTTTGTGTTCTCCTTCAGGTCGTCAGACGTCTCATCCTCAGCTCCATCGTACAGAGTGAGAGCAGCTACTTGAACTCTCTCAAGAGAATTCTTCAGGTGAGTCGCATCTCTTCTCAGGTAACGGGACCATCGCCGTGACAGGAGAGGATTTGCTTCTTTGGTAGAAAGATGAGAGGCTTGAAAAAGGTTTTCACTTTTTTAATCAGTCCTTATTTTCCAGCTTTCTTGTCAAATGACATCTTAAACTAAAAAGTTTAAAGAACACACAGCGTAGACATTGAATTGTCTGGGTTTCCGTCTTCAACGTTACACATTCACAAACTCAAAGCAGCAATAACTCCAGGATATCAAAAGGACAAATATTGTCAAATGAAATGACAGTGAAATGATGAAATACAGTGCTCTCACGTGAGGTAATATTGCAGTTACACAACAGCCTTCAGAAGCAAGATAGCAAATCATAATATGTGTTTAAATTCTCACATGAATGACTCAAAAATAGTGACAACAAAAACAAGTTTGGGGATACACTTTATAACATGTCAGCTATGCAACTTAAACAATTCATGATTACTTCTTCAGTAAGTGCATAGGTGCACAAACCTGCTATTAACATATGCACTCATTCCACCAAACGGACCGACACCTGCATCACTTGCTCCCCAAAACCACAACAAACTTGCAGCAAACTTTCACTCATAGGCGCTTAAACAAAGGGCGTGAACAGAGGCACATAAGGGGGGGCTGAACGTCTGTTTCCTGGTAACATCCTGCTCTCGGGCAGAACTCTTTTGCATCTTGACCACTCTGCATGATAAATTCACAAAGACAACTTGGTGAACTCTCGACCTCTTCATTTCTTCTCTATGGAAGCCCAAAGAAAGGTAAAACTTAGTAAGTTGAACAAAGAAAGTCGAAATTATGAGATAAAAGGTTGAAATTATGAGATCAAATGTCGAAATTATGAGATAAAAAGTCGAAATTATGAGACTGTCAAACTTAAACTAGATCAAGATCATGAAATCAAATAACTTTAAAAAATCTAATCAAATCAGTAATTTTGCAGAGCACACAACAGTGGTGCAGACAAATAAAAAAAAGATTGTGTACCTTGGGACCAATATCAATATTAAAAGACACAAAACCTATATTCATTGATTATGGAAATAATGCCTGTCATGCCAATCAATATGAGCTTCAGTATATTAGAGTGACCTGTCTTTGTTTTGCAGGAGTATCATAAACCTCTACTGGAGCCAAAGAACAGTGTCCTAAACATCAAGAAGGTGCGTCAGATCTTTTTCCGTGTGCAGGAGATCCATCAGTGTCACTCGATGTTCCAGATCGCCCTGGCGTCCCGGATGGCTGAGTGGGATCGCAGCGAGAAGATTGGAGACCTGTTTGTTGCCTCGGTCAGTTTTTAATCTACATTTTCTATTTTGATTTCAAAAGTGAAGCTTGAATGTAAGTCTTACTTCTCACTTGATTTATAGTCAGTAAACATTCATTCAACATATCTTCAGTCGAGCTGTTTTTCCTTCGCTGTGATTGTAAAGCACTTTGGCTCAACTGCTTCTTCCTCGGCCAATTCTCTATTTTTTTAATTTATTATTATTATTTTTTAATTTATTATTATCATGTTTCTCCAAACTTTCTCAATAAATGATCATTATGAAAGAAGGATTTACTGCCCAGCGGTTGTCATGTATGTCTTCACTGACCAACGCAAATTCTGTCCCAAGTTTAGTACAAAGACAAAATCTTTGATGTATCAATACTGTGTAGAGAGGGGGACCAAGGTTGCACAGAGGACTTATTGTAAGAATTAAAGTAAGAATTACCAGTTACAGCTGGTCTATAGTGAGTTTCTAGGTTTGCATCTAGGAATGTGTATGTTGCTAATAAAGTTTTCCCTTACAGCTGTGAATATTAGAATGCACATTATTCAATTTAACAACCAAAATCTGACGCTACACTCTTTTCTCCCACAGTTTTCAAAGTCCATGGTGCTGAACGTGTACAGTGACTACATCAACAACTTCACCAACGCCATGGCACTGATCAAGAGAGCCTGCATGTCTAAACCTGCATTTCTGGACTTTCTTAAGGTGTTTAGATTTAAGCTGTGTAGCCATCACTTATGGAAGTCCATTTCCACCAGAAAAAAACTTAGCTATTTTTAGCTAATTATGAGATAAAATGTCGAAATTATGTGATAAAAGTCATAATTATGAGATGAAAAGTCAAAATTGTGAGATAAAAGTCAAAATGATGAGATAAAATGTCATAATTATGAGATAAAAAGTTGAAATTCTGAGATAAAATGTCGAAATTATAAGATAAAAAGTCAATTATGAGATAAAAATGTGAAATTATGTGAAACAAAGTCATAATTATGAGATAAAAAGTCATAATTATGAGATAAAAAGT
This sequence comes from Solea senegalensis, assembly GCF_019176455.1. Lineage (NCBI taxonomy): Eukaryota > Metazoa > Chordata > Actinopteri > Pleuronectiformes > Soleidae > Solea > Solea senegalensis. The sequence goes on from NC_058031.1 coordinate 23,376,492, forward strand.
CGAAATTATGAGATAAAATGCCACAATTATGAGATAAAAAGTCAAAATTATGGGTTAAAATGTCATAATTATGAGATAAAAAGTCATAATTATCAGATAAAAAGTCATAATTATCAGATAAAAAGTCATAATTATGAGATACTTCTGCAAAATATTCATTAATAATCGGTAGAGCTAGGTGAAAAAATGTATACCTTATATTATGTGTGAAATATACCTTGTATATCACAGTATTTTTCAAAGCATATGTATTTTCCATGTGACTTTCAGAAGAAGCAGGCTTCCAGCTCAGACAGAATCACGTTGTATGGCCTCATGGTGAAACCCATCCAGCGCTTCCCTCAGTTCATCCTGCTCCTGCAGGTACGACATCGATGTGCCACATTGACGTCCTTTTAACGCTCTGTAAATGACCTCGTTCTCTGTCACCTTCAGGACATGCTGAAGAACACGCCCGTCTCCCACGTTGACCGTTTGCCCCTGCAGCTCGCTCTCACCGAGCTGGAGACTCTGGCCGAGAAGCTCAACGACCAGAAGCGTCTGGCTGATCAGGAGGCTGAGATCCAGCAGTTAGCTCTCGGTGTCGGGGGACGCAACTTCACCAAGGTCATCGCACCCATGAATTATTGGCTGATAACTGATTTTCACTGATTTCATTGAAGAGTCTGATTCTGAAGCGTCTGTTGACTGTCATGAGTAAGAACAATGCTATGCAATGTTGAAAAATGAATTGGGGCTGCAAGGATTAATGGATTATTGATTGATATCCAAATTGAACCCAAACTACTAGAGAATGTTTTTTTCCAAAACATTGGTAAAAGATTGGGTTGGGATCAACAGCTGGACTGAGCGAGATGTTTTTTAAATTTTTAAATTTGAGGAAACTGAGTAAAAGTTATGATTCATTTTCTATCCCATTTTTAGTAGCGATATAAAGTAGCAATAAGTGTGGAGAAGTCACAAAATAGACTTTTGTTCATAAAAATAAGCCAAGTAAACTCAAATTTCACAAATTCAATCCGATTTTAAACATTTTGAGAACTCAGGTGTGTTTGTATATTTGGTGAAAATGAGTAAATTTCATCAGATTGTCTAGATTGTGCTGAAAAAAGGATATAAGACGCTCTATGTTGCACATTCTTATAGCCTCTGTATATACTGTACTTTTGTGATGGAAAAAAGCAGAAATTCTTTTTTTTTCTCTCATAAGTTGTTTATAGATTGAATTAGAAAAGTAGATTGTAGTAGTTAAAAAGTTGAAAAAAAAGTGAAACAAGAGAACTGTTATTATTCACTATTTCCTGTTGGTGCAAAAAGAAATCTCCATAAACCTGTCCAGTAAATTTGGTTAATTTGGTTAATGGAACTATTTTGGTGATGTTACGAGAGAACAGATTACCTCATAACCTAAATGGGTTGGAACCATTTTAAAAATGTAGCATAACTAATAGTTTGTTCTATAAACTCATTTACTGACCTGTGTATTACAGTCAGTAAGAGTGTAATGTAATCACCGTGTGTCTTCATGGACTGTTGGAAGCTGGTGTTAATGAAGCTGAATGACTGTGTGTTTGCAGCTGCTGAACTCAGAGCACAGGCAACTGATTCACTGTGAACTGCTGACTGAAACAGTTTACGGGGACAAAGGCCAAGTCCTCAAATCAAAGGAGCGAAAACTCTTTCTGCTCAGTGACACCCTGATCTGTGCCAACATCAACCTGAAGTGAGTTTTCTTCTCCTCTGTGAGGCATCGGCTGTGATGACGATGATATTTGCTCAAATAAATCCTCAGGGTTGGGCTTAAGTATTTGATTATTCTCTTGATAATATAAAGTAAACAACACAAATGGTTTTTTGAACAATGATTTCATTTATAAATACAAATCTTTCCACTCCAAGGATGTGGTGCATCTATTACCACAAGGTGGCAACAGCAAACATTTAGTTTGTGGACTTCATTAGTGGTGATATTTACTAGGTGTCTTGAATGCATCTTACGGCTATCCAAATTATCTCATGTTAGTTCCACTGATTTGAGGAGTTTGAGTACTTTTTGTCACTGGAAGAAACAGTCAAGTGAAGTGAAAATGCTTTTTCTAAACCCCACAGCTGTGTCAAGTACATGTTTTTCATACTTATTAATATATTAATATGGGAATTAGGTATTTCTGTACTGTAAGCATTGGTAGTGAATGGATCTTGATACTTTTGGAGCAGTGGACACCTGTGAGAGTTTTCATCCTTAGACAAAACATGTATTTTTTGTAATTTATTTAGAAAGGAGCAATAATAATAATAATAATAATAATATTAAACATTAACCTGATATAAAACAAGGAGAGTTGAATTGTACCAGTATTTAGCAAATTACTGCTATTTACCACCCGTAGGTAGATAGACCAATAAATATATAACATAACAAAATGTGAATAGAATAAAAAGATACTGTACTAAATTATATTTTTGTCCAGCAGAGGTCACCCTGACATCAACAGCTTGGTCTCAGCTGGTCCTAAGTACTCAGTGAAGTGGTGTGTCCCTCTGATGGAGACACAGGTAGTGGAGGTGGGACACAACATGCATGACAGGGACGGGGACAGGGACGTCCCAGCGAGACGCCATAGCTCCATATCCAGCACCAACGGTACATCCACAGCTCACACATGTGCCTCTTACACCAAACACACACTCACACATTTAGGTCCAGATTAACAGATGTGCAGATGTGTATGCAGCTGTGACGGATGTTAGGTGATGTTATTCTGAGATGATGTGTCTCTATTTAATTCAGTCTCACCTCATTCAGTCAGTGCATGGATAAATTAACCCTAACCCTAGTATTGTTGGGTGGATTCTTTTTGGATAGAAAGTGCGATGTGACACTCGTGTGTTTCAGATAACATGTTCCTGGGTCCGCCCAGACTCTACCAAGAGCTGGAGGAGCTGCACCATGATCTAGCTGTGGTGGAGGAAGTCTCTCTGCTGGTGGGAACCCTCAGTGGAACCTACCAGGTAATAACTGTGCTTCATTTATGAAAGAAATAACAGTTTGAAGCGAACATTACAGTGAAAGCACGTCAAGCTATAAACGTACCTGCATAACATTGTCTCTGTCAGAGCCGTTGTTTGGGTTTGATCATTTGAGTTTATCTGGAACATAAATTTACCAAATATCTTAACTTAACTGCCACTGCACTCCATTAATAGTTAGTTCAAATAGTTTGTTTTCTGTCTTTCCCACTTGTGTATCTGGCAGAATCTGAACACCACTGTATCACAGGACTGGTGTCTGGCTCTGCATAGACTTATCCGCCTGAAGGAGGAGGAGATCCAGAACGCCAACAAGTCTCACCTCCATCTGTCTGTACCAGGCAAACCTGACAGGTGAGAGTCTGGAGGTTAATATAATAAGACGCTGCGGGCCTCAAAACAGGGACAGCACTGGTTTTTGTGGGCAGAAGTTCATTCAGTTTTGTCTGTAGGTCTGGTCATCCAGTGAGCATCAGGGTGGTCTTCAACACTCCCAGCCCTCTAAGTAAGATCTTCTGGGTGAACCGACTTCACCTCGCCAAGATAGCACAGAGTAAGAGCATTTTAATGCATCCCAAGAACGTAAATGTATGCACGTATGATAAGAATTATGATGATAATGTAATTCTGTGTGTGTGTGTGTGTTCAGGGCAGGAGAACAATCCCGGGTGGGAGTGTGCTGAAGAGGACGAGAAGACAAAAGCTCCATTTACTTTCCCACTGCTGACATGCAAACTTCCTGCTCTCTCCTCCAAAACACACACACGGAAGGTGAGAGCTGCTCTGCTTGATAGATACAGTATGTGTGAAATATTCCTTTAAAAAGGCAGAATATGGGAACTGTGCATGGGCTTCAGTGGTAAAACCCAATGTGTTTGCACTGGACTACAGAGCAGCTTTTTCCATGAATATGTATTTTAATGTCCCTTTTTCTTTAACCCTAACCCTACATGTGTGAAGATGAACTCCTGTACCCTTCATACTAACATGTGTTTTCTGCTTATGTAGCTGAATGCAGCTCTTCATAGTCCATTTCAGTCGAGCCTGCTTGGTTTCTGCACAGCCACCACAACATTACCACAGGGTTATCTCTGGGTGAGAGGTTTTTATTGAACCTACTCTATCATTCTTAGACAGGCTAACCATATTCTTATTATCCTACGTATTGTCGTGATGAGCCGTGTGTCACCTCTGTGTTTTTCCTTGATGTTCAGGTAGCTGGTGGAGGATCCAACCATGGCCATGTGGAGATCTTCTCTCTGAACAGAGTCACTCCTCGTCTGGTCAAGACCATCCCACTGAGGACCTCGGTCTTGTGTCTGGAGTATGTGAGGGAGCCAGTGGTCCACACAGAGGAGGAGGCTGACAAGTCACAGAGTTCTGCCAAGATAGGAAACATTATTTGTGCCGGCCTGCAGGACGGCAGGTCAGTCATTTTTACAAAAAACATTGCTCATTCATTTTTATTATATTATATAATATATAATATATATTATATTAGTAAATAACTGCTCTATTGAACACACACATAATTCCCTTTTTCTGAAAGCCACTGCTCCATCATAGCTGAGCCAGCAAACAATCAATGATCCCCATTCAATAACAGGAGATAATATTCCTTTGTGGGAGGAATGTGCGGAAGACTACAAATCTAGTGACACCATTTAAACAAGGTCCACACAGCTGATACATTATTATTATTATATTATTATTATCATCATTATTATTATCGGCTTCTCTCTCTCACAGCGGATCCACATATTTGATATTGCCAGACGTTGCTTATGCCAGATACCCTTCTTGTCACAACCCTCCCATTTATCCAGGCCTGGGACTGGCACCAGGAGGATGCCTGACTGGATGTGACCCCCTGTGACTGGGGACAACCCTCCAATTCCCTTTCCACTAGACCATTGGCTGTCCCATTGTATGGCTATTTAAAGCTGACAAACCAAAAAAAAGCAAAATTCAAATTTATTTTTGTTGACCTCTCATTGCCCACCTGCAGTACCTTCTTAGCCCAACAGGGGACCACAGCCCACACTTTGTGACTCAATGGCTAATTTGACATGGACGTCGCATGTTAACGAACATCAGCTTTTAGGGAACCGTGAGGGAAACTGTTAACGCCAGCCTTTACAGTAAACTAGGCCGACCACAGCTAGGTCTAACTCTGCACTCAACGCAGAGATCCATCATCACATTTTACTCATAGAATGACAGGAAAGTGTTCCTTTCAGTGTCCCGTGTCTCCTTATTGTTGCAGCATCAAAGTGTACAGCAGCCTGGATACGGCGGTCCAGTGCCAGCTGACCTTGGCGAACCCTGACAGCTCTCCAGTCCTCTGCCTTAAACATCTACTGTCCAAGCTCTTCGCCGGACTCCACAATGGCACAATAGCTGTGTACCAGAGAAAGCCTGGAGGTAAAACACCTGATGCATCAGTGTCACAGTTACATTTGATTCACTATGGTCCTCAAAAATGACACTCGAGTAGTCGCCTCAGGACTGGTGCTAAAGCGTGAACTGTTGTTCCTCATAGAGAGACTTTGGGACCTGGGCTCTTGCAGCCTGGTGCCTCTGGGCTCTGAGCCGGTCTGCTGTCTGCTGTCAGTTGAACACACTGTATGGGCCAGTTGTGCCAACCGAGTCACTGCCATCGAAGCTTCCTCCCTGCACACACAGGTATGCTCGTGTAAATGTTTCAGGGATTAGACACTCGTGAAAAAGTGTGTAGAAACAGGAAGAAAAACATCCCTGTCTTAAAACAGTTAAACTGTTATATATGTATATTTATTTATTTATTTTGTACAATGAAGGAAATGTATAGCTACATATGCTGCGACATGCAACATATTATGTTAATTTAAAGAAATACTTCACTGATTTGCATTTAGCTTTGTATTTAGCCCTATTCTAGAAATACAAAGCTAAATGCAAATTTGTGAAGTATTCCTTTTAATTAAAAAAGAAACTAAACAACATGTGTTTGGGTGCAGGGAAAAACGTTTTTTCAGCCGAAGCACTCTGATATATCATCAAAAAGTCCAATATCGTGCATCCCTCGGAGAAACGCCTTTAAATTACAGTTCAATGGCGTGATTGGCAAAAGAAAATGGATGAGGACATCTCAATTAACTTTAATGGATAATAGCAAACACACCTACACATTTATTAAGCCAAAATCTAATTTCTTATGACATAAGTCGACAGAACTCTCTGCCTCTCACTGTTCCACAGAGTTTTGAAGCCCACTCTGACCCAGGCTGCAGCGTTAGCCACATGGCTCGTTTAGGGGGAGGAGTTTGGATGGCCTTCACCAAAAGCTCGTCCATCCACCTGTTCCACATAGAGACTTTAGAGCCACTGCAAGAAGTCAACATCTCCACACGCACCGCCCATCTACCACCAGGTACGTCCAAACGAGCGATTAACACAGAGTCAGATGCTTCTAGATAGTCACTATTTATTCTAGTCTGATTTTCTCTCTACATGTTTGTAAAGTCTTTTGACTTTATTGCCCTGAATACTGAAATCAAACAAATGTAAAAGGCCTTCACAATTGGTCATTTCAAATGAGGACAATAATTAGCACTGTGCTTGTTTTACATGGTTGGTATTGACTCTGGTTGTCTCTCTGTGTCTCAGGTCAAGTTTGTGTCTCCAGCTTACTGATCTGTAAGGGCCTGCTGTGGGCGGGCACCAGTCAGGGCATCATCATAACCTTCCCCGTATCCACCCTGGAGGGAATCCCTAAGATTAATGGTAAAGTACCACGACAAGTTTACTGCATATTATCCTTTACCTAAGGCATAAACAATGTCAAGGTTGCAATAACTCACTCATGCTGCAGTACCATAGTAATATCCTAATATTAGCATCAAAGACCTGCAACTGATCCGATTTTGTGTGACTCTATCCTCCAGGTAAAGGCACGACATCTGTGAATGCTCACTGTGGTCCGGTTGACTTCCTGGTGTCGGCATCCAGCACGCTGATCTCTGACTTGCTCAGACAAGACTCTACCCTCAACAGCAGTGAAGTGGGTATGAACGGAGATGGAGGGCAAGATGGGCGGCTCAAAGAGCATGTGAAAGGAGATGAAAGAGGGCATAGCCGGAAGGACAGCAGTTACCTCCTGGACTCAGGAGATCATCCGCCACGGGAACAGAAGCCAAAGCAACTCTTGCTGCAGTACAGCCTCTACTCCACCTGCCAGCTCCCTGGTAAGCTGCTGTCAGCTCAGTCCGAACAGGAGATCTCGAGGACACCACCGGAGTCACTCGAGCACAGCCTGGAGGACAGCTCCATCTATGAAGTGATCGAGGACCCCGGTGTGTGGGTGAGGGGTCAGCCGGTGGAGCGGGGAGAGGAGGGGGAGGTCAGGCACAGCAGAGGCACCTCAACCGCCATCTTCTCTGGTGGCAGAGGATACCGCAGGATAGGAGTGACGGCCTCTGAAGACACTTGCTCAGACTCGACTGAAAACACACTGCTGGTGTGGCAACTCCCTTTAACTTTCAGCCAGTGATAGAATATGTCTGGAGTCAAGGACCCAGCAGGAAGAACGATAACTAGATTGTGTTACAGTCTCCTGCATCCAGCCGAACTCTAAACCAAGATATACCAAGACTGTTTACCTCTTTTACAGGTGCGAACTCTTCACTGATAAAACACTTGGGTGTCATCTGCGTAGCAATCGACATTTATGTGGTGATTTCTGTACATTTTGCCTAAAAAATATTGTATTTAAGCTGAGAAGTATAACTTCTAACTATAGACTGTGTGTATATAAAGACGGCATTTTGACTGATAACAGTACCTTTACTCGGGTGTGGGCTGTGCCCGATGTCTGTGTCAGTGAGGTACGTAACGTGACGAAAATGAAAAGGTCAACGCTAGTTATTTTGCTACTATTCTATATACTATTACTATAAAAAAAAAACTCACTGTACTTTACCAAACCGAACTGTTCCACTTGATGGGAAAACGGCTTAAAATGAAGGGAAATATTCTGGATACAGGAGTTGCCATCTCACAGAACCTGTTTTTTATAGCGCTGTGCAACTAATACAAATGTTTGACTCATCCCAGCCACACATATGGAGAAATGAATTATACTAAATCAAAAAATAAACAGAAATGAGGTCCCACAGATGACCATGGATGACGCCATGACAACCACAGCCACCAGGGTCAGATTGAAAAGCTTGGGCACTGTCATGTCATTGATTCTTGTATCAATCGCCTAGCCTAGTCTCGGCACCAACCTTAACCGTGCCGTGCCGTGGTGAGGCGAGTCCAGACAAGGCGAGCTGGGACCATAATGGAAAAGGGCTATAAATTGACCCCAGCCACAGGGGGCCACATCCAGTGTACTCCTAGTCCCAAGCCCAGATAAAGGGGAGGGTTGCTTCAGGAAGGACATCCAGCGTAAATACCTTTGCCACATCAAATATCTGTTTCATCCGCTATAGTGAATAATAAAACAAACAATCAGTAAAAGCAAACACTCTAATGGTAACGTGATCATGCTTCTCTAGGATTAATGACCACTCCAAGAACCTGATTCTCTTCTTCTTCATATAATGAATCGCATGATCTCTGTTGGTACATAATGTATGAAACTGTATGAGTGGACAGAAGGCTGTTTTACACCATTCACTCAGAACAAATAATGAATAATATATTACTTTGGTATAATTATATTGTGTCGCCTGGTGGTATTTAACTTTCTTTTTATGGACTGAAATAAACAGTAGAGTTGTATAAATCTAGTTCTAAAATAGACCAGAGATCTTGATTCCACAGATGGCTCAGGCTCATCAGACCTGATGATGAATCTCATCATCATCTAAACATGTGTTCTTAATGTAAACAGCTGCTGACCTCTTGATGGCTTCTCTCAAGTTGCATCAGTTATGCGGAAAATAAACATGTTTCACCTCAATCCCCGCCCCCAGCAGCAATGGCCTGAAAAGACGGATAAAAGTCAGTTGACTGCACAGACAGAGAGTGTGAGAGAGAGAGAGAGAGAGAGAGAGAGAGAGCCCTGCTGTAATCCTTTACCCTGAGCAGCAGAGCGAGGCAGTGTCAGCGTGAAGGATGGTCAGGGAAACGCTGCTGTGATGAAGATGTGAGCAGCAGAATCCATCAAGATGACAGCTCTGCTCAGCCTCTGCTTCCTCCTCCTCCTCCTCCTCCTCCTCTCTGCTCGTCCAACAGTCGGTGAGTGTCCACGATGTCCATCCCACGATGACCCACACTGTGAATGAAGTGCAGAGCAGGGCAGCGTGGAAAGTTCAGCGTGGAAACAGTTACGGGACAGTGACAGATGTGATTTTGTGTTTTAGTTTTTGTTGAGAAGTGAGACTGTATGCTTGTGTTAGGATTCTATTTTATTAATAGTTCATTTGAAAGGTGATGATTTATGACGCTAACGAGACTATATCATTATATCTACATCATTGTTTCCAAAACTTTCTACATGGGGGACCAGACCACTTTTTAAACTATTGTGACCCAAACCACAAATTATGCATAACGTAGTGACTCATTTACACCTATGTTGTTTTGAATTTGTTAAACAAATCAATTTTCAAGAGATATTTGGTAAATTAATTACATATAAGACATATAACACTATCTCACACGATCCACAGTCTGTGGGTCCTGAGTTTTGTAGATTGCTCTGTTGCATGAATTTTTCCTGACTTCATTCATTTTTCTTAAAATACGTGGACGAGGGATGACCTTTAACCCTTTTCCTTGGTCGTCTAAGAAAATCTAATCGTCTCCAACTGGACTTTATTTGGAACTTCAGTTAAGAGGAGTCGTCATGCAGTGTTTGAACTTCAATACTAAACCATGTCACAACAACTAAGTCTATTCTGTTCACTGATAGAAACTGAGCTGTGGCTAAAAATGCATTTAAATTTGTTTTCAAATTTCTTCCCTAAATCCAACGTGTGAGCTAAAGTATGGTAATCGATCATTGCAACTAATATGTAGTTTGCTTGGTAAAGTGTTGTAGAGGTGTGGAAAACAGACACTGTGATAAATGATGCAACTGAAGAAGGTTTAAGTCTCTTCACATCAAACTGAATATAACGGTTTATTGCAAGGGGCTGGATTATGAACGACAGCTTAGAGCTGTCTTTATAGCACAAGGTTTACCAGGGGTGGTGGTGCCGATGTTCACATTTTGAATTTAATTTAGATATTTGTATATATAAGTTATTGCTCATCGCTTATTCATAACTGGAACAGAAGAATAAACCTTTGTGTTGTTCTCTGACACAAAGCAATTTCTTTATATGCCAAATTAAATTCAGTGAGCGCTAGCAGCTGCTAGGAAACGGAAAGAAAAGGTGACAGAAATAAATATTCTGAGCATTCAACGTGGAGCACATAAACCACTGACCTCCTTAGAACCCTTAGAACCCGAGCTTTATTAAATGCCTGGCATCACAACGGCGGAGAACAGCTAAGTTACCTAATGCCGTTTCACCTTCAAACATTGTCTGACTTTTGACTCGTATTGCTCAAGGTAATCTGTTCTTTAAAATGATTAAATGCTCGTCCCTGCACCACAAAGTGCACGGATGTTAATCCCACGGCTGAAATCACAGATGTTCCGTCTATGATCTTAGAAGCTCCTGTCTAGAGTTTAGATTATGAATGCTGCAAAACACAGATCTGAGGCAGCAGCAGCAGCAGACGCCGCAAGCCTTTCCACTGAGAGCAAAGGAGGAGTCTGCGGGAGTCTGAGGAGATGTGCTCCTCACGCACATAGACCAGCGTTTTATGACTAAAAAAAACATGTGAAAGTGTTGTTTAATAATGACATTTGTCCCTCAGAGGGCCCTTCTGTCAGGGGTGTGAAAGTCACATGACCTGGGGCCCATCCAGTCTGCTCAAGAGGGGGTCGGTCTAGAGAAGAAATTGGGGGGAAAAAAACATCTGCTCAGTAGGGAGTGGGCAATATGAGTTTAAAAATATTCCATCATGATACTGTAATAAAGATATTCGTGATGATATTTCACAGTATTTCAAAGTAAAAGTGTTTGTTTCCACATGCAATGATGCACCCCTTCACAATAAAAACACATCTATGACGCGAAAGAAATCGAATATCGAAAAGAGACAGAAATCGAATCAAATTAAATTAAATAATGAATTACATCATAACACAAGCGATATGGACTATGAGTGTGTGATGAGCATAAACACGTTTTAATTGTGCACACTTACACAAAAATACAAACAAATACAAAAATGTGTGCAAAATAAATGTATAAATATCAAACAGAGACATGAATGAAGTAAATTAAATAATGAACACAACATAACATTAAACACAATCATATACAGTATATTGTAAAAGTGTACATACTAATAATATTATTATTATTATTATTTTAATTGCAGTAAACAAGGTTTGTTTTGCCATGTTTTCATTATAACCTGATATTGAGTGAAGTACTCGTAGGGGGCCACGCGTTTGAAACCTCTGGTTTAAGTGATTAATCCAAAATTGATTATAGAGCGATGAACTGATTATGTAACTGATTATATATAGCCCTCTCTAAAAGGCTAAGCTGTTGAATTGTCCTTTCTGTTGGTCAAAGTAAGTCGGACCACGACGAGTGGCCAAACCTTAATGAAATATATACACAATGCTGTTTCTCTTAATCTCAATCCCAAAATATGCTTCACTTCACTTCAGTGATTGCTGTCGACAACAGGCAGGACATAATGAATCAAGTGGACTTCATGGTTATTCTGATATGTGTTAATCTCCGTGTGTGTGTGTGTGGAGAGAGAGAACAGAGATTGGCAAATGGGTTTGCTCTGTGAATGAAAAAGCTGGAGCGAGGATTAAGAGGGGAAAAACATGGGGAAAATAATCTGTGGACGCGGTTGACGCCCCTGCAGCGCAGGCCAGTGTTAGAGGAGGTCAGGCTGACCGTGATAACAGAGGACACCGCAGTGTCTCAGTCATTCCGCTCGTGGACATTATAAGACAAACACACACACACACACACACACCTGCTGCACTTGCTCCTGGGCAGATTTGTGTCTCTGTCCCTTTAAAGCGACAGGACACGTGCACACGCACACAGATATAAATATAATGTCCCACTGTGTGAAAAGACAGCATGTGAAATTATACCATGTGTAAAATCTGACACAGTTCGACAGACCATAATCTGAGAATCACATGTGCTTGTATCACATACATATTTACATGTGAAATTATACTAAATCCCACACGGTGATCATTAGTAATGTGACTGTAAAAATAAAATATCGTCTTATTTCTAATGCAATTCCCAGTGTAGTAACAACAATAATATACATTATCATCAAAGTAATACCTTCACATTAAAATGCTTTAATAATAACCATATTACATAATAAAATGAGGCTGTTACTTGGTGATCGCTAAGGAAAGAACATGCTATTAGCATAATATTACTTCATTATGATAAAAATGATCACCAAACTATTACTATATTGTTTATTTACTGCAATAATCAGTGTAATATATTTGAAACCCAATATTATGTAATACTTTGTGTCTCACAAAATGTGTTGTATATACGATTGTATACAGAGTATTTTTAATCACATATACAATATTATATATATATATACGACTCAAATACAATATTTTGTCTAAACTCCACATGGCCCTACGGGAATTTGTCACAGTAATTGTTTGATGTTGCTTAGCAACAAGTCATGTTTATGAATGTCTCTCTTCTGCGTGTTCATCCATGTGCTTTGTGTGTGTGTGTGTTTTGTGGGTCAGTCGTCGCACGTTTGTGCACTTGAAGACTTTGCATTAATTGCATTAACCCGCTGAATCCCAGTGGTCACAGCACATCAACGCGTAACTCTCGGCCCGGGTGTAAATACTGTTGCATATGGGGATTAGAATAAGTGAGCAGAGAGCTGTGAGCTGCCTGTGTGTGAGGGTCAGGGTCAGCTTTTAGCCATAAAGTCCATATTAAAAATGTTTCTGGAGCATTTCAAGGAAAAATCCACACAGCAAACGCTTGATCCAACATTATTCAAACGTTAATCCGCTCTTTTTTATTTCTTGTTGTATAATTTTAAGGTTTCAAAGTCATCACATTACACATTGTCTGACAAAATCATATTATATGTACCATATGATGCTGCTTTATTAGGGACATGAGTTCTATGGCTTTGCCGTTCCATAATAAAGAAATAGTTGATGTTTTCACACACATTTCCCTTATATCAGCTTCACAGATACAACTAGAACTTAAAAATTAACTGTGTTTTAATCCAGTTTCACTGGTCAGCACATGTTGTTTGTCTGTTTCCAGGTGCAATCTGAATCTGTTCCTGTAAAGTTCTGGATGTTTTCTGACCTTTGTCGTGTTCCCGTGTTACCTTTGCTCTGAGACATTGTCTAAAAAAAAAACCTGCAACAATAACAAAACAAAAAACGCTCTCCCTTTGCTGCGAGGCACAGCTGTTCAGATCCTCATTTTCCTAGAAAAATAAAATGACATCATCTTCACCAGTGTCTGCAGAATACAGCTGTTATTTTTAAGTTTTGTCACTGGATACTCACAGATAAAATCTCACAATATTGCCAAATACGTATAGATACATATATGTTACCTGCTATATTAGGTCTTAAAATCTATCATACATGGGGAAGAGGAAAGGAATTGGGCTTCTAACTGGGAGATTGTTGGTTCAAATCTCAGGACGGATTGCCTCTGAGCAAGGCACCCAATCCCCATTGCTCCCCAGATGCAGATAAGTGCTGTCCACTTGTGTGTGTTCACTACTGGTGTGTGAAAAGACTGGGTTGAATTCACATTTCTGACTTTAACATTATTTTACAGTAATTTACAACTTAATTTTAAAACACAAATAACGGCCCACTAGGGCTGCTATAGTTCACTTTAAAAAAAAAAAGAGTAAAGTATCAAATGACTAAGAACTCATTCAGAATAGTGTCCTTGTCCTTTCTGTTTGGCAGGTTATTTAACCGTTTCCACTGAACCTCTTCCTCCCGTCGTCATCGGAGACACAGTCACTCTCAAGTGCAACTTCCAGACCGACGGCAAACTCCGAGAGATTGTGTGGTTTCAGGTGAGCATGCAAATTCTATGCATGTGTTGGAACTGTATATTTCAACATCTTGTCTACGTTTGTTCTTGACTGAGGGTAGCGTTTGTGGGCGGGGACAATTAGCATTCATCCCGCCCAGGGCCGGCTCTACCTAATTTTGTGCCCTAGGCGAGATTGCTCTCCGGTGCCCCACCCCCTGCTCTGACCCTGAGGTCACCCGTCATGTGATTCAGCAGCACCACATTTTAGGAACATTATTGTTTATTCATTTGTTAATATTTATTATTTTCAAGAGAGAACATCCAAATGAGGGCGACTGGGAATAGAAAATCATTTTTATTTTCATTGTTTTTATTTTCATTGTTTTTGCGCCTCGCGGCGCCCCTCCAGCAGATGGCGCTCTAGGCGACCACCTATATCGCCTATGCCAAGAGCCGGCCCTGATCCCGCCAAACAAGATAATTCACTAGAGTTAAAGTTGGCTTCTATTGTCCGCTACAATTTGACGCTAATATACGATAAATCTCACCGGCTCAGGTGATGGAAGGAGGCGGTGCCAAGCAGAAGATTTTCACCTATGATGCAATTTACAACACTAGCCACTCCCACATGGAGGACAGCCGCAGAGAGGAAGACCTGGTCTACCAGTCAACTGTGCGGTAAGACGAGCCTCTACTACATGACATCCACATATCACTCAATTCCATCAGGGTCAGAGTTGTTCAGCATTAACAGTTGGCAAATCTACTCTGTTTTTCTACGGACAGGGTTCCTGAGGTCCAGATGGAAGATGACGGACTGTACGAGTGTCATGTCGGGATCTATGACAAAACTTCCAGAGACAAAGTCTTTCTAGCCTCTGGCAGCATCACCCTCACTGTCATTGGTATGTGTTCCAGGGTTGGAAGAAGATGAACATTTGAAAGTTTATAATTCAAGGTTTCACAGTGTACACTTTTTTATTACCTATGCAGTTATTATACAAATACTCATCAGTTAGAAGTTATAAAAGTACACACCTTTTAAAGAGAGAACAGTCAAAGCTGAGCACAATTAAATCATAAAGTTAAGAATATTGAGAACATACTTTACTTGTCTCTGCTGTTGTTTTTTTCTGCAGTACCTCCCAACTCAATCTCTCTGGTAGCAGCTAACGCTCAAGCTCCTTTCAGCCGCTACGAGGCCCAGAACTTCACTCTGGTTTGCGTGGTCACTGGAGCAAAGCCAGCTCCCGTGGTGAGATAGAGCTTTTTATTCTTTGTCTTTTTGGGCGAGGAAGGGACGCTTCATAATCCTCCCATTCGTCACTCGTCTAGCGCTTGATCCTCCACATGGGAGTCGCGGGTCACTGGAGCCTATCCCAGCAGACATACTGTAGGGTGAAAGGCGGGGTACAGCCTGGACAGGTCGGACAGTCCGTTACAAAGCAATCATATATGAAGATATACCATTTACTTTCAAATTCACACCTACAGGCATTTTAGAGTGTTCAATAAACCTATCCATGTTTTCAGGACTGTGGGTGAAGATAAACTCCAGACAGAATGGCCCTCGATCAAACCAGGATTTGAACGAGGGACCTTCTTGCTGTGAGGCAACAGTGCTAGCGACTACGCCGGTGTGTGGACCTCAATATGATTAAAGTAACTAAATTCTTTCAATCAAATTCTGCTGCAGACAAAAAAATCCAATGTCTTCAATCGATGCTTGCTGCAGACTCAAGTCTGAAAAAGCTATTTAGAGCTTTGAGCCGTGTCCTCTGTGACCTTTTTCCAAAATCTATTAGTGATTAATATGAAGGGGTTACATGGATGTGTGTATATGCACTGTATATACTAGAGAAGACTTAGCCTGGCAAGCCTGCCCCCTGGAAAACTACTACAAGCACATTTGTTGACAAAGTTTCCTTCACATTGCATACGTCATGTGGTTTATTGGTTGGATTGGTTGTGGGTCTATCCAACTGCATACAGAGGCATTTTGATTTAGTTCTGGAAGCAGTAACTTCCCTTTCCAGACTCAAAGTGGAGTGTTAGCCATGCTAGAGAAGGTTTAACGTCCAAAAACCCAACAACAACACATCGTGAAGTTGGCATCGCTTTAGCTAAGTTAGCAATCCTTGCTATAAAGTCAGCCATGACACACACAACTATGTGATAGAAAATTAGAAAATGTTCTTCCACTGTTTTTGTTGAGCTCACCTAGCTTTGTCTCTAACTTCCAGGTGCACTTTAAAAGGGACGGTGAGCTTATAGATGTGCTGCCATCTTCCCAGAATTTCTCCTCAGTGGAAGTCCAAAAAAAGAAACCAAGTCAAGAAAAGAAACAGGGTCAACGCAAGATGGGGAACTGGATTTCTGAGGTTCCCACCAGTCAAGACCTTGATGACACTAAACTCCAAAAGTCCATGTCCCTGCTGAAAGAAGAGGGGAAACTGGCTCAGCTGGGCCAAGATGGCCCAGACGTTGGCTCGGAACAGGCTCAGGAGCAGGGGTCAGAGTCCGACCCCGAGCCGACCACTGAAACGATCCCTGAAACGGTGGTGAGCCGAGAGTTTCCCCGCTGGGTCCAGAGCAGTGACCCACTCTACTACTTCCAGCACCGGCAGCAGCCGGCAGGCGATGGCACCATGGAGGTGAGAGCCATGCTGACCTGGAGGCTCAACCCTCAGCTGGACAACGATGCTCTGTTCAGCTGCGAGGTCAGCCACCCTGCGTTGTCCATGCCCATGCAGGCTGAGGTCACACTGGGTGAGTCATTCTGCTAAATTTACAGAATTGTTTCCAATCTCAATAATTATGTCCGCAGTACAACTTCCCACAGGTCAAAATGTGTTGATAAAGCACGTTTCTGTTGCTTTTTCACTATACAATTCTAGCTTCAAGTGAGCTGAGCCAATACTATGCAATACAATACGTCCTAAGTGACGTCAACAGACAGAGAGACTAATCTCCAACATTTAGCGTGGAAATGTGTCCGGTCATGCAGGAAGTATTGTTCTGTGAACAAATCTTTTTAATCAACTGACTCAAATGATTCAGTTACACTGAAAAACAACCGCTTTGCTCGTCACCAGTTTGTGTGTTTGTGCCGCGTATGAAATGACATCATAGCAGTCGTCGTGCAGCCGTACTATGACAACCCCGTCGACGGAAAATGACGTGACTGAAACCAAAACCGGGTACAGTCGAGCCGGGTACAACTGCGAGAACTGTATAATGGAAAAGCACCATGACGCAACCAAAGTGCTGTACATAATCACATCAATAAAACAGCAGCAGACAATAGAAATACCATATTATATTGCACCACCTGCGAAACACACAACACAATAACAGACAGACACAAAGTAGATTTTTAGACAATTTAAAAGTCTCAAGAGGGTCTGGGCATATATAATCCATTCCAGCAACCTTAGCAGCTCTCTGGTATGTTGAAATGCAATTGCGCAAAATTGAAAGTGAGACGTGGAGCTCGTCTTTTTCCCCGTTTTCTCTCGGTACTTCGACACGCGCGTCGGAGAGCAGTCATAGTCTGCCATGGTGATTCACAGTTTAGCAGCCAGACACGACACATAAATGTCTGGCTCATTAAAAAAATGCCCATCAAAGAACAGACTGCAGCTAGAAATTCAAGGTTACAAAGAATCAAATGGGGGCAAATAAACCACTGATTCATTAAATCAAAATGAAGTGGGAACAGTAAACAGTGACTAAGTCAGACTGAGCCTTCAGCTGGTTTATAGTTACATGAAGAGGTGTTGGACGTGTAGAGAATCTCTTCGGAGCAGTTGGATAGAACCTAGAAATGTTTTCTGTTATTCATATATATATATACAGTAGTGTTGTCTCATTGTCCAAAAACTGTCCAATGTGCGCGTGTATTTTTCAACCAGCTGCTCCACGAGGACCAAAACTATCCATGAGTCCCAGCAGGGCCAAGGTGGGAGACACGGTGTACATCACAGTCCAGGACTACCAGCTGGGACCGTCGGCAGTGAGTTTCACACAGACACAGTGAAATATCACCAGTGTGTCGTTACAATTTCAAGGATATGATTTTTTTAAGGTACTCTACTTACCGCTGTTTGAGCTCTGTCCTCCTGGTCAGCAATATTGATTTCTTTACCTGACGGTTGTAACTGTGTAGAATGTAGTAACTTTGCAGGGCTCTGATCTATGTGAGCCGCACATGAATCGGTACAATCTCTATCTTGTAAGAGTCTTCATTCTGGTTTCTCCTCTGCAGAGCGAGGTCTTCCCTGAGCCCATGTTCACCTGGACCATGGTCGGGGGACGCCTGCTGGACGGCCGAGAGGAGCATCGCGGTAGACAGCTCGTCCTGGACAGAGTCCCCGCCGATCTCAATGGCTCCATGTTCCGCTGCATGGCCCAGAATCCTCTGGGCTCCACGGACACTCACACCCGCCTCATTTTGTTTGGTGGGTTTGTTTGTGGAAGCATTTTGACCTCAGAATTTATCATTTTGTCCAGTGTGCAGCCAGTCGATGCTGTATTCATGTTGTGTTGTTTTTGCAGAGAACCCAAGATTGAAGAAACAACTGATCGGTAGGTCTATGCCGCCGTTAACGTTATTAACTTTTTACATGTATGTCATAGCAAAAAATGTGTAATCCCTTTGTTATTTGTGCAGCTACGGACGTGGGGATTAGCCAGTGTTCCCTGACGTTAACGTCCATGCTGCCGCTGCTGTGCTTTGTCAGTGAGCTGACGTGACTCAAGACTCTGCTGCTGCTGCTGCTCCACTCAGCACCTGCACCGACATCTACCTGTGGCAACAGCTCTTCGATAACAGGCCCATCCCACTTACAGTATCTCCATCCTGCTGTTAGCAGCAACAGGAATATTTAAGGAGCAGGACGACCTGAACGCGAGACATGAACAGATCTTGTACAACATGTCTCTGACTGAAAAGGAAGTTTCTGGATGTAGAGTGCATATGTACACAATTTTTGTCTTCAAAAAACCCTGTTGACCATGTCAGGACCAAAGTTAGGTCCAGGATTGTTTGGGCCTTTATTTTGGCTTTCCTTCATCACAAACTCCCAAAGACAGCATCCTTATAATATTCCTTTTCAATTATTTTTACTTGGGGACCAAAATCGTGTCTATTGAACTGAAGCAGGACCAGCTTTATGAACCGTGAAGCTACGTCGAGATCAGCGTTTCCTGCTTTAAAATGATGGAGCTCTAATTTGGGGCTGGAAAGCTCCAAATAATTTTTACCGTTTAAGGTCAGCATGGATTTCCACTTACAACATTTTGCTGACAACTGTATTTATATGAAATAAATAAATAAAATAATTGTTCAAACTCAACATTATTTCTTGTGGCATGTTGCATGGAAGAAATATTCAAAAAAGTTTAGCCTACTAAAATAAAACCTGGCTATAAAAGAAAATATAAATGAAGAAATAAAAAGTTACACTTCAATGTTTATACTTTATGTTTATACTCTCAATGGCTTTTACAAAAAGAAATTAATTTACCAAATGTTCCCATTATATTCTCATTGGAATATACAGTATGTTGTTTATTATTAATATTTATTTCAAACAACCACACTTTTTGTGATAATTCTTCCATTTAGGATTGGTTGATGTTCTCTGACAATTAAAAGAACAATAGTTAGGAAACAGAGATTGATATTTGATGGTGCCATGTGACGGTGACTATTGAACAAAAGCTGGACTTTTAAAAATGAGAGAAAAAATCTAATCCTAATACCTGCTGATGATAAAACAGCCGTACAAGCTAAAGCCCAAACACTAGCATATAAATAAATACCTATACATCTGTTTAGATGCTTGGCAATAACACGGCCCACACAGTGTGTTGCTGCAGTGGTGTTGGTTTATTTTAAAGCAAGTGTCCATGTGTGTTATTTTACAGAATCACAGACTGAGGCTCCTCCTCCTCTTTGAAGCACACATTTCAAACGGAAAAATCTCATCCGACACCAAAAACCCAAACCAAAAGCGTTAAGAGTGAAGTCTGGCTACAAACATTATTATTATTATTTTTTTTTTATTTTTAAAAAAGGGCTTGCTAAATAAAAGTAGAGACTCTCAGAGCGCGAGGTGTGTGGCTGTAAAAAGGCAGAGAGACAGTGATGGACAGCTCCAGATCATGTGAGGCAGTGAGCTGCAGGTCCCAACCCCTGCATGTGTCAGTGCAATTCGCGACCCCGCCCCCAACCACCCACCAACCCACCCAACCCACATTTACTCTCATACACAAAATAGAGTAGTAAAGGCAGTTTTGTTACATTTCACATTTTAGCTTCCGCCATTATTCCATAATATACTTCTTAATTAATACACTATGTACACTGCTTTATAGTGTTGCCGTGTGACTCTATTTACATTTCTGTCTATTCACAAACACATGGCGCATGTAAGGACGTGTGTCAGCAGAGAAACACCTTAGAGCTGTTCGCTATACATACACAGTCAAACTACCACTGCCTTTGCATGAGTGCTTGTGCATGTACACGTGACTAGAACGAGCATCTAGTCTCTTAATTGCATAATGTCGAACACTTTTAAAAACATTTATTTTCTCTACAAAATAAATAAAAATTGTTACCTCCCGGACATTTTCAGAAAAAGTCAGTGATCGGACGATCAGGACTCGAGCAGCAGATAGTCCTCGTTCTCGGTGGCGGGCAGCATGAGCTGCTGCTCGTAGTACAGACTCTTGGCATAGTTGACTTCTTGAGATATTTTGATCGCGAGACTCTCGCTCTTCACGTGGACCTGTGGAAGGGGTTGTCACATGACACTGAAGTCAACAACCTCATATCGTAACACTAACATATCAATGTAATAGCGAATAGTTTTGATGATCACTCAAACACACACATTAAAACATAAAAGCACTATTTTCTATCAAACATCATTGCAGGGATTGAACCACCTACTGTCAATGCTCACTACCTACTGATCCACACTGAGCTACTGTCACTTAATGATTAAATTATATATATTTTTATTGCAAAATTAACCCTGTAACACGTGTAAATGATAAAGGGAGAGTTCAGGGTGGCCATCGTCTCCTGGACCCAGCCTTTGACTCTCTCCCTGCCAGCTGGGACACAAGGCAAATCAGATTTAGCCAAATCTATGTCTGCTTAAGTCTAGGCTATCTTAAGATGTCTTGTTAGATTGCCTATTAGGTCTGGAAACTAAACTATTTTTTTTCTGGAAACTCAACGTAAACTGCTCATTTCCTGCACCAAAGCCCATGGAGAAAATCAACAATTTTAAATCACAGCAAATGGGAGTTGCGCATCCACTGCTGCATCCACCAGAAAGTGCAAATGCTTTATTTTTCAAGTTAAATGGCCGGAAAAATTCATTAAGAATGACAGACTAGGCAGCCATAGTCCAGTAGCTCCTGTTTACCCAGGAGCTGAAAAATGCTTGTTTTCTTTATGGATTTGGGTGTAGGACAGTGAGTGGTTTGCAACATTTTTTTTGCTGGAAAAATCTGAAATAATGCTTCAAAAATACTGTTATGTTACTAAAACATCAGATTTCCTTGATGAAATGAGTCAATGAGAGGGTCTAAGAAAAATGTCTCACCATGGGTTTCTGGTGGGAAGGGCCAGGAATGGCCACACCACTGCTGGTGCTCTCAGCCTTCTTGGTGAGCTGCACATACACCTTCCCATGATCCTTAGAGACGAGACAGTGGTACAGGTCGTCGTATTTGACCTCCAAGAAGATGGCCTCTCTGTCCACATAGTCCCCTGGCTTCAGGAAGTAGACCACTTTGGAGGAGATGAGGACACAGTAGCTGTCGATGAGCTCCACGGCGATGAAGCTGTTGTGGGTAAATGGACACAGTCAGTATGGGAGCGGTGGACGCGCAAGTAATCGGTGCGTTAGTCTACGATCGGTTCAAGAGACTCACAACTCTGAGTGGATGTTGTCAGTGAGGCGGAAGAGCTGCTCCTGACCCTCAGCTTGTATGGCAGAGTATCGAGGCAGCAGACCCTGAGGTCCTTTACAGCAGCGGGGCTTCCTGACGCGCTGCACGCTCAGCCTGACCAGCGCAGCAACAACACAACACGTACAGGGACAGAGCAGAGAAGCAGAGAAGATTCAGTTACCACCTTAGTCACCATTTTGGAAGACTGAGCATTGACTGTTGTGTGGACATGGAGAAAATCCTACTTTCTGAAGAGTTCGTGATTTTCTGAATAGTAGCTTTGAGTGATATGCTTATATTTTTTTTTTTTATTATGTGTAAGTTTTGTCACAAACCACAGCCTTCAAAACAAAATGCTGAGGTTAAATGAGGACGCTTTCAGGTTGTGCTTGAGATTTCATGTCCATAAGAAAAGTGGACAGATAGAACAAAAAACCATAAAAAATAAAGCTGAGACATAATATAAAGTGAACAGTAAAGGAAGCAAATATTATGTTAATTTTTCACACATTACAAAAACCTGCATTCACTGATTTTCAGCTTCTTTGGAGCAGGAACAAGTAATCTTCCACGATGACATAATAGACTCCACCCACCTGTGGTTACTGAGACTCGCCATGTCCCGCACCGTCTGAGCCGTCTCTGATGCAAAGTCCAGCGCTCCGGCCACTGGTTTGGTGACGGTTCCAACCAGACCTTTACCTAAGCCTGAGAAGAAGCCACTGACTCCGCCTTCCGTCTTCACCCCCTCCACTGTAGACGTGATGATGCTCGTCATTCCACCGATGATACCTGGGAAACAAGAGAGCTTATTTTAGAGGACAAAACTTGACAGGTGGACCGAACTCTGAAATCATCACTGAGGAGATCAGCTTTTTCAGAATCAGAGGTGAGATTATACAGCGCGGTGATGAGCGATGAACACAGTGTGAACTGTGGGAGATTTGGATTAATATCCTTTGACCACTGACACAGCACAGCATGTACTGCATTAATTATTGCTGGAATACAGCAGCGCACGCTGAGGATTAGTTCATGTACAGAATGTTTACTGTACTAGCTGTGTGTGTAATGTACTGTACTACGCATTTACTGCACTTTAATCTGAACGGATTTAATACGAATGATCTGCCTATACACACTATTTATATTTGAACAGGGCTTTCAAAACAATACTTTTTTTGATTTTGCTGATGTGGAACAGTTAATATCAATAATTCACATTTTTTAATCACACTCAAAAGTCTTTATTAACAACTACATTCCGACCAGTGTATATCAAAGTCCCTTTTTAGGAGGAATCCAGTGTATAAGTGTGTGTTGTGATGTTATTAGGCTGATCCAGGTACAAATCTTCACAGTTTAATGTATTAAGTATTGAAATGATACAAACAGCAGCTACTGCATTCAAATGTTGCCACTGGTTTGCTTCGTCCACTCTTGCTTTACTGGCACATGCTTCGATCCCCCTCTTAAGTGTCGAATAAGTGCGGAGTTCATTGTTCCAGGCTCCTCCCTTTCACTACACTGCTCCCCACTCTCCCTCACTCAGCTCTCAGCCCACTTGTTGTCATTTTTCAAACTTAGACACTGGGTTGAGTTAGCGTCAGAAGAACTTGAATTATAGATTTATTTCAAATCAAAAGGAGTGAAGCAAAGCTGAGGTAACACAATGTCTGACTGTTCAGCCCTGATATAAATATAGATGGAAATGGTGGTGGGACAGTTAAATATGTGTATGGTTATGTGCATGAACATAGTGTAGCACGGGGTAAACGTAAAGCTCCTTGTTTCTATCTTTCAGAAACCCACTAGAGTCTCGAGTCTGGGGAGGAGGGGGCGAAACTGAATGTATCCATTTTGAACACTAATGGCTTTAGTTTTATGTATTCTAAGATATTTGTCCAACCTTATCTGATGCTGCACGGGAGCGGCAGCAACATACAGGAAATGAGCTAAAAGTCAGCATCACTGATAGCAACTGAAAACTGAAATGAGTCAAAGCTGTACCATGAGCTAGTCCATGGATTCCTGCTACAAGGTGCTCTCCACTGGTGGCTCCATGGTATCGGATGTACTCTCGCTCACTCTGGTGCCGGTTGTCCATGGTCTTCCCCAGCCCGTCTGATAAAGTCCCTGCAAACTGACGCACGACAACACCATGTTTGCACTCAGTGGCTTCACACATCATTAGATAATTAGAAATTAGAAAGCAAAAGGCTCCTATTTTGAAACACCAGCTGAATATGATGACCAAAACAAGTTATTGCACAAGTCACGAGTAGAAGTCGCTGTACCTTGGCAGCTGAGTTGGACACGCCATGCGTCACATTGCGTATGAGACCGCCCACGTTGCCGTACTTGATGAGCTCGGACACGCCTTCGGTCACATCATTGAGGAGACCCATGGGATTTCCCAAGAAGTCCACAGAACCCAGGATCTGAGCTGCCTGGCTCATCAGCTCCTTCAGACGGGGAAACACCGCACAGTAGGTTTGATTATAATGTAACCAGCACAGAGAGAGTGAGAGAGAACACTGGGTCTACACTTGACACCACATGTTCAGAGATATGTTCAGCAGGTAAATGGACACATATACATACATACAGTTTATTGTTTACTGTTTATCTTTTTTAATCATACTTTGTAAGAACTGTGACATCTAACTATGTCACAAACTTCCCTTATCTTTTCACAACGAGCTGCCTAGTAGCAAGAAAAGGTGGTGAACATATTCTTAAAACAGCATATAATAGACCTTATTAAGTGATTTTGTTAAGTGGCTAAAATTAGTTCTTCCCACTCATGTGTACCTCATACAATTGCACTAAACATAGTTAATGACTTTCTTAAAGGTCCAGTGTGTAAAATATTGAGGAAAATGACTTTCAGAAGACTGAATATAATATAACTGTACTTAATTTTCTATCACCTGAGCCAGGTCTGATTAATAAAAGGCAGCCATTTTGGACTTTGATGATTTTATCAAGTTTTGTAGCAGAACAGACATTAATGAAGTGGGATTTTCTTAACCTGGACCAAACATGTAGTTTTACTGGAAATGGGAAATGGGAACTGAGTTGAGAGAGTGTGTGTCGTTCTTACCTCTCTGAAGTGCTTGAGGATGTCGTTGATGATGATCTCCTGGGTCTCGTAGGGATGCACTCTGGTGAACGGGTACATGTTGATGACGGCGTCTTCAAAGCGAACCAGTGGGAAACCCAGGGTGCCTTTCAGAGCCTAGAGCAAACAATGTCGAGCAAACATCAGGAAACGTGTGAATTAAAGAACAAGAATTAAGAGACTCAAATTTTTGTGGTGACAGGAGGCTGTGGCACAACTTCCTTTAATCCACAGGTAAGTCATAGGTGACACTTGCACATAATGATGTGAACTGAACCCAAATGTAGTACATTTTCTTTCTTTTTTAGGTTTATTTGTGTTTTTATTTTCCGCCCTCTATGTGAGTGTATGAGGAGAGATGGGCAGATTTAAAGCTGGGCACATCCTGCAGTGCCTCCCTTGGTGTTTAGAGGGAATTTTGTTTGTTATTTTGTTAGTTTAAGAGACAACAAAGAGCACATGATGCTGCAACACCTGCTACAAAAATATGCCTTGTGCTTATCACATATTAAACGTTACATATTAACTATCCAAATGTGTCCATCAAAAGTTTAAAGTTACAGTATAAACTATACGTTCAACTCATTCCACAGCGTCAAACTAAAGGAAGAAAAGTAGTTTGAAAGATAGAGAACGGTCATGTGGCGGTACCTTGAGATCTGGAGGCAGTTTGTGAGAGGTGAAGACGCTCAGTTTGACCTGAGGCAGA
The DNA here is from genome assembly GCF_019176455.1 of Solea senegalensis. NCBI lineage: Eukaryota > Metazoa > Chordata > Actinopteri > Pleuronectiformes > Soleidae > Solea > Solea senegalensis. Next base: position 23,402,431 of record NC_058031.1, read on the forward strand.
CTGATCTTCAGGTTCTCAAAGTAGTAACGTTTGGGAGTTCCTGCATCTTCACTGGGCTTCTCGTGGAGGTCGTCTAACTTCTCCAGCTCTGCATTCAAAAAAATAAAATGATCATTGACGTTACAATACTAGTGTATTCAGTCAGAGCGTCGTCACTCGGATATGAAGAGTAAAGACGCACCCGCTTGTGTCTGTCCACATCCAAAGAAGCTGAGCAGTTTGAGCAGCAGTTTTTCCTCAATGATCACGGTGAAGCGCCGGGCGGTCACCATCAGGTGCTGTTAACACATGAAAAATCATTGGTCACATGATTCATGATTCAGAATGAAAAATAAAGACATCTGTGATTGGTGTAAGGCTCTGTCGTTGAACACAGCAGCGATTCAGGGCGTGTGACTCTCTCACCTTGAAGAGATCAGTGAGCATGAGGTTGCTGGGAACCTTGACAGAGTTAATCTGCAGTGCTGGGCCAATGTCATTGACACTGTTTTCGCCAGAGCTGGGAGTGACACACAACATGACGGGCTGGGTGGTACCAAGCAACTGGTTGTCCACCTGAAACCAGAGCACGACAGACCAAAGATTGGTTAGGTTAGGATGTGAGACTTATGTGCAACATAGGCAAAGCTTCTGGATCACAACAACAAATTGTATTTGAATAATAGTAATACATTGTATTAATGGGCAAATTTCAAGGAAGTGACGAATACAGCAACTATAAAAACAATGAAACATTAGGCAACTGTTTGAGGCGAGATTTGAGGATGGGAGAGAGTCAGAATAATGTATGGTTAACTGGAGAGGGTTACAGAGATGAGGAGCTATACGGCTAAAAGCTCTGTGGGTAGCATGAGGAGGAGGGAGGAGGAAGATTGTAGAGTAAGAGTCGTTGTGAAGATAAGAATTAGGCTGGGGAGGAATGGAAGAGCTATGTTAGGAATAGCTTTGAATGTAAGGAGGACATTTAGTATTTGTATGAACAGCAATATGCACTTGTCAGTGACATTGACATGTCATTTCCAAAAGGGATTATGTTTCTTTGCATGCCATACATGATGAATTGCTTTTTAGGGAACGCAGTTATGAACATTACTGTGCAAGAGTCATAACAAAAACACAGCTGATTGCTGTGACTTTTGCACAGTACTGTAAAAAATACATGAACATTTCCTTAGCTGTAGTGAGCTCACCTGGATGTTTTGAATGCTGAGCTCCAGCACCTCATTGGCAGCAGTGCGTGTGAAGTGGACGTCTATACCAGACAGTGTGGTGAAAACCAGCTCCTCGGGAACTTTGCTGACCAGAGATACACCCAGACCTTCTTCCAAGTTCACCAACACCTGCAAATGAAGACAAAGGGAAATAATTGTAGACCTGTCCTGTACACACTACATGAGTCTGAGCCCCTACTTTTTTAATATTGGAGCAGTTAATAGTTTAAAATGTAAATAAACTTGTTATTCAACTGTTTTGTCAAACAATTTGGTAAAATGATGTCATACAGTCACAAATATTGTAAGTCACAGCATGTTGCTGCATAATTGTTTGAAGTATCTGAACACAATATGAAACTATTGACTCTGAATGTCAGACACAGACTTTTTATGAAAGTCACACGTTGTAATTACCTCCAGTTCCTGCTCAGGCTCTTTTTTCTCCACGTCCTCTTTGCTCCGGTCCTGTTCTGTGCTGGACGAGCTGCGGATCACTCTCCTCTGGGTGCAATCACTGATCTACAAACAAGGACAAGTAGAAAACGTGAGGTTGGCTATCATCGTGATTGGGATGTATATAGTATCGTAGCTTTTAACAGATGTTACTATTACAAGAGGCTCTGTAATCGGACTTCCAGTGCATGATATCAGGAGAAAGTAATCAAACTGTATGTCCAATGGAAGTACATGAGTCTGTATTATGAAACAGGATTTGCAGGTTTTGATCTTGTGAAGCTGGTTCACCTATAATAGAGGTTAATCACCTTGGCAACATGCTGAACTTTTAACACTAACCCCCAAGGACAAACATTACAAAAACAAATGAAAAGTTAGACCAAGTCCATGTGAACCTTTGTCCCAAATGTTTCAGAATTTAATCTTGGCATTCCTGGGATTTAGTGTCTACAGGAATGGGATGGAAGTCATGTATAGACAGAAATGTGCTGCCTTCATGAGGGCATAAAAATACAATTTATACTTTTCCTTTTGGGCTTTAATGGTCTTATTCTCACCTGCAGGACACGGGTGGGTCCGTCTGGCAGCACCTGAACCGACAGCACCCCAGAACCAGGTCTCATCTTCTGGTTGATGAACTGCTGTTCGGGACCAGGATCCATGAGCCCAGAATCTGGTCCCAGCACCACCTGTGCTCCATCATATAGGCCTGCAACACCACCCTTTACCTGAAAGGTATAAGACACAGTACATAAGAGAAACTAAAGAAAACTGCAGTGGAGAAAATCAAAGGCCCATTTACCAACTAAAGTAGAGTTCTTTAAATGCTGTTTGTGCTGTGTTCTGGTGGCTGGCTGTTCTACACTTACTGTATTTAAGATCGAGTTATTATAGACTAATTTAATAAAACAGGAGCCAAGGCAGATTTCTACAAACGTGTTTTAACATTGTTATCGTGGATAATCAAACGTGGAGTAGAGGAATAAAGTGGCAAGTTTAGGCAATAATTGATATGATTACATTTTAATCAACAATAAAATGTATAAAAACACAAAGGATTTGCAATGCTTTTTGAAGAGATTGTATACTGTAGGGAGGCGTTTTTACCTGTACGACCAGCCGTGGGAGGCCACAGGTCAACATGCCGGAGCTGAAGTACCATGTCTGGGTGGTGCTGCGGCGGGAGTCAGGCCTCCTCAGCATTAAAGGCTCAAAACTGGGAGAGACAGATGCTCCATTTTTACATCCAATTTTCACACTTGCTTTCCAAATTGGGTTCCGTCATGTAGTACAGGAGATTGTTTACAAACATAAATTTACAGCAGATTCAAAACTAATCAATCGCACACTACATCACCATCCCTCCATCACCTCTGTGATGGGATCTAATAAGGAAGAAGGCACAAATAAAACACTATAGCTATTCTAAACTATTCACTACTAAGTCAACATAACAGAAAAGCTTTTTCCACAGCCTCTCTGGACAATCTCTATAGAATATTTGGACTTCAGTGCATGTCTGAAGGCAGCTTAGCTTAACAAGGTTTATGCATTTTGCAGCATAGTTTTGTGAAATTCTCTTTGACAGCCAAGCAAAATTGGTATGGATACTGAAACACCTCTAGATTAATCTGTAACAAATTTGTGGACCTTGTGGATCGGAATCAGTTCAAAATCAGAAATCAGAAGCGATATCAGCCCGAGATACAATACTGTTGCACACAGTACAAACCTGTTGTCACTGACAGCTGCGAGTCCGGCGATATCGAGCACCAAAGAGGAGTCCAGTGGTCGAGGCTGGGCCGGTTTGCTCTGTGGTGGAGACGAGCCTTCGTGGCACAGCATGCCAGACCCAGTCATTCTCCACAACTGGGAGCGCTTCCCTGGCTCCTAAACAGAAGTCAACATACTTGTTACTATATCTTCATTGTTAGACTTTTTTTTATTTCATTCATTATTGTTTTCAACATTTTCAACAAGCCCAAGATATTGAGGACATATGTCTTATTTTGCCTGATCAATGGCCAGATATGTCTTTATAACTACTATGCAATCATATAAATCCGACATTGTGTGTGAGTGAGTGTGGAGTGGAGAAAGTACAGTGCTACTTTTTACCTTCTAAACATGCATTCAATCGTATTTCAACACTTATCAAACAACATTTATCACTTCCGAGGCAATTGTTTGACACCTTTAATAGATAAAACGTTACCTTCTTTTTCAGGATGACCCTCAGTGTATTTGTGTCCACATCAAGTACAAGTTCAGCACGGCTCACTGGGCGCTTATTCCCAACAGGTCTTTTCTCAGTATTCCTGCAAAAAATAGAATAACAATGTTTACCCTCATGAAAGGAATGTTCTTATGAGACAAAATATTATATAAGATAAAATGGGAAAGTCCTGACATACTGTGTGAACGTGTGTGTGGCGGCGATGTAGATGAAGTTCTCATAGTAGAGTTTGTTGTATTCTCTGAAGTAGTTCATGTCGGCTGTGACATCTGAGGATCCGGCTCCCTTCACAGTCAGAGTGAGGTAGGGAGGCAGTGTGGGCTCATCACAGGCGTAGTCCAGCTCTGAGCCGGCCTTCACTTCAGTGTGCAGTCGCATATCAGCCACACCGTGCTGCCAGAACTGGATCGGCACCTGGAGGGTCCAAACATACAGTATGTGTCTATACATTGTCTATTTGACTGATATGCAATTAAATACCCATGGTTGCTTCACACAGTAATTTGACAGATGTGTGCAGGTGTAACAGTAGACTGTTGAACATAAGCGGTCGGTATCACTTCATTCTGATCGACCATTGCTGACTCACCACTAGTAAACAGGTTTCTCAGTATCGTGTCAATAACAGATATTATGTCAATCATGTCAGTTAACACTGTTTTTACTTTAATTACATGGTCCTGACACATGTTTACTGATGCAAGTGTAGTTTCCCTGGTAATAGTAGTTGTTATGGTAACTACAGGATAGTTGCCTGAAAAACAGATAGGCAACTAATTGTCAACAAATCTATAATTTGATGTTAACAATGATAATCAACAAAGAATTTGTCATAATTGTGATCATATGTTGATATGATCCTGTTAGTAAATCAACTAATAAGACGCAGGCACATTCTACAGAGAAGTAGTTAATAAGCACTGGAATCACAACTTATATTCATCTGGCAATGAATTAATTAGATGCCACTTAACAGTTGAATAAGTGTCAACTGATTATGTTGTTATACTAATACTGAATACATGTTGATTACTAATAGAGTCAACAATGACTATCAAAATAAAGTGTTTCCAAGCTGTCTGGTTTAATCCTTCACAACTAATAACAAACTCATTACTGCTTCTGTGACACCTACTTTCCTGTGTGCATCAGAGTGAAAGATAAAGAATGCCTTTGATAAGGTGCCATCTGAAAGTGCCAATCACTTTCACACTACATCAGAAGTGCATAATGTATGTCCCAGACTGAGCGGAATCAGGAGGTCCGAAATGACTCAGATTTTCCACTGTGGCTCACCTCAGAGACATTGTCGATGCGGAAGGGTGGAGGCAGCTGGTCAGTGTCCGTAAAGGAGACCTGATAGGTGGCTCCCTTCAGGGTGATCTCTGCTCGCAGGAAGAAACACTTCCCAAGTGTGTCCCTGTTCAAAACCAAGAGAGTCAACCTTCTGTGTATTTAAATAGCTCAAATACTTGACTCATAGGGAAAAATGCCCTATTAGGTGTCAATAGCACAACATAGAGGACACATTCATGATTTACTGTAAATAATATTTCTAGCCTGAAGCACCAAAACAAAAACAAAAGGTGAACAATACATAATAGACAGTGATAAACTGGTGAAATGATCTATTTGCTATGAGTTAACTATATCAGAATAAAAACAGACACGTATAAATATACAGTATTTTCTCCTAATGAAAGAGCCGATATAATAATTCGTATCAGTCTGACATTGGTCTCAAAATCGGAGTGCACCTTGGACATATCGCCAGTCCATCATAGGGCCACACAGAGACAAACAACCATCCACATTGACTCCACATCGACTATCAGCCCAAACTTAAGTGTAATCGTTGTACAGTAGCTCACCTCATGTTGACATGGAAGGACTTTGGTTTGTTGACCTCAAAGCCTCCGGACCATGTACAGTTGGGGGTATCCATGCGGCGCACACACAAAAGCTGGTCGTAGTCATTGCGCGGCCAATGGAAGACAACGCTGGAGCCTGGCAGGGTGGATATGTAACCCTCGGGGTTGACCGTACCCTTGGACAGGTTAATCACTTCATCACTGATTTATTCAACAACATGGAACAAAACCTGAGCTCCACAGTGCACGTAAAACCCTCACCTTTCCTTTCGCGAACTCTTTCTGAGCAAAGGCCAGTTTGTGCGTAGAGCGGTTGTCCAGCAGGTAGCGTGGGGCAAAGGTCACTATGTGAGTGTCCCTGTAGCGTCCTTTCCCTTTACGCACACTGATTCCTGCATTGATCAGACACAATTAGATTTATTTGAATTTAAACCCTCCTGTCTGAGGATGGAGATTAGAGCTGATGCTGCATCCATTAATCAGACAGTCTTTGAGTTCACGCTGTGTCCTTTGTACTGATTGTGATTCTGCAAACTTGCCTATGTTGTAGATGAGTCCAGGCCTGTTCCCATGCTGTATGACCTTCACTGCCCTGACTCCACTCCCTCCATCCAGGGAGAAGCCCTGGCACCAGCCGGGAACTCCTTCTGTATGGATTCCTTTCCCGATCCTCATGGTACACCTGGATCAAAAGGAAAGGAAAAATGAATAAAGATGACTTGCGAGGGATGTCCTGTGAATTGTGTCGCCTGATCTGAAGTCAAATCTGATCTCATACTTACATAGCAGGCTGCTCCTTGTCTGTGTAGCAGAAGAGTATTGGGCTGAGGCTTCGGGCCAATTCATGCTCCTCAAACTGACCTGCAGCGTCAGCTTTGCCGTTGTCCTGCCGGAATATTAATGGCAGACCTGTAGGAGACAAACAGCTTTAGGAATGATAACAGAGTACATGAGTACAGCACTTTAAAGATTCAAATCATTCAAATCTAGGATTCACATTTTGTCCTGTCCTGAATTTGTCAGATCTGATTACTAAAACCACATCAAAGGTGGTTTAAGGATGCATGTGGACAGATTCCTGAGCCTCCATGAACATAATATATCCTTAGGATACATTAGAACCTATACCAATATAATGTTACAACAGCGTAATTAGCGCTTTGGTTCACTTTGGACTCTTTGGGGACACATCTGTACAGTCACATTAGCTGAAAACATTTATTCTCATGAAAAAACATGACATTAGTGTATATTTGAATACAGGGCGTGGGGAACCAGATCTAATCACATGTGGTTACAGGCGGTTTAATGCCAGGTGTAAACAGCTGTACTGTAAAGAGCTGTCCACATGCCATCAGACCTCCCCGGACCGATGTTAATACCAAGTTTTAACAGGGCCATTAGCTCTAAAGATAAAGATAGCATTACCAGTCTTGTTGATGAGCCAATAGGGGGCAGAGATAAGGATCTTCAGCGCCCCCTGTGCTCGCAGAATGATGCGAATGGTGAGGCACATCAGGCGTCTGTTGGTGTCATACAGCCGCATGCGGACAACATAGTTCTGAGTCCCGGGAGGAATCAGCAGCTCTTTGCACACAGGGAAGTTCTCCAGAAGGACTCCTGAGGGACACACCATTAACACCAAGGGTGAGAATAACACAAGATGTTCAGAAGATGAAGTCCAGAAAGTCACCCATCCTCCTGACCTAGCTCCATGTTCTGTGAGGTGTCAGCTGCATGAAGTACAGCCTCTTTCCCTGGCTTCAGCGATCCTTTAATGGGTGTCCCCTTAATGTAGAAGTTGAGGTCACACGGCAGCAGGTTGGCCAGCATCATGGTGGGCAGCAGGTAGATGGTGTGTCCTGGTTGTCGATAGATCTGCTTTGTACTGCCAGAGACTGTCTTGGCAGGCTGCTGCTCAGGGTAGTTCTCCTTTTTGATGACCACACAAAACCTGTAAGACACAGAATATACAGAATGAAAGAAGTGGTGCCACCTGACAGGAAGACAACAACCACAAACATTTCTCAGAGCTTGTTTTTACCTGAAGTTATGCTTGATGTTGTCACTGAAGTCTGCCGATTGACACTCCCTCTTACTGCTGCTGATTTCTCCGTGCCGCTCCACACTGGTCCAGTGGATGGGAACCTTGCAGAAGAAGAGGCCCAGACCTTTGGGCCGTGCCTGCAGCCGCCAGGATGTCAGGTGGAGGGGGACTGCCAAGGCCTGAGCAGGCAGGATGGGCGGCAACACCACTGGTTCTACATACACAGGGACACTGGCTTCATTAAAATGAAACAATATGAATGTTCATTCAATCATTTACAGCACATTTTTATATAATTAAACAACATTTGTTATACATGTAAAATAACTAAATTGCATTAAAAATGTAGGGCAGTCAAATTATTTATTTATTCCTCAAAGTTCAATCACATTCTTATAACACGTTTAAAATGGAACCTACATTTTTGCTGATGCACTGTTTGGGATGACTTTGGGATAACACTGCAGATAAATCATGATGTAAACAAAATTGGAGCAGTATCTTACTGTCGGGAGCAGAGGGACTGTCCAGTCGGACCTCCATTGGAACATCCAGGCGGTTCTTCACCATGAGGGCAGAGCGTACAGTGATGACCTTCCGGGCACTGCCCTCCATTGTGATGGAGAACACGACTCTGACTGGAGGCAGAGCTGAAAACTGAGAAGCGATTCGCACGGAAACACAAAACAGCAAGTTATTAAATGTATATAGTAAACCTATATACTGCTAATTGATCCAAAAACAAGACTCGCCATACTTACATAAACATGTGGGTGGATGATGTTGGTTCTGCTAAGAGGACTGCCAACCTGTTGAAAAGTGAAGGAAAAGAACACATGCTTCACATCAAAGTCTGAGCTACTTCAAACGAACAATTCATTTCAAATCAACTTGAATTTTGGTTTGGAGTTTTCAAACTTACAGTGCTGGAAGAGTTGTTTCTATCTGGAGCTGCATAGCGGAAAAAAACGCCCACTTTGTCCACAGATACTGGCTTGACTTGTTCCCATCCACACACTCGAACCAGCAGCTGGTGAAGCTTCAGCTCGTGGGTGTGTCTGAAGCGCAGTGACAGCAAGAGATCAGTCATACATTAGTACAACATGACTGACAAGACTGTGTATTAAAATATCGCCCACCACTTACACTATACTTAACAGTAATTTAACAGTAAACAGTCCAAACACTGGATTGACTTTGAGGGTAAAAAACCAAGAGCTGTACCGGTGGCGGAGTTTCTCTCTGGCTTCAAACTCAAAGGGAATCTCCTCTCCAGGCTGCACCTCCCTCCACTGACTCACATTGTGAGTGTCATCAGTTCCTGGACCGTGGACCTCTGAGATGGAGTCTGCACTACTGCTGTGTGACAACGCCACCCTGTGGAGAACAAGTGAATATCTTAACACAGGGGTCAGCAAGAAATCATCATATTTTCATCGAACAAATACTTGTTTTTTTTTCTACTAAACTTTTTTCTTCTAATCTAAACTATTCAATATTCAAATTTGAGAGAAACTGCTCTTTGACTCAGTTCTCAGATATTTTTTTTTTCAAAATAAAGGCTATGAATTCTGCATGTTTTTTGAAGTAAAGTAAACAATTGATTTATTGATTTTTGAATTAATCTACGGGGCCAGATATTAATGCTGGCGGGCTAGTTTTGGCCCACAGGCCGTCAGTTGCTGACCACTGCCTTAAAACTGAAGGCATTCAAGTAAGATCTGATTATACACTGAGAGGGAGAGAATAAATCAGTGCACTATGGATGCAGTTGCAGCACAAACTAAGTAGTAGTATTAAGAAAAGGAAATGATGTTGTATTTCAAAGTACTTCAGTTCATTGTGAAGCTGCAGAGTAACTGTCAGAGTACATCAGCTGAGGAGGTGTTAACAGACGTAAGCCTGTGGCCACATCCCAGTGTGGTTTTTGTTGTCAGATCTGAAGATGAGCTCAGGACGCACTTGAGTGCATTCACACCTGAATCTGGATCTGAATAATTGTGAGGAATGTGATGTACAGTTTTAAGCCTCATCTGGAAAAATCTGAAAATCATAGAGGCTTCAACCTATCCAGGTTACAAAAACACTGGAGATAGCCTGTATCTGTATTACACCTCATTAATAATGTGGTGTAATATACCTCTTAATCACTTACTTTTACTTATTTATAACTGCTACGTTAATACCAGAGTGAATAGATTTCTTGAGAGCCTAGGCGTCTGTCCATAGCTCCAAAAATACACTGTACCGCCGCATTAAAGTGCATTACAGTGCTTTACGTGGTTACAGTTACCTTGTGGGGGTTGTAGTCAGAGTAGCAAACCACATGGTACATCCTGTGTGGTTGCGCAGAGCATACGGGACGAACGGCTGCCTCCGCTTGGACAGCTTCACATCTGCTGCAGACAGAAATGAAAACCAGATCAGAAACATGACTCAAAGCTAACTTGCACAGCTATTAATCTCAGCATGGGCTCTGAGATTAGAAATAGAAAAGTGAACGAAAAAAGGCTATGCAATAAAATATGAAAAGAATTTTTTTTTTTTTTAAGATGATCTGTTTGCCTGACCCACACTCATAGCTGCCATATGACTGGCGGAACACATAATGTATGAATATCAATGTTCCTAATAAAGTGATCACTCAGGTAGTGCACAGTAAACAGATGGAGATATATTGCGGCATGAACTATGAATTACAAGCACCCAAACGTGACTTTGTTCACAAAAAATGAAATGAACCACACAATGAGCACACACTGTTGCTTTCTACAATATTTTTTTGTATATACACTATCGTAGAACTGTATCCTGTAACTGTTTTCACAGAAATAAAATGATCTTTTCATATCAGCAAAAATGAATAAGCAAAAGTCAAATTATAAACAAAAGTGCAGAATGGTATAAATAAACAAACATGTCCACCATTTCCTACTCTAGGCCAGTGTTTCCAAAACGTTCTACTATATGGGGATCCACTTTTTTTAAAGATGGCCAACTATGATGACACAAATCACTGCTGCGGAGCTTTTCATCATCGGGTGAGATGACCAGGGATGGAGTTTCTGGAGTGAGTGATGAGTTAAGTTGAAATTAGTTATTGAAGACAGCGCAGATCCGAGGAGAACTGAGATAATGCCTAACATGAACAACGAGGTGTTAACAGGGAATCTCAGAGTTAAGGTATATCTTTGGTTTGGAGGAGAGGAGAAGGAGAGGTGTCAGGTTAAGAAGCTTGGCGCCTTCCTCTGCTCATACCTCAAGTCGACCTTGGGGAGGACTGCATAGTTGTGTAATCGGTCCTTTGCCTCAGTGAAGTTAGGTTCAACAAAGATTTAATGAGGAACAGTGGGTTACACAGAGGCCAGTTTCAGCTGGTCTATACTGAGTTGTTAGGTCTGTGCATAGCAATGTGAGTTGCTAATTTAAAGGCCTCCTCTTACAATTTCAACCAAGAGATTCATTTCATGCATGTCATTTAAAACATGTACACATAATTGTTAAGTTAAAGGTTGGGAAAATGCTGCAAATTTGCTCGAGGGACCCAAGCAAAATCTCCCATGACCAACGTGTGGGTCCGGGGCCCTGTCTTTGGTAACCACTGCTCTAGGTCAACCATTTACTGAAACCATGGAAGTTCTGTGGTATCATGTCAAGGGTTTTGTCCACCAGCATTCACAAGTGCTGGACATGCAGTGAGAACAAAATAAATAACAAAGTCCATGCTGCTCAGGCAAAAATTCAAAGGAAGACAAAGGACAGACAAGACACACTTAGCAGAGACATCATCATGGTTGTTGCTACTCAAACCGGCAACATTTATCAGTCTTCATTAAGTTGTGTAGCAGATTTTATTGTATTCAGTGGCTCAACAGGATTCCTGCTGTGAGCATGTATATGTTCTAACTACGGTTAGGCTCAAATGAACTAGAACTGTCTGTTGTGAAATGATGGTCCAGATGCAGCCGAATCTTACGCCGTATGTATGTGAGAGGTAAGGATCTACATTTCTAATGTAATATTCATTTTTAGATGACACAATAAGAAAGTATTAATAACATAATGATTGCACTGTAGAAGTATACAGAATATCAGGATTCACTAATCATCTCTCTCACAAACACACAAAGATACACACACAAACAGACACAAGAGAAATATTTTTGAAAGATGTATAATGTTCGAGCTTCTTCAGCCATGTGTGTTCCTGAGGCTGAGGGGCGTGAGTTACCCTAACACAAATGTGAGTTTGTCATTTTAACTGACTCATTAACATTAAATGATCAAAAGTCTTCATGCCAGTCAATGTGTGCACACTTATCTGGATTTCATTTTCATCTTTTAAATCAGCTTCATGCATTTTGTTTTTACTCCGCAACTTTTAAAATTGTTCCAAATATAATTACGGATATATTATATGACTGATATACTGTACAGAAATATTATTTTAGGTTTAATTCAGTCCTGTCTGTTAGTTGATGGTCATGCTCCATAAAAAGACAATAGTAACTTACTACCAATCTATTTTGCCTCACATTGCATTGCAGTTTGTGGGGAACACTTATTAATGATGACTGAATCAGAGCTGCGTTACTCTGACTGAGCGACTAAACCCCGAACTGTACCTCTGGAGTGACCGTGCTGCTCGAGGCAGGTCAAGCTGGCTGTGCTCCTAGTTCTAAGGTGAGCAAGAGGAGCACCTGATGTCAGAGAGACAGAGGGAACACAACAGAGACACATGCAGAGGGAACACACACAACAGGGTTAGACGTTCATCATCCTCATTCACTTCCCCGCGTCAGCAAATCATCACACTACCTTTAGGAACAGTGCAAATCATGCTCATCACTCCAAATGATCTCATTTTTGCTCAGCATAACAAGTCCAGTTACTTCCTACTGAGTTAGACGACCAGAAGATCTTGGTTGATGAGTTTTGTGGATTTTGTGGTTTGTTGATTTGGCCGATGCCATTTCATTGTCATCGTTAGCAAACATCATTTTATTAAAATCGAGCAAAGCATTATGAATACTGGAGATGAACAACTAAAACTTCTACGACTCAGAGCGGAGTAGCCCATCAACCAAGTTTCTCCTGGGATGAATGCAAACAGACAGGATAGCCTTACTAGTCCTAAAATAACTTATTTTTATTCTGTTTTTCAACTGATCAATGAATCAATGTTTTAATTCTCTCTGACGCCAATCTAAACTCATTGTAATTTCAGTCGTCAGTGCTGGTATTTTAAACAATTGAAACACTAACAGATAATGTAGAAATTAAACGTCCTACAAATTAACGCACACTCACACACGTATACCCAGTGGGTCATTTAAGGTTCAGTGGGTAGCCTAAACTCACTCTGTCCAAGGCTGGGTGGGTCGACTGAGGATCCCATCCAGGGCATCATGGGTGAAGACTGAGGGCTCTGTTCCTCTTCACGACAGTAGTCAGCGATCCAGGAGCTCTTGGTGGTGTTGTATTGTTCTGAATGGATGATATAAAGACATGTTCAAGCCTTTATTTCTTGTTGCACATTGAAGTCACACATAGTGATTCGATCATAACAGGAATGTAACATTTTCGGTTTGTGGACAATTAAGCTTTGTGAATTATGGAAGAATTTTCCAGGTGTGGGAAAGTCAAATGTAGTCTTATTGAAATATGTTCAAATATTCCCAAAAGAAGTGCTTGAAAAGGTCAGGATGTCTCAGATCAAGAGCGAGAGATTTCTAGACTGTTGAGGCTCTAATGACTTTGGCATGATCTCAGCAAACTCTCAAGAGTCTCAAGAGTTAAGTTATCAATATAGTGTGTGAGCTTGTTCCAGCCATGACTCACCCAACAGAACAGAGGTGATATTGATGTCCAGTCTCTGCTTGGCTCGAATCGCCATCTTGAGTCGTGGAGGGTGGAGGCGGCCGGCGGCCTGCTGCTGCCACGCCAGGGAGCAGGGCCAAGGCTCGATGAAGGGCTCCCAGCCTGAAACATACACAGAGTCCATTATTCATTTAACCATAATAAAAGATCTTCTCAAAGAACAAGCTAAAACTAAAGCCAGTATAAGCTTGATTACAGTCCCACCACCATGCCAACTTTGAATGATTTTAAAAAGCTGTCACGTGTTTTTAAAATTAGGCTTTAAATCATGTCAAATTCTGCGTCATTATCTGTTAAGATGTTGGGGTCATGTCCAGTGAAGGAGACAAACACACACACACACACACATATTGACCTGCACAACCTGCACACACCAGTATCAAACTTCCTGTTCAACATCATGTGGAGAAGTGAAGTCCATTTGAATCACATTTTGTTTTACAGGGTGTTTGATGACATCATTCCGCAACTATTTATAACGGGCTAATTATATTCTGACAACACAGTATCTGTTTGCACTTTATCAAAAGCTTCTGCCTCAGGTCATTAAATCCAATCAACGAAGGCATCAGGAAGGACAATTAATCTGCAAAATTTAACTTAATCCTGCGAGTCATTCATTTATGCCGATACTGTTGCATCATAGTGTTTACAACATGAGGCAGAGCACAAATAAGAAATTAGGTTTTTTTTAATGACTGTATGATTTATGTGACCTTCAAATGTCCCCGCATTTGATTTATGAATAAAGCAACATGTTGTGCTGCTCTGCAACATCAAACAACATTCATTTTATGAAGATTCTTTATAGGTAACTGCAATTATGGGAAGAGTTTTTCCCAACAACACAATGTTAAAAAAAAAAAACAATCAGGACACGAGTCTACCTTCTCCTGTAGATGTTTTTAATGAATGAAAATCAGGTGATGGCATTTTATTTAGGTTAAGTGGCCTTGTATGTCGTGCATGTTTACCTCCCACTGTGTTTTTTTATGCTGTTGTAAATGCTTGTCCTGTACAAATGTGTACAAAAAACATAAATATTACACAAAATATCATCACAAACGTAAATCGTATTACCTGACAACTCCCTGTTATAGTAGTCTCCAGACAGAATGAAGCTGGCTTTGCCCTCCTGTGTGGAGCCGATGCGCTGCAGCACATAAAGCCCTGTAATAAAGAGACAGAAAGATAGTCAATCACAGGCTCAAAAACTACGGCACTATTGTACCCGAGTGTACAAACTTGTATTTTAGGTATTTATCGTGCAGGTCTGATTTATTAGGATGATTTTTTCTTAAGTGACATAATCTGCTTTCTCCAACAGAAATTACATTTGTGCATAATTCAGAGGAGGGGAAGTAGTGGAAGGAGACGCAACACATAGTAAATGGTGCTCATGTAAGGCATATTCATCTTATTTATAAGACTAATGGCTTAATAATTGTTAAGTACTGGTTATTCAGCACTCCCGTAAACATCTAACAGTTATAACTGTGTTAACTGATGTTACCAGTCACTTTATAAACCCTTGAATAATGCATGACTTAATACCTAAATAACATAAATAAATGATTTGTTAAAACTTAAATTAATAGTTAGTAAATGTTTATCACAGCATTTACTAATGCTGAATAATGTACCCTCATCATTAAGTGTTACCATATTATTATAATAGCCACTAGACTACTCCATGTTTACAGAGACAGAAGGCAACAACA
The DNA here is from genome assembly GCF_019176455.1 of Solea senegalensis. NCBI lineage: Eukaryota > Metazoa > Chordata > Actinopteri > Pleuronectiformes > Soleidae > Solea > Solea senegalensis. The sequence goes on from NC_058031.1 coordinate 23,417,856, forward strand.
AACACCAATCAACAAACTGCAATAATCGCACTAAAAACATCAAACAGTCATAGCGAATGTTAGATAGGAAAGACTTACTAGAAAAGGTGAACTCAGCCAGTGGTATGTCACAGTCCAGACAGTCATCGATGAAACAGATACAGACACTCTCAGCCTTCACCTCCACCCCAGACAGAGGAGCAGAGTGGCTGCTGGAGCCAGAGTCCGACCTGGCTCTGGGACGACCCGCCATGCTCTCAGCGTTCTCCAGGAGCCAAGTGGCTGCCTGATCCAGCTGGCCTGAGGAGCGCATTACGCTGTTTTTACAGAACTTTTCATCATTTCATCGTAATTTAGACTCCGTAGGGTGTTAAAGGCCTCACTCACCTTTACAGAGGATCAAAGCTCTTTTGCAGTCCTCTTTCCTGAAGCCCAGGTCTTGTAAGCGTGTGAGTTGGCCCTCTGTGGAGCAAAAAAATTAGCAACTTTAGAAGAACTCCACTAAAGACAAATAATAGTAATAACTTATTTTATATAGTGTATAGTCTGTCTGTCTGTCTAGTAGTTAGTGAAGTATCTACCTAGCTGACTAAGTATTTAGCAAGCCAGCTGACTATCTAGCTAGCTGGCTAGCTAGCTGACCATCTATCCATCTATCCATCCATCTATAGTGTATGCTATAGAGTGGGGACCACTGGACAAATTTGTGTTGACTGAAGTGAAAAGCAGTAAATAAAATCCCTGCTGGTATTAAAAATTAGCTTGTCTCGAAATAATAATGCATTACTAAAAGTGTAAATGTTTAGGAAGCCTTGTACTAGTTACTTTAATACTGTATACCAAGGGAAAACGTGGAAAAGGTATCAAAAATGTGGAAACTCTACCTACTACTAACCTGTGGATTTGCTACTTTATTGTTGTTCTGACAACCAAATAAATCACTTTTACTTCTATCTTCAGTACTCAGGCCCTTTGGTAGAAACTGTTCACCACAGCTGATATTTAATGGGAAGTACAAGGCTACCGTGAGGCCGTACAGGAGGAACTAAAACTATACAAACCAACCAAAAATGAAAAAAATAAATACTCATCCAGTTGCTCAAATCTAAAGACTGGTGACAAACCTATGAGAGCCTCAGTCTTTTGCTTGAAGCTGTCTTTGGCCGTGGCAGCAGAGTCACTGCTGAGGGCCGTCTTTGACGTCTCGTCAGAATTGGGTGGTAGTGTTGTGCTGGCAGTAGGGATGGATTTGGCGATGGCCAAGAAGAGCTGAATGTCGTTGTAGGACAGGCGGATGTCGAGAGCAGGAAACTGAATCTGACAGAGAATAAGCACATGTCACATCATTAGACACGATGTAAAAATATTACATCATCATCATTTGTTTTTTTTTCCTTGTTTTACTTCCACAATAAAACGTGCAGTGACCCTCTACAATGAACCTTTTGGCTAATTGCTAACTCCTTACCTCCAGCAGTGGCGGGATGTCCTCCACATTGAAAGCATCCAGTAGACCTGAGCTACTCTGGTATGTGGGACTCCCACACAGCTCCACCTGAATGTTGACAGGGTCAATGATGGACAGCGCCGTCTCCTGTTCACTGCCAAGCCGACAGGAGAACACCTGCGATTGAAAAGACATCAATTAGTGATGCAGCCCAGTTTCCTGTGTAGCAACAATAGACTGCTTTCAGACACGAACTCCAGAAAACGGCTGGAGACTTGGGTCGCATGAAAAACACAGTTTAGGTCAGAGATGTTCACAACAGCGGGAGAATGTCCACAACACCCAGGTGAGGGGTGGAGCCTGGAACCTTGGACAAGAGCTTTCACTTACAACCCCTCTGGACAATCTCATGGATATTATGGGTCAGTGCACGTCTGTAAGCAATATAGCTATAGAAGGAGCAGTTTTAGTATATATTATTATATCTTTATGACCCAATGGCTCCTGTGAGTCCCTTCCTGTTGACCTAGGCCCTTTGGCACCGCATGTTAAGTCTACAGTCACAAATCTGGGTTTTAAAATGACAGGGCAGTGACATTGAATTGGACTGTCAAATTGGTGGAGTAGTGAAGTTCAGCTTTTTTTCATTTAAGAAAGCCAACGAAGGTTATAAGCATCAAAACAGCACTTTGAGACAGTAATCCACGTGTTTATTACGTCTCGCCTGGATTACTGCAATGCACTTTATTTTGGAGTCAGTCAGCTGTCCCCCATCTCCAGCGCTTCCAAAATGCACATAAGAGGAAACACACAACACCTATTTTAGCCTCAATCATTTTAAAAACTAAAACTAACTGTTCTTAATAAACTCCACTGGCTTAAAAACTCCACTGGCTGGAGTTTATTATTTATTAAAAACAAATAAATTATTTTATTTGTTTTTAAATCCTTTAAATCCTCTGAGCTGCTTCATCCTTACACTCCTGCCCCGTCTCTGAGGTCAGCTGATCAGCTGCTCCTACGAATACCCAGATCTCGACGGAAGCTCAGAGGGGACAGACCTTTTTCTGTTGTGGAACAATCTTCCACTGCATGTTAGACACGCCCCTTCACTGTCAACTTTTAAACCGCATCTTAAAACCCATTTTTACTCTTTGGCTTTCGGCCCTTTATAGTTTTATTGTATGTTTTATTGTTTGTTCTTAGGTCAATTAGGGCTTATGTTCTTATATTGTGTTTGTTTTATCTATCTCTGATGTATAGCACTTTGTTTCAGCTGTTGTTGTTTTTAAAGTGCTTTATAAATAAAGTTGGACTGGATTGGATTGATGTAAACAAGTAGCAGATTGACTGAGACTGGGGATCTTGTCATCTGTAGAATCTGGTGAATATGAGCAGTGACTTAGTGGCTTCAGCAGCAATGTTTAACCGTGGTCTGTTGCTATGACAGCGGGAGACCTCACCTCTATTCCTGCGAGGCTGCCAGAGAACGGTCTGTCCAACAGACGAGGCTTGTAGGTGAGGACAGTGGTGCCTTTCAGAATGATGGCATTTGTGTCTGGACAGGATGAGTCTTCCACAACCACGAACTCTGTGCCTGGAGAACAAAAGGACAATGCAAACATTTCATATACACAGGTAAGGTTATTTACATTTCAAAATCTGTGATTTAGACGTTCACTCAAAGAGTTGAATGTGGTCTGCCAACAGCCCAGAGAAATGTCATCAGTAGTTAACAGTAATTAATTAACAGTTATTCAATCTTCTTAGAGAACAATTATCTTCCTCTGACCTGTGACGTTGATCTTGACCTCCAGACAGTGGTCCTGGGTGACCTGCACTGTGGACCTCTTTGTGACGACGCCACTCTTGACAGTCTTTGGCATGACGGCCCCGGTGGTGCAGACGGCAGAGGTGCCCGAGTCAGTGCTGGTGTTACTGGGCCAACGCTGACGACCTTCGGCGCCGACCGTCACTTTCTCGGCTGGCATTCGCAGGAAGTCTCGCACCAGCTGGAGCCAGTCGAAGATGAGAAAGACCCTCAGGTTGTTGAGGACCACCGTGAAGCAGGAAGCGTCGCGTGTGGACCTGCAAGAAGGAGAACCAGCTCTTAACTATGTGACATTTTAACACTAAATTTCTCTGCATCGACACATGAAATGAATCCTGTGATACCTGTAATGGAGTTCCAGCTGCAGTGACGCCCGGTTAGTGCCTGTTTTTGAAGGCTGGAGGATGCAGTCATAGACGTTGTGCTTTGCCCCATCGGCTCGAGCCGTTCTTTTATTCAGTCCGGTGTAGCGAGTGTCATATGCCAGCAGGGAGTGAGACACCAAGTTGACAGACTTGGATCCATTGGAGAAACTCTCAAAGAGTAACTTGGATTTCATGAAGTCAAACCTTTGCAAGGAGAACATATAACAAGAATTACAGGAGAAATACAACTTTTCTGTCACTTCACTGTAAAAATGTGTCTTTTAAATGCTCAACTATGACGTAACATAGTTATTCAATAAATGAAAAGAAGAGTAAAGGTTTAAGATGAACTAACAGTGAGCTGTGAGGAACATTACTTCACCCAACAGCTAACCCACATGTGCATGAAGAGCATAGGTTGAACAATTGTCAAAAGAAATGCATAGGTGCAGTCCATGGAGGCTCACCTCGCCAATGAGCATTTGTGTTCCGTTGGTTTGGGCCTGTCAAAGAGCTCCAGGCTGACGTCCATCATGTCCACAAGGAAGGACAAGGTAGTGTAGACATCACCACTCAGCACAGTCTGAATAAAGATATGACACATACATGTAATTGAGGAAAAAATATGGACACAATATAGAAATTAATCTGAAAATTTCTGCAGTTTGGTTTTAACAGAAAATTGAAAACTGTTGATACTGGTGAATTCTGACACCGTTTTTGCATTTGAAAATAAAAAGTTAATAATGTTGTGCAGGTATTCACCACTGGAGGTCTCACAGTTACTCATATTTATTCATCACAGAAATAGCCACATGAATTAATGTACAAAGACATTATGTTTACATAGTTTGACACAGTGTACGTGCTTTCTTACATAGATGCTGGGGTCCAGCAGATTGTAGGGTCGGAGGAATTCTTCCACTGGTTCGCCCAAGTTGTTCTCCAGCAGCCCTCTGATCAGCTGGTAGTGCTCCAGGTCCAGACAGCAGTGGACTGACGACAGGCTGCCGTGGATGGACATGTCCGGTACTGCGTGGCACATCTCCCTGCACACAAGCATGAGGGCTGAGTATGGTGCTGCACTCGCACATGTTATATTCTATATTCTGTGAGAAAGAGAGTCTTCTTCTCTTTTTATTTTTAGTTTAATAAAAACAAAGAACCCACTTTTCCCAACAGTGATGTGTACTGTGTTTGCACAGGAAGTAACACTGTGTGAAGGGACAAAAACAAGAAAACTACATTCTGGTATAGCTTTGTTTCTAGGAATACAGTTAAGCAGAAAGCTTTTTAGAAGACAGGAGAAAATTGAAAAGTTGGGCACTTTCTCTCATGCCACACATATTGATCTTTGAATGGTGAGAGAGCAATTTATCTTACTGGGAATAAATCTGCCTACTTTTACTTTCAATAGAATAATAAAAAAGGAAGACATACTTGTCCAGGTTCCGTTCCAATTTCAGCTTGAGGCGGCAGCGGTCCTTCAGCAGGTTCTCACCGGTGCGACGGACAGAGTACGTAGGGAAGATGAGGTCAGAGATGTCAGGAGGTTTACTGGCACAGTCCTGAGGCTGACAGGGCAGACGCTCGGCCGCAAAGACATCCATCTCCTGTAAGTCGAGTGCAATGCAGTCCAAAAGGCACACGTGGTCCTCTAATGAGAGAAGAAAACAGCATTTTTTTTTTTTACTGGAGTGCACAGTGGAGTAAGAAAAGATCGGCACAAGGTTCTGGTTATTAACGGAACAGAACATCAATTATTTGTACAGCAATTTGTATTGAGTTTATTTAAGTTATTTCAAACGTTCATGGTCTCGCTGTGAATCACTCTAACACTATGCAGACAACTGACAAGGCTGCTGGCAGGAGAAGTTCCTGCAAATATCTGGAGTGATTTTAGTAGGCAACATTTCAGTGTCTGGAAACAGCTTTAAGGTTTATAAAGTAAATGTCATTACTGATGTCTTTATAACACTTAAAGGTGCATTGTATGTCTTTGTTCGAGTGTTTGCGGCAACACAAACCTATGCTCTCTTGGCCATTCTCTTCAGGGACCCTCCCATTGGCTGGGGCCTGGGGTTTGCCAAGTGAGAAACCTGTAGAGGAGGAGAAGCTTCTACTTTTCTCCTGCTGACTGCTGTTAGCTGCTGCACTCCGCACACGCTCCTTTTTAAAGCAAGAAGAAAGAGACATTCAGTTAGACATACTGAGTCCATGTAGCCACGATATGATCCAAGACATACACAATCAAGCGGATGACTATTTTTTTTTAAAATTAAACATACCAATAGCTTTTGAGATGGTTTACCAAATCTTAACAATTCAGTTTAAATTTTCCAATCCCTATTGACAGAATGAATTCAGCCATTCAAAGTGGGGGCTGGAGCAATTAAAGGTTTATTTTAAAAGTTCCTATTCTTTGATAAAGCTCCCTGAATTTCGCTGACATTATTATTAAAAAACAAATTATTAAAAAAAAAAATATATATATATATATAGTGAATTGACAGTATGTTGCACTTTTAAATATAATGGAAAATTGTCAATGAAAGCAAATAAAATTCAACAAAACGTGTCAGTTTCCAGATTTAAGTGTATCAAAGCAATACACCAACACTTTCCAGTAATTTCACTGATCTGTTTATACACTACATGACTGAAGGTGGATTGTTGGAAGCCGTTTGGTGTTGACATCACAGTGTGTGAGGTTTCTCAGTTGGTAAGGGCTAACATCATCAAACAGTTGTGTGATTCTATTCTTTTCCTCTTTACAAGGGAATGAAGCAAGGCTGCTCCATAACTCAAATATTATGTATAAGATGATCCCTCGCTATATTCTAAGGTCATTGCATCAGCTTACACATCATTTTCAATCAAAATTGTTTCAATGTGATCAACTTTGAATCAGAACAAAGTTATCTACATTGAATCCCATGCAACATTTTCATCATACTCCCTTCTATATACTCAGGACGAGTTGGGTATATGTTTCTTAAATAGGACAAAATTGTAAATGTTCCTTAGAGTTAAATGATCAGGAGGTAGGAAAGTTGGTGTATTCCTTCAAACACACATGCAACACAAAATGCTCTGTTCATAAAACCACCAACTGCAAACCAGGGGTATCACAGACAATGTATCACAGTATCAGTATCAGTATGGAAGAATCAGAGATCTAAAGTGCTACAACAAAGACAAAAAGTCTTTTAAAGTGCAGGTAGCAGCTGCAACACATGTGAAGTGTCACAATAATCCTTGACATAGAGTACACTGTCATTCATCAGCTCTCTATATTGTCTTATTAGATAGATTCTTCTTCTTTAAAACATGGTGGAGATTGAAATTAGAGAGGTCAAACCAACAACCTTTTTCCACATCAACGTAAAACCATGCTGTGTACCTTATAAATGGATGGGTCCTTGTATGAATTTGCATGCAGTATAAAATTCTTCAAAAAAAAATACAAGATGCATATTAATGACTCATGAATGATGACTATGATGATGATGATGATGATGAATAAAACATTTAACGCTGGTTGTTCTTCCTTGATGTAACAAAGGAAAACTGACACACAGAGCATTTTTTAAATTTATTTTAAGCTAATACACTTTTCCCTTAGGAATGTTTTTGACTTTTTGTTCCACAAGTGTGTCAAACATGACATTAAGGAAGTGGAGACAAAAATTCTATAAGCAAAATAAATGAAATCTTTGTTTTTTTTAAATGCAAAAATGTGTAAAATGTACATCTTGCATGAAGAAACTTTATTGTATTTCATTCCTTTCCTCTTCACTGGTTTCCTGTTGCAATCAACTACCAAATCAAGGGGCCAAAAATCATGATTCAAGACTGGTTCATGTTGTCAGTACATTTACACAAAACCAAGCTCTGCATGCACGCATAAACCCTGAGCGTGACTCACCAGTGAAGGGAAAAAGGCATGTGCCATGGTGAGTTTCTCTACCTTGTCTTTGAGAGAAAAGGTTCCATGAGCTCCTGCAGGCAGGAAGCAGTTCTGCACCCTCAGCTGGCCAAGGTTGGCTACGATGACCCTTGTTGACCGCGAGCTCTCTGGGATGACAAGAACTGGGGCCCCGGCCTCAATATCCAGCAAAACCCTAGATGCCCGCTGAGGATGATCACGCACCTGTTTGGACGGACAAGCTGATGAAATTATCTTGGGTGGGGGGAATTGGAGTCTAGTTATTCTTATGTGATGATAAAGAGATCCAGCAGTTACTACTCACAGCCTGGCCCTCCATTGCCGCTCTCTGCCTGCCCAGGACATCCTGTAGCTGTGTGAAATGTTGAATGAAAGCCACCACTTCAGCCTGGAAGCGCTGGGTGTGGACATACTGCACTGAGGCCATCTGCAAAGACACCTTGATATCACATTCTCGCTCCAGGTAGGGATCGGGTTGGCCATACCTGAATGAACCAGAACACAACAGAGACTACATTGACAGCTATGTGACAACAGAAAACAAGTTCTTTAACATTGTGTGGTAAAATGTACTTGTGAATGTTGAAGTTGAGGGCCTCTCCTCCTTGCGTGGTGAACCGTTCTCGATAGAGATCACCATGTGGGGTCAAGTCACTCAGAGACAAACTTCCTAAACTTCCTTGTAAAGCCAGGTCACCATCTACAACGGACATTAACATTAAATTACTTTCACAAATGAACCTAAAAGAAAGAGAATGTGTTGTGGAGGTGAATGTGTTTTTTTTTTTTCCCATACTCACCCAACAAGTCCAGATGAGCAGATAACTTGGACACACTCGCTCTGGCAAGCTCATTGAGTTTCTTGTTCAATACAAGAGACAAAGAATGAACCTAAAAAAAGAACACATGAAAAGAATTAGTCATGATGACACTGGACTGACAGAAGGTAGAGGCTTATAGAGATTTCATGAAAACATCTGGGCAGTCTGAATTTGCTCCTGGAGCACTGCTCAGCGACATTACGTGCCCGAAGAATGAGGTCAGCTGACTACCTGAATATACTGAATGACCAGATTATTTCATCAATGGATTTTTTGCCCTGATGGCACGGGCATATTCCAAGATGACAACGCCAGGATTCATTGGGCTCAAAGTGGGAAAGAGTGGTTCAGGGAGCATGAGACATACTTTTCACCACAGAGTCCAGACCTTAACACCATTGAGAATCTTTGGGATGTGCTGGAGAAGGTTTTGCGCAGTGGTACGACTCTCCCATCATCAATACAAGATCTTGGTGAAAAATGAATGCGATACTGGACGGAAATAAATCTTGTGACATTGCAGAAGCTTATCGCAAACAATGCCACAGTGAATGAGTGCCATAATCACAGCTAAAGGCTATTTAGTGTTATAGGACTTTTTTTTGGCCAGGCAGTCGGATCTATTCTTAAACATTTTCATGTAGCGCAACATAGCTAACAAAATTTATATGTACCTATGTTTTCATGAAGCGCAACATGGCTATCAAAGTGATTCCGATTATTTAGAAAGTCAACCATTCCAACTAGTACATAGTACAGTGACCTACCTTTAGGTCCACTTTAGTATTGATGACCTCTGTTGTCTCATCTTCACTGATGTCAGGCTCATAAAGAGGATGAGGAGACATGGGGTAGACCTTCACTGCATGGTTATTGGCTGTGGAGCCAATACCAAAGAAGTCCAGGATCACCACCCAGGTCTGCAGTGTGATCAAAACATCCAGGCAGTTGAAGTCAACATCCACACTGCGTCCCACACTGCCATAGCGTGTTTTGAACTCGGGATGGTTCTGGTCCACCAGCAGCACATTGATATGAACTAATGAGTCATCAAAATTAGGGGGTGGCTGAGAGTGGGGGGTGTGGCGGGTAGGGGACGGGGGTGGAGTGCTTGGACAGTCTGGGTCCATTTTGGATTTGTGACTGGTGGCCGACGGCGTGCAGGGATGCCTCTGGTAAAGCTGAAAGACATTCTGGGCCTCTTCCATGTGGGCAGGCAGTGAACGAGGCATGTCTGGGAAAAGGGCATTAGACGATGATGGACAACTTTGGGAAAGGTATTCCTTTGGACTGAAGGTTGAAGCCTTTGGTGCACCACGAGACACCATCAAATGTTTGTACTTTGACTCCGGGTTCTGTTCCAGGAGGTCTTCCATTAGCAGCGAGCGCAGAGCCAACTGGACAGACAGTAAGTGAGGGTGATCTTTGGTAAAGTCTCCTTCCAGATCTTGGAAGCGCAGACTGACTAAGTCCTGCGTACCCTGGGTCAGATCAGCACTGAGCTGAACCTGCAATTCTGAGACATGTAAGGTTACTTTTAGCTGAGTGAACGTGGGCAAGTGAAGACCAGGTTTGCATGACTGTAGAGGCAAAGGAGAGGAAAGTGACGGGTGAGAGAAACTGACATGGGGAGGGTCCCTTGCAAACAGCCCTCCCTGTGGGTCAGGAAAACGGTGAGGTCTGGTGGAGGAAGGAGTTGGGGGCGGGGGTGTGGGTGGTTGGCTGGGTGTGACACGTTGCTCCTCAATCAGAGACAAATTGTCCAGGGTCTGAAGAACTTGTTCATACACAGACTTGCACAGGAACACCTATGACAAACGAGTAAAATATTAATAAAAACGAATGGACAAAATGAATATACAGTATTTACATAGCACATACCTGGACAGGATTGACAAATTTGCCCTCAATTATTAGCAACCCTGTGCTCCTGCATGGTTCCTCTGTGGTGGGGAAGGTAAAGTAGGTGTCCTCATCAACAGGAACTTTCTCCATGGTGAACTGTATAGAGGTGTCTTTCAATATATGGAAGGCTGATGAAGAAAATAAATGATGTTCACTTGTGTTACAAGCATCATATAAAATGTACATTGACTGTCATTAAAAATGCAACCGTATTCTCACCTTTTCCCCGGCTGAGAGATTCAAAGAAGTCATGACGTGTAAACTGCGGTTCATCCTGACTGATGCTTCTATTGTGGGATGGTGACATGTTGCCAGCATTATCCCCTCTGTTTGGCCGTTTCAAAACCAAATGACTCATATTGAGTGAATACAGGCGAATATCGTTGACAAAAACCTGTAACTTCTCACCATCAGAGTCCTGCCCAGTAATAAAGTTCTGGATTGTTATGCGTCCCAGATGACCAACTAACAGCTCAGGGTGTCCAGGCTTACGTGGAATGGACACAACTGGTGAGTCAATGCTGATATTGAGGTTGAGCTTCACCAGGAAGTTGTCCAAGGTGGATTCAGGTTCCTCCTTGGGAAACTCTTCCTCATCCTCAAATGGATAAGCCCAGCTTTGGCTCAGAGTTCGACTTCTCCGTGAGGGAGTCTCAAAAAGTGAAACCATACCACTGTACTCAGCTGTCTTAGTTGCTAGAACTGTTGACACTTTGGTGGCAGCACTTTTCAACATTGAGCGGAAATTGTCTTCGACTTCATTAGCAGAAAGGCTGAGCTCCTTCAAGAACTTTGCACTGTGGTTATAGTGCAGGGATGCCATTTGAAGCTGTAAGGAACACTCCCCTTGGGTTTTCTCCATGAAGTGAAAATATAAAGCTCCTGAAGGAGAATCTCCCGTATCACCAGGGAACGTTAGTCCACCAAGACTCGAGGAACTGTCTTCGACATTGCCAATGCTGACCACAAACTGGCTTCGACCACCTTCCTGAGACAAGTCCACCAACTGCAGGGACCCAAGTGAACCATTAATGTCCAACCGACTGCCCATAGACACATTGACCTTGGTGCCAGCGATGCTTGCAGTGGCAATCTTAAGGCCTTTCTTCTCAGCAAGGACACTGCCAGTGGATACAGTCCGAAGAAGGAGCAGATTAAGACGGTGGATCTCTACAGTCAATTCTTTGTTCTGGTCATATGTGGCCTGGAAGGTCACCTCCTCTTCTGCATTGTAGGACTGCATTGAATTTTGCAGGGTTGATGATGTCCAGGAGCTTTCCTCTTTGGGAAAAGACTTCTGGAGAAACTTAAGCAGCTCCACCATAGTCTCTGGGTTGAGAATTATGTCCAGATTATTGACCTGAATGCTTGTCACCTGGAGGGAGCTGTCCAGATTCATTGAGGGACAGTCTGAGCTCACAAACTGGTACTCCAGTTTAATTAGGGCCTCCTGGTCCTTGAAAAGGGAACTGAAAGGGGAGGTTCCATCTGAGGGCATGGTAGATGACTCAGCATGGTGGCCCTGATGTTCAGGGGACCTGCCGTCAGGGGATGATACAGGGGTTGAAGGCTGGCTTTCTCGGAGGCTGCCCGTGGGTATGTCAAAACTGAGATGCTTATGAGACGCTACAAGGAGGTCAAAGTCTGAACCATAAGTTTGCAACGTGTCCACAAGCAGAAGCCCATGGACGGTCAGGGAGACTTCAGCATCATAAGGCCGCTTGACAAAATGGGCATTCGTGCCAAATACCTTCAGAACAGATATGTAACGGCCATCACTCTCTACACCAAGCTGCATGTAGTTAATGTTGAATTCAGCTAACAGGAGACGGGATTCTACCAGGACCTCCCGCGTGTGCTGCTCTAACGTCGTCACACTCTGGGTCAGGTTCTTTGCTGAACCCTGCAGCCTCCAGGAACTGTCCTCCCGCTGAAAGATCTTGTCATGACGGAGGGTAGAGAGAGACTCAGGAGACCTTAAATTTGGGCCCCCCTCTTGACCTTTGATCTCTTCACTCACAGCTGGGCTGCTTAGCCTGGCCAAACAACTCCTGAGGGCAGTCATCTTCTCAAGGTTGATATGAACTTTGAGGTCTGGTAGCGTTCCTGACAGCACAGCCCCAGGGAGCTGGGGGTCTGATGTATATCGCAGTCTCTGCTCAAGCTGCAGCAGGACATTGAACTTCTCAACCACATGAGTGGGGCCTACCTCACTCTCTTGAAGGTGTTTCCAGCTGTCCTTGTAGCGGCCAACCATTATCTGGAGGTCCTTAAATGACAAACTGAATTTTTCATAAAGCTTTCTGCTGTAAGCCTGCACACTTTCAGGAGATCTGAGGCTGGGGAGTTCAGGACTTTTAAGTGCCGTCAAAGGTATATCAAGTTCAGGTGGAGGAGACTCGGGTGGTGTGGCAAGAGGCGTCTGGTACTCATCATCACTCATGTCTTCCTGTTCAAGCTGAGCAGCTTTAGAGCTGGCCTTGTGATCATCTACAATGAAAATGAGCAAAAGTACATTGGATCTTAGATAGAAACCATTAGGAATAAGAATAATGTATTTGGTTTTATGTTTAGGACAAAAAGTTTTCTGATTGTTTATACCTAGAGAGTTTGTGAGGAGAATCCTGCCTAAATCCACGACGACTAACATTGGATCCCCTGACAAGAAGTCATCAGGGAAAATCACCTGGGGTGCACAGATGTCCATTTTCACCGTCCAACGCTTGCTGTTTTCCTACAAAACAAATAAAGCAATTCTATTTAGAAATGAGTAAACTTGAATCATCAAAATATTTCACATTGCCATGAAGAGATTCTCTTACAATAAACTCTCCCACAAGTAGCTGGTCAATGGTCTGTCGAATCTCCGCCTTTGTCTGCATTTTCAGCTTGTTGTACTGCCTCCGTGCAGCCTCTGCCACTCTGAGCTCGAGCTCTGACTGATAGCCAAAACCTGTGGATCATAGACTCTATTTAATCTACATTCAAGAAATGTTTTGTAGCTTGCTTGATACATTTTCTTCATTTGAGTTGTGGCTTAGAGGTTTAGAATAGTTTGAATATTTATAGTCGCTTATTTGAAGAGGCAACAGACAACTTTTGTCTGTTTTTTGTCTCCTGTTGAGTCGCTGTCATTAAAAACATAGCAGTAGCAAGAAACCACTGCTAGTGGACGTGAGTCTCTTCATTGTTTTGTTAAAACACTTTTCTTTTCTAATATAATTTGTCATTTTTGTGCGATCCCTCCACCCCAGTGGCCAAGAAAAGAAAATGAAAGCAAGCAAGGCTTAAAGGGAGACCAATATACATTTGGATAATGTTATTTTTTACTATCACACTATGGTGTGGAGCCATAATTATGTATGTATGTATGTATGTGGCGTGCTTCAGCACTTACCTGAGGTGTGTACTTTTCCTTTATAGAAAAACTCAGTCACTTTCTTGATGGCTTGTGGGTTGTAGATGATGTTCAAAGGACTTGTGCTTACTTCCAGTCTTCTCTCAAACTTGCACCTTGCAGGGTTTTGTTCATAAATCATCTCAAACACTGGCGATGACAAGCATTCTGCACCACAACACAAACCACACATATTCATTAAGAGAGATAATTATTATTATTATTATTATTATTACATAATCATCTGATTACAGCTATTAGCTGTAGTTGCAACTACTGTGTAATTGTTCTTCATATGAAGCAGATTATGTGATAATCTAGTCACTTAGTTTTCCACCGCGTGACTGGCGCTCTTTCAATGACGTCATCTAGCTTGTGCTATGGTGTCACAGCACATTAGCTTGCGCACCAATGATCGTTAAATATAAGATCAACCTCAAAGTGCTTGACCTATAAAGAGAGGGGACTCAAAAACACACCCAAGTCGCCAGATCCACTCTATGCTTAATGCTAATAAATAAATGGCTTATTATTATTATGCTTTGATTAAGCTTATGGAAAAAATATGGCATAAAACAAATGGAAGGTCGGTCAATTATTGATTGTAAACAATTCAATTTAAGTAGTTTAATATGAGAAAACACTATAAAAGCAACTCTAAACAGAAAAAGATAAATCTTACCAGAGGTATTGCTAGACTGCCCAGACGGCTGATTCATGTTAACAACAACTTTGTCCTAAAGGTGAAGGGTTTTAAAAAAAAGTTACAACATAGCAAATAACAAAATTATAATGTACTTAAGTAGACTTTTTTTTTTTTTACATAATCAACTCAATGTCCTTCTCTGTCCATCACTGCTTACCGGTTTGGGAGACACAAGAACAGGGAAGATTGTGTCCTGCGTTGTTAAATCTCTCAGAAACAAACCACCCAGTTTAACAGAAAGCAGGGATGACTCGGAGCGAGGGAGAGACTCTACCATCACCTTCACACCTGTGGAAACACGCACAGCGAAGCCAGCCGCATGTAAGTAGCTGAAAACTCAAAAAAATTAAATGGAGTCATATTTACATCTCTCCAAATATTGCCTGCGTACCTGAGAATTCCAACTGGATGACTCCAGATTCGTGCAGCATGTCCTTCCTCCTGTCCTGGTGGAAGAGCGTGACACTGCCCTTCTCCAATAAGAACTCTAGCCGTGCAAACAGGTGGTCTCGCCTGGTGAATGTGTTCAGTGTGTGAGAGTCCTCCAGTGGATCGAACAAGTCTTCAGTCTCTGCTGCAGAATCAAATTGTACAAGTTAAAAAATAACACCGTTACTAACATGACAGTATACAAGATCCTATTAAAAAAAACAGGAAGGAATAATTGTATTACATTTTAATCCATTGGATCTGTAAAGAAATTGTATGATTTGTTTTTTCTTTTCTTTTTTTTCTTCAATCTACCAGCACATGAAAATTGATTTGTGCCGTAGCTCTGCTTTTGCTTCTGACAAACCCAAAGACAGCTCACCTATCTCACCTAAAATATCCCAGGAAGACGGACTTGGTAAGAGCTCTTCAGGTCTGTCTGGGTCCTGGGAATCTCCATACCAGCCTCCCCAGCCTGGAAACCAGGACTGCAGGTACTGAATCATCCCCGAGCTCCCACTCTTAGGGATAGATGTGCTGGGTGAACAGGGCTGGGGGTCACTGCTGGGCTCTCGCACACTCTGCAAGAGGAGAGGATATGACAAAGACAGATTTGCTACAAAAGAAATGTTTGATTGTGAGAACAGCCCAAACATTGACAGTATTGCAGTTAACAGGATTTTCTCCTAATGTACCACTGATGCGTTGGTATTGTAACTTCATTTAAGAGCTTACCTCTGCAATATCTTCTTGCTTTCGAAACCAGTCATGGACAATTTCTCTGAGACTCTGCAGCTCCTCGATCGTCTGCTCCTCCTCCACTCGCTCCAGCTCACTCTAGACGAGTCAGAAGAATCAGTTCAGTCAAGTGCTCATAATTTTCATTATATTGCACATTGGTATGCTGACAAGGCGTAATTTTCTCGTCATTTGCTCAGAGATGATAAAGGAGCCATGGAGGACTATGAATTTCTCAGCCTTGCTGTGTTTTTGTGTTTTTGGCTTTAATTCCCTTATAAATTTTGTTTATACACATAAATCTTAACTAAAAGGTTAGGAAAATGCTGCAACTTTAATTTTGGGACCCAAAAAATAGTCTCCTACGATACATCTGTGGGTCACAACCCAGTCTTTGGGAACCACTACTGTTTTGCAATATTACCGTTATGTCCATATTTAAACAACATCACACCTTCTGATGAGCTTCATCTCCACAGTTAATGGCCCATAAAACTGAAGTTAAAATGAAATCTGACATCTTTATTAAAAGAAAATGATCATGTTTGAATTAATTTAAACCAACTGATTGTGTCAATAGCTGTAAATGGCAACATGTCCTCCAAATGAACCCAAATTTTAACCTTTAATGAACATTAAGATGCATTTGGACTGTTTGCAATAACAACTCTACATGAACTCATCCTATTTCACAAATAAGAGTTATATTAAAAGGTGAACAGGAGGAATAATACAGCATCTCTATCTGTTTTGTGGATATATCTTGTGTGTGTTCCAGTGTCGTACCTCCTCCTGAGGACTCAGTGGGACTGCTTTGAGTCGTCTGAAGTAGAGGCTGGTGTAGGTCTGAGCGTCTCGTGCCCGCTGCAGCACGAAGTCCCAGCTGCCCCGCCTCCGCTGCTCCTTGATCTCACTCAGGTTTGCCTGGATGGCAAACGTCCACCACTGTCGACAGCTGCAACGACAATCAGTGTCAAAGCCTCTAATTCAAAGGTTCGTTTACAAACAGTACGTGTATCACGTCACATTGATTTTTTTTTTGCTTCTAAAAAAGTGTTAAGGTGTAAACTTACTTCCCTGAAATGGGGACTTTGGGTCTCCACTGGCGGTAACGCAGCTCTCTCTCTCTGCGGTCTAGCTCTTTAAGGAAGGCCATGATCTGCTGGTACTGCACCTAATGGAAAACAGCCATGCAAAAAAGGTCACTGCTTTGTCTGAATATTACATTACAGGAGCTAACAAGTAGGCATTAGCCAGACCAAGCACAGAGGAAATAAAATGAAATTCTATTGGCTTGTTCTTTCAAGTCAATAGAAATCTACACTCCTTACACCACACTCTTGTTGTTTGAATTTTCTTCTGTTCCTTGAAGTATACGTTCTTACCAACAAAAATAAGTGAATCAGGTGTTCACACAAACCTGCGACAGGCGCAGCGACATGGGCTCCAGCTGAATCTGGCCTTCGACTCGAGGAGTGTGTCGGGACCTCAGCGGCTCCTTCGTGGTGTTTCTTCTGAGCAGAACCGAAGAGCGAACGGGCTCAAAGATGTATTGATGCTCCCGACTCTGCATACACTGTGTCATCGCATCCTGAACAGTGACAAGACAAATCAGAACCCTCACATCAAAACATGGGATCTATTCTCATAATATGTTTCAGTATGTATGGTCAGTCGATGTCTGCAGAAGTTAAAAATCTTTTCATTTTAGGCCATGTTGAATCTCTCAGGGCTATCTACTAAAATAACAACTAAAAGACAATGTGAAAGTTTTCGATCCATATTGTAAATGTGAATCATCTTAGAGCTCCAGCGGCAAAGATATGTGCCGCAGGTGCACCCTTTGCAAATTGCTGGGGGAATAATACACAGCTCCTTATATGGACATCCTGGGGGTGTGTGTTTATACGTTACATATTCAGGCTTTAAAAATGGGTTTTAATGTGTCTTCTTATGTGACTTACGATTAATTTTATATCACATTTGTAGCAGTGATATAAAGTAGCAATAATTGTGCAGGAGTCACAAAATAGACCGTTTTTCTTTTATTTTTGTTCATAAAAACGAGCCAAGTGAACGTCGAACTGTGACACATTTCTAAATTTCACAAATTCAATCCGATTTTAAACATTTTGAGTACTTTTTGCTAAGGTGTGTTTCTATAGTTGGTGAATATTATATTATTATATTATACTATTATATTACATTATATTATTTATTTTTTTCCTATCAGATTGCCATGGTTGTGTTGAAAAAAAAGGATATAAGACGCTCTACATTGCACATTCTTATAGCCTCTGTATATACTGTATAATCAAAAAAAAGTGTTCTAAGGGTTGAAAAGTAAAAGATTCCTGGAAGTAAAAGAGCTGGCTTGTGAGTGACACTCATTCCGCAGCACTCTGTCCTTAGCCCCTCCCACCGGATGAAAACAAAGACATATTTGGGGTCATGTGTGACAGATGACCTCTCCAGAAAAGCTCTCCATCTCTAAAATGCTTTAACATTGTTGCATTTTGAAATTTATGATCTCACTCTCCTCATGGTCTCAAACCTTGTCCTAATGAGGCAGAACCTCATTTCTGAGGAACTGGTTAAGTTAAGACTGGCTAAGATTTGAATTATGGTTAAACATTATAGCAGTCGTCCACATTAGGGGAGTAGCCGGACTGTAGCTGCAGTAGCACTACTGGCTACTCTCAACTTCAAACAATATGGCCACAAGACCCTCCTCTTTCCAGGAAGAACCATGTCATGGTTGCCAAGACGTGGCTCCTAAAGTTTTCAGGGTTACCACATGACTAACCTGGATCTGGTTTGCAGGCAGTTTTCCCAGCATTGCACTCTCCGTGTCCCAGTACACACAGAAGTCTTCAATCTCCAGCTGCTTCTGTCGGAGGAGCTTCTGGGTCTGCAAAGACAAGAACAAAGACCCTGAGTGAATATTTCACTAGTCATTACGTATAACTACATAAATGTATATGTTTTTAATGTTCAGTTTTGGAATTAATTCATTTTAAATTGTTGTAAAACATGTACCATCAACCAGTCAGCAAACAGGCCTTACAGTTCAGTAATTGCACTCAATTACATTGATGAATAATCCCGCAATTTGTTGTGAAATGAAACCTTTCAAATATTACATGGAGCCCAGCTGTAATAACCACATGCATGTGTTGAAAGATTCAGAAATTAAGTGAATTAATCTGCACTGAATTTTTAAAATTGATGGTATGGGGGTGGGCCTCAGAGGACTTTCAGTTTTTAAAGTAAATTCTACTTATCGGCTTAAGGAAATTGCACATCTCGAGTGAACACTCACCGACTCCTTGGAGGGGTTCTGAGCGGAAACATTCTTGATGCAAACCCCAAAGGAAAAGGGTTTCTCTGGGTTGGAGAAGTCGTCTTCAAATCTAAGATGCACATCTTGGATCTTCAGCTACACATAGAGCAGAAAAAAGGTTTTAGCTACTAAAATAACTACTTCATGACATTAGGAGGCTCTGATGATGTGACTAAGTGCGGTGTATATACTTACAGTAAGTAAAACCTAATTTCTCACTGCTATAAGTGGAAATGACACTGGCTTTAAGACAAATTGTGATCCTCTTTCAGTCAATAGGTGTTTCCAGTGTTTTCTTGGACTAAACTTCTTTGTTTTAATCCCAACTGAAGGCTACCATAGGTTATCCTATATGTTTGGAAGGGTAGAGTGAGGTGTACAAGATATTCAGCTGCAACATGCTGCTGGCTAAATCTTACACACTGTAATTTTAAGTTGTAAATGCTCTTTTCTTCTACTAATGATCTTTTGTTTGATTTTGTTTTACTAAATAAGACGTCTCCATTTCTTTTTATTCCTGATGTCGTATGAGTTACCTCGATGTTTTCCACAATCCTGGTGACCACCGAGGCAGTGACAGAGTACCAGTAAGACTCGCCTCTTTGTTCACACTCACTCTGAAGAAGACAAACATATGTATATAGACTGTTAATAATGTATATAACGGTCAACAACAACAAAATATGTTCAAGATAAGGGTGCTGGGAAGAGACATTGACATTAAAATAAGTGAGGGAGACAAACACACATCAGGACAGAGGACAAAACAGGTTCAGGTCACTTGTTTGATTCAGAGGAGATCATCCATTGTCCTAAAATTACAACTATCTAATACTATCAAATACTGATGCTCTTCATCCGAGATTTCAAATCATTAAATCAGAACACCAGAGAATGAAAGCTCAGGGAACATTTCTATTGTCTATAGTCTTTCTCTCGCCCCTCTACTGTCCCCATGAGCCTGCAAGGTTCAGTAAAGACCCAAAGCCTAAAAACACATACCAAATAAAAGTCCCATTTTCTGTCAAATCTTTTTTACGCTGAACCACCTACTTTGAATTTATCTTCGAGAGCCTTGAGGAGATATTTTTTGCGTGCACTCTCCTCCTCTCTCTCCTTCTCTGCATCGTACTCCTGCGGCTGGGCGGGACCAATGATGAGGCTGAGCTGGGACATGGAGATGACCCATGGGTCACTGTGAGGACGGTAGAAGGGGATCTGGAGAGTAATCTTGCCAATGAAGCCTGGTGAGGGATAAGACGATGCGTGGGTGAAAGTAACAAACACAGCCTAAAGCTGACGGCATAAGAACAAACCTCTGGATATAAGGCGCACAATATGTGTTAATTCTATATTTGAGTGAAGGTAGAGTACTTTTAGTTTCTCCAAATTGAAAACGTGTTAATGTTAATATGGTTACATACTACAGACAATAAACTAAACAGATTGCCATATCCTATTCCCAGATAAAGGGGGATATGACAAAAGACTACGAGAAGCTGAATGAATAAAAATCAATATTTTTAAATCAAAGTAAAACCCACAAATAAGGCACTCTACCCTATGATATAATAGTAATAAATGTTATTAATAGGAACCTTTCAAAACACTCAGGCCACTGTACAAACATTAAAACAATTTAAAATCCATAATTAATATACAACAAACAATATTAAACATATAAACAAATACAAAAAAATGCAACAGGAATACAGAAAAATAAGAACCAAACCTATCAAAGAGAATATGTCTGTCCATTTATATTTATTTTTACATGTTGGAGTGCACTGGAGTAAAAAAACAAACTATGTTATAATAAATATCCAGATTTTGATCAAAATAAGATTATATCACATGTTAATTCTATTATTGCATAGTCCGATAATTACATGGAAGTGCCATAGTCAGGTTATTGCTTAGACTGGTTTAATATTGGACTATTGTCCTCCATGATAACACAGTCAGCTTGTCTCACCTGCTTTGACTTCAAATGGAAGATCAAATTCCCTCAGGGCATCTTTCCTCAGAGGGAGGTTCTCCAGCTCCACTGCACCTGAGAAATTACAGCAAAGAGCTTCACTCACATGATCCATTACAAGTTGTTGACCCGTAGAACACAGAGCATTTCAGCTGCTTTTTTCCCATCACTATGTTTAAACATACAGTATATACAGAGGCTATAATAATGTGCAATATAGAGTGTCTTTTATCCTTTTTTTCAGCACAACCCAGGCAATCCGATGGAAAAACAATTTTCTACCAACTATATAAACACACCTGAGCAAAAAGTACTCAAAATGTTTAAAATTGCAGTGAATTTGTGAAATTTGGAAATAGGTCACAACTCAAAGTTCACTTGGCTCGTTTTTATGAACAAAAAGAAAAGAAAAACAGCCAATTTTGTGACTCCTGCACAATTATTGCTACTTTGAATCACGACTAAAAATGCAGTATGAAATGAATCATAAAGCCTGAATATGTGACCAATAAACACACACCCGCAGGTTGTCCATATAAGGAGTTGTGTATTATTCCCAAGGCAATTTAACATGGGTGCAACTGTGGCACAGATCTGTGCTGCGTGAGCACTAAGGGTTTAAACACTGTGTGTTTGAGTCTGAGTTGGTGTTCAACGTCTTAAACTACACCTCAAGTTTTAAACGTTTTAAATGGTTCCAGCAAAAATGTGCATCTATTTGCCATTTTTTTCTGGAGATGCATGCTCTGGCTGATTTCTCGGTTTCTGGCTGCCATGTTACATGAAGTACATTTAAAAGGCTTATTGTAATGCTGGAAAAAAACAAAACAATTTTAGAAACATACTTATGGGCAGTACTTCAATTTCCACCAACAAAATGTTACACACTGGATCTTAACCATAGCTAGTTTAACATCGGCAGAAAAATAGAAGCATTGCTGCATACCTTTCAGAAGGGCGATGGAGAGCTGATCTGTGTTCAGGTTGCTGACATATTTGCCGAGGTACGTGTTTAGCACCCAGGCAACGAGGCCCTCCAACATCCTGACAGCTCAGGATGAGGTCAGGACACTATGATGATGAGAAACTGCCCTCGGGTGCTCAATGTCTGAGAAACAAAAGATAAGTCATTTAATCTAAACATGTGCTGGTATAAAGCAGTTATAAGTGAATCAATCAAGTGTGTCTTCTTCAGGCCAAATTCATCCTGCCCTCTTACAGAAGAGGGAGACCATTTGCCAAACACAGTTCTGTCTTTATGACAGATCAAAGGAAGGTGAGGGCGGGATCTGTCGCCATTCCTTTCTCTGGTTCATTTGGCAATACAGTACATCTGTCACATGTCTGCGTAAGAGAGAAGAGAAAACGCTGTGGTGTCTTCCGATGTTGGTTTTCTAGTACATTAGTAAGTTAGAAGTATGCTGTAGATGTTGCGAATATGTCATTTAACGTAGCGCCAATCACCAAGTCAGGAAGTGAAATAAATACAGACAACACACATCCTGTTGTTACTGGACTTTCCACAATAAACATGTTAAACCTGACAGAAATACAGTATGGGAGGTCAGGACTAACAATCCACCAAAGGGTGTGTGTTTATTTTAATTTAACTGAAATCTCTCACTTCTTATCCAAACAATAAAAGAGCGGATTGAGAAGTGAGCATTTTTGTAAATGGACCAAAGAGGGCTATACTCTATGGCAACATTAAGACATTGTAGACTTAAGTGGCATAGATTCCACTAGTATAGACTTTTGTTGTGGCTAAATGTTTTTTCCTTGTGTCCCCTCTGGCAGCTGTGTTTTCACTGAGTGAGCTCCCAGGTCTCAGCCTGGTTTCCAGCACTGGGGACATTAAAGGTGGCGCACACAACACAGTAAGCGCTGACTAATAATGTGTCACTATATATATATAATATATACTATGACTGACAACATTCCATAATCTAAACTTTGACATTACAGACTTTCAAAATTGATAATATGTCGACATATTCGGCACGCAGGACAAGAGACAACATTACCGCGCACAGTCGAGATACGCGTCCTCCTGTATTGTCTCCGACTCAATGGTAACATTGACGGGGGGACAGACTCCTACACAACAATGCTATAGAGAAACGAAACTAAAACACGTCCAACAGGTTCCCTTACATTTCCAGAAAATCCGTTTAATGTGGATAAATTCACAGCTGGCAGCATACTGCAACTTCACTGACAGGCAACATTAAAGTTAGTTGCAGAATTAGAAATACCAAGTCTTATCACAGTCCACGGCTTAGCAGAGGCTGCCGTGACACTTATCCCCGTCACTGGCAGAGTGACAGTAACTTTGCGACAGTTGGGAGGCTGCCATAAACCCCGCGTTAACATTAATGAAACATACTCACCGACTCAGACTACAGCTGTAGCTCTTCGTCTACTTATGGACCCAGGTCTGCTAAGTCCATTCTCAGTCTGGCTAATGGCACTTTTACAAAGTGCTCGTGTCCCGTCACAGTCCACAGTCACTCAGCAATATAGGACACACGCTCCAGAGACAGACAGCCTTACATGATCCGCGTGTCATGGGTTGTCAACACATTAAACAACAACCGTTAGCAAGGACAAAGTTAAAACGACGACGAGGTTATTGGAAAGCGTCACCACGAGTAAACAACGTGAAACACTCCCATGGTCGTGGTGACAGTGGACAGGACAAGGTTGTGGTCCCAGTTAGCTTGACACTTAGCTACAACTAGCATAACAAGGGAGCATGTCAAAAACACAAAGCCGGCGGCGTCGCGCTCAAACGCAACACTGACCGGTGTGTTTGTACAGCGAGCTCAGTTTATTCCTCCAAGAATAAAAGAGCGATCGCTGTATCTCCAAAGTACAGACTTATGTGTACGCTGCATTGCAAATGACCACACTTCCTAGGAGCTATGAACTTCCAACACATACTTCCTGTCACGTGACCAAAACAAACCATTCCTCTTATGTTGCGTTTGAGTGGAACTGGAGAAAATGGCTACTTTGCGTTCAAGCCGCTCTGCACCCTATCAAAGGAAGATACCATAAACGCAACACGAACTGCAAATCAAATGTCAATGAGCAAACATGGCACATCGTGATACTGCCTAAAAGAAACAGGTACAACTGTACTGACAAAGATAACAGCTTGTGTTTATCAGGGTATGACTGTATTTGTGTGGGTAAATGTATGATTGAGTGGAGTGGGTGGAGATGTTTCTTGGTTTGATGTTTATATGTATGCTTCAATGAATAGTGATTGATTGATGATAATAATGTCTCCCTCTGTAGGGGCTGCAACAGTGGATGATCTGCACATTTGATTTGACAGGGATTTTATTATAATAATACAAATTTTAAATGAAAAGCAAGAGAAAAAACATACAGTAGATTATTTATGGTCAAGCACACAAAGGGGAATATAGAGTAATTATTCATTTCACTCATTTGGCAATATATCTGTTGCATTTCTACCAGTATCCGTCACACTTCTTGTCCAAATTTCACCAAGGTCGTCACTGCACACACCAGTGCCCTTAGTGAGTCACCTGCGAAGTTTGAAGCCTGTGGATAGTTGTGTAATTAATCGAGATATTTTTAGCTTCAATTTCTGTCAAATGAAAATAATTTCACCATAATTGGTGAAATCTTACAATAAACAGTTTTTAAGATGATAAAACATTTACAGCAGACACAGACTGTCAATTAACGTAGATTTCCAGTACCCTTATAGGTGCTGCATTTCTTAGCCAGGAGATGTTATATGTCATCCAACATTAAATAAATCCTTTAGGGTGACAACAGCTTCACCAAATGAGTGTTGGGGTTTACAATCGACGTACCAGGGAAATGATTATATGCTTAGACTCCAAGAAAATGTATACCACTAATACATCTTTATTTCAATATATGAGGAATAATACATAAAGGTGTAAAATAAATACACACAGTGAAAAAATACAATGAGGTACAGAGGTATTTGCTTCATGTAGACTCTACCTGACATTAGAACGTGTTTTCTGTGATCAGATAGCAATCGAATGGAACTTACATTTACACCTGGTATTAACATGCGTCTCCGGTGTCCACATCAAATCCGATCGCCCAGACAGGAAATGCATTTTTAAAGCCAGGTGTAAAGGTGGCCTACATAGAGACTGTGTGTGGGTGTAGATAGAACAAGGATGAAACTATTCACTGGTTTATTTTTTCTTTTTGGATTTGCCTTTTTTGCCGCCCTTCTTTCCACCTTTCTTCTTTTTGCCCTTTACTTCGCCCACTTCACTTTCGACCTTGTTCCTTAAGGCCTTGCGAGTTTTGTAGCCTCTCCACCACGATTGGGCAATAATAACAGCTTTGATCTGTATCTTCAGCTGCTCCTTCCGCCTCTGCTCCTCCGCCAGCCTCTCCTCGATCTGGTTGAACTCCTCCTCTATCACAGAAAAGGCGTTTTCTAGCTTCCTCAACTTGTTCAGCTCTTTTTCATTATCAAGTTCCTCCGTCTCCAGTTTGTCCTGTTTTATTTCATGCTCTTTGTCGAAGGTTTGGCGCAGGTTTGTTTTTATTTTCTCCACTTCGTCATTTTTCCGTTGCAGCGCGAACTCCCCTTCTGAGTTCTCCTTTTTTAGCTTTTCGACCTGAATCTCCAGTTGATCAATCCTCTGTTGCATACGTGCCCGTTTCTCCAATGAAGTGCTTTGTAGCTGATCCTTCTTGTCTTTGAGTTGTGACACCAATTGTTGCTGCAAAGTGCCTTGCATCCCCAACTCCTCCTCCTCCTCCACCTTTTTACGATGACTTTTCTCCTGCTGCAAGGTCACCTCCTTTTCTTCTACATCGTTATCAAATGTTTGGCGCAAGTCAAGTATTTTCTCCACTTTCTCATCTTCCTTGTGGAGTATTACCAATGCCGCTGTGTTCTCCTGCTTTAAAATGTTGAGCTGAATCTTGAGATGATCGATTTTCTCTTGCATACTTGCCTTTTCCTCTGACGCGTGATGATGCCGCTGATACTTCTCATCTGTGATTGATAACATTGAAAATTGTTGCCGCAGATTTTCAACCTCAGCAGTTTTCTGAATAATCTTGATATGTATTTGCTTGATGGCTTTGGCTACTTCTGCTTCCTGTGAAGACGTGTGCTCCAGATCATGGAGGACTTGCTGCAGAGGTGTAATTGCCATATTTTGGAGGGTGGACTGTGACTCCTCAAATGGACTGGTGAGTAATTTGTTTAGCATATGGCTGTGAAACCCCTTAAGCTCTCTAATTAGTTTGTTCTCACTCTCTCCCGCTTCCATACTTTGTTCTGCCCTCAAACCAAATATGGCATCTGGATGTGAGCGGAGAAACCGGAGCACATCCCGGACAGAACTCTGGACGTCTTTGTCAAGATGGGACCTTGCCTTTGTCGCTTCTCCCTCTGACTCCTGCTCGAGACCCTCTTGTGTCTCTCTCTCCAGTCGTTCACACGCTAGTTGATGCTTTTTAAGTTTTTTGATCAGCTCTTTATCCATGTCACTTGAAACGATGTGGAGGTCGGCGGGCAGAGTTGCCACAATCTCAATTTGACTGATGCAGTTTTCCCATATGCGCGAGATTCGCTGCGCCTCCACAGAGAGGAGCTTTTTCTTCAGATCATCCACACACTGAATTATTCTTTCCGCATCACTAGGTAACTCCGAGAACTCCATGGTGTTAGTAGTAGTTAAAAACGACTCCTCTCTTTTGTTTTCTCCTTTTTTACCCACTTATTGCAGTTCTTAGTGTTTTATGGCAGATAGCATCTGTGAAGTCGCCTTCTCTTCCTTCTGTCTTACTGCTCGGAAACACTTCCTTTGATATCGATTATGGCAGCTGTCTTCCACGATGTAGCATTCTTCTGCTAATTATTATTATTTTACAATCAAACAAATGAAAAATATTTATTATTACGAAGCATTCAGAGTCAGCATTCACACTGCCTTTGATCTGCCTATGATCCATTTAGGTGTTGCATGTGCTATGATGAGGTACAAGTAAACAAACAAAAACATTTTGGGGGTTTACTGTGCTCGAGATGTGGACATATTACTTTACTTTGCCGCTCTTGCGGGACATAAAGTTTCTGTACTCGTGCTTTTCGTGAGGCAATAAACTCCAAGGAAAATCCAAGAAGGAAACGAGGCCGACGTAAAAGAAAATGCTGACCGGTGCCCTGGGCTTTACGGCAGTATCGGTTTGTGGTAGCAGGACAAAATAAGAGCGTAATAAACCTTATCTACTGAATAGACATTAATGTAATTACAAAAAAACATATCAGTTTTGATTAATCATTATAAATTAAAGCAAAATAGATGCAAACATAAGCCTCATGTTTCCCATGGCTCTGTTTGTCGTTCTGTTGTCCCATGTTGCAAACACAGAGCACACAAACATGACAATCTCCACTCCAGCCGCCCCACACACACCAACATCAGTCCTGGCAGCAGATGTAAATCCTTCATTACACTACTGCTGCTGACTCTAATAAACACCCGAGTCCCATTGGCTGGCTCTTGTGCTTTCTCCCTGCATAATCCAGTCCGGGCCCACAGTGGCGTGGGGCCATCTGTTCCACCTCACAGATCCACTATCAGGCTTCTACCATTTTGAACCGTCACCGTCACATCATGCCTTTACACACATAACCACCAGCACTTATAGGGATTCTATTGGGATGAACATACAACCCAAACTGCAATGTTACACTGAGTTAATGGTTAAAGTCCACAAAGAAAATCAGTGATTTTAGGTTGCTGGAATTTGGGAGCTGCTATTTGCGTTTGAGTTGGTTTAATCCGAACAGTATGAAAAATGTATTATGAAAAAATCAGAAAATAACACAACTTTATGATTGGTTGATAAACAACCTATGTGTGCTTATGTGTTCTGAGTGAGCGGTTTACAAAACGATTCAAACTTTGGTTATCAGACAGAAATGACTGTAAGAGTGAGATGAAGTGGTGGATATACAGTATTCATATGTTATTGTAGACTTCCATGTGCTAGAGCAACTCATTCAAAACACCACAACCTGAATTATCACTTTAAAAGAATTGTAAATTTAAAAAAAATAATAAATAACAAATACTGTAAACCAAAACCTGGACAAAGAAGACTGCATCGAGAGAGACACAGCTGCAGATAGAGAGAAAGGTTAACAGATAATCATCAGTTTTATCAGACAAAAAAAAAGGATTATGCATTTCACATTTCAGCAAAATCTCTTTATTACATGTGTATTGCAATCCACTGTCAGCTATGCCTTTTACTTCACCTAATGAAATATCACCACACATGAAGCCCTTTCATTTTAGAGATTACAAAATCCAGTTGGCACTCAGGTAACAACATCATCAGGTAGGGAGGATCTGGGGCTTTACGGAGAGGACCTTAGCTCTTCAGGATGTTTACATGAGGTTCATGTTCAGGTAAGGCAGTTTAAGTTCATTATGACACAAACTGGTAATCAGTCCTCTGTAATGTCTTCATTCGGCAAATTTACACAAGGTATTTTGAAAGGAAATGTATAGAATTAATAAAATGCCGCATGTTCATCAGATTAAAATCCAATGTACATTCAGAAAACCACCACAAGTTCAAACAATGCCAAACTGACAATGAATACCATACAAATGTGCTGTGGAAAAAATACAAAAGGGCTTTGTTAGGAATTCCTCGGCTTCAAATTGACGCTGCCACGTTCCTGTTCTACATCCTGTTCCACTGGATTCAAATCTGGTCGCTGAAGTGCACTCACTGACGTAAAAAAACTGACTTGAGGATGTATGGACATGGAACAAGGTTAGCAACATTGCTAAGATTGATTTGTCGATTGGTACAGAGAACCAAAATTGAAATTCATACATTCAAAGATGGACAAACGACGGCTCACATTTCCCAAAACAGTCATAATTCCTTGTTTGTGATCACAGATTTGACAATTTACAAGCTTTCTTGGTTCAGCATGTTTCCAACTAGCTAACTCAGTTCGAAGAGGGCCCCCAATGTCCCTTTGAGAGCCTAGAAACAGCTCTGTCCCCACTACTAATCCCTCCCTCCTCTCACACTTTACCTGAAATTGGAACAGAAAGCTCAGTGCAAAAACGTGTACGTTTTTCCCCGTCATTGGTTCCCGTCCTCCTCGTCTCCATTGCTGCCTTTGCTGAGTCGCTGGAAACAGTGGACTGTGGAAGCGAGGAAGAAACTGGCTACGATGGCTGCCACTGACACGCATATGCCAGAGAAAATGACAATGAGGTAGTCCATGAGGGTGAGGTTACCATGGCACTGCCTGAAACTGTCCTCAGAGAGCAAGCTGAGGGGAATGCGACGTCCAAGCAGAGGCAGAGCGCACTCGATCCCCTCCATACCTGGGAAGCGTGAAAACAATGAATTATTATTATCAAAGTTACGCCTTGTAAATTGGAGCTCAGATCAAATAAAACAATGCAGGTTGGGGGACCAGTAACGATGTCTATTGTTGACCTGTGAGTGTCTGGTGCAGAATTGATCCTATAAACAGTGTAATTCTCCATCCGATCAGCAGCCACTCTTTTGGCTCTGTATCAGAGGAAAACTGCTAAAGCTCATGGTATACTTCGCGCACATGCCGTCACACTGCTTATCTCATACCCTGGTGTTATCGCGTGTAAGGGTCCTGTAGTAGCCCACATCACCATCGGGTGGTGGTACAAGTCTGGAAGCGGCAAATGCGACGCTTTCCTACCAAAGTAGAAGAGAACAATGCTACAGCTCCCGAAAGGCCCGTCGGGCAGGGGAATTGGGTGTCAGCCGGTACGAGGGTCGCCAGGTCGATGCTCAGATGTCTTTTCTGCTCGGTGACCGGGACTTACGTATACTCCACCTACCAGTGGGGCGGAGGTTCGTTTCGTGCATGTGCTGTCCACGCACCCAACGCACTCTTTGCATGCGGTTCCAAAACCACACTGTGTGCAGAACTATACCAGGGCCTTCAACCTAACTATCCCATCACCATTCACACACTCTGGGCATGTTACGAACTGGTTAACAGGATGCAGATTTCACTGCTTATTTACAATCATTACAATGCACCGGTCAGAGCAGGGATTTCCTGTTATGTGACAGATACCAAGGTTACATCATTGCCTGCACCTTTAATCCTTGCTATTATACGTATTATTGCAGTGACTGAGTCATTTCCCTGTGCAATAAACCATCAATAACATTCATTATACCATTTCACTTTCACAAGGTGAGCACACATTGAAAATAAAGGAGGAAGAGTTGAAGTTAAATGTATATATTAAAAAAACACAACTACTCTTTCATGTACATTTCCTTATAAGGATAATGAATAATCTGCTCCTCTCACTAAATTTGAGAAAGAATGATTCACACTAATTTTGCAGCTTTTTATCATTATTATTATTCTCTATGCAGATGATACGCTCTGTTTCACAGTGTCGTCCTAGAATCAATACTTTGAGAATACTTGGTACTTTGGACTTTGAGAAGCCATTGATGCTTTGTCTTCATAAGCCTATATAGCCTCATGTAACCAGGATATCATTATGATCCCCCCTTATTTCCACATGTATGCCAATACACTATCAGGTTAGTATGCACATGTCTTCAGACATGTAAATAAGTAATGTTTGAACCAAAAAACGCGTTTTTTTAGGCGACAAGGTTGCACACTGAGTATACAGAGAGAGAGGCACCTCCAGTTTATCCTGACTCCTCTGCAGGACTGCTGTGCCCAAGAGTCACTCTTCATCACTGTCAAATGTGTCCACGTGCAGTTGTGTGTTTGAGTCACTGTACGACCAGAAGGGGTTTTCCACACAAAAGGAGACTTGGTGACCTCGTTGCTCGGTGATATTGCAGTCACGTGATGTCAGACTCATGCTCACACAGACATGTAGGAGACAGACAGATACACACACACACACATACATTTCCATGTTTATTAAAACAAACACATGTAACGGTGTGTACATGCAGAAATGTGTGTGTATATTATGTGCAAATGTTTTTTATTCCGGCGCACACACTTAATGCATACATGCCTTTTCTGCACATGATACAAACACACAGGGTTACACATACACATCGGCAGGAAGATAACATGGCAACACAGAGACAGACACAATTACGATATGATCTACATTTACATACTGTACACAGGTGCATTAGACAAATTCACACAGGCGTCAACATGGAGGAATAATGTGAATAAACGACATAGTGAACAAACACACTTTCATTCTCAAATTCACTTAAATTCACGTATCTGACCAAATTAAAAACCTCCAAAATGTATGTTCAAAGCAAGAAAGAATTCAAATTAATTAATTTTTTTAATTGACTACATTTCTTTTAAGGGAATTGTTGGACGTGGTGGAGGCATGTAGACTGCCCACTGTCAACATACCATAAAAATACTTAATATGGCCATAATGTTAGCATTCTTTGCACATTTGAACCAAGCATATTTACTGATGTCATTATTTTTGCACCTATGTGAGCCAATCCCAGCTGACATAGGGGTATACACTAGGACAGGTCATATTCACACCTGTCCAATTAACCTAATCGCCAAAGAGTGTGGGAGGAGCTAATAATACCTGTAAATAACCCATGTGCATAGGGGGGGAACATGCAAACTCCACATAGAAGAGCCCTCAGTCGAAATGGGATTCGAAACCGGTGCTTAACCGTCATGTGAGTTATTGTACCTATGCCCAATTTACACTTACACCGACTATTTTTCAAAAAGAATAAAATTAGAATAAGCAGATCACTTTACAATAAGTTTCCAAAGGACATTCAAGATGTTTAAAAACAGGTGTGTCCAATATTATTATACATGCATGCATTAACTTGCAGGTCTAAGCTGGTACGAATAATAATAATTTGTGGTACTACAGAGGTAAGCATGGCTTTTAAATCAGTGTTTACATTAACCTCACGTGCCTTAAATCCATGCAAACGCCATAACACTGAAATCAGTGTGGCGTATCAGTCATGTCTGTCGAAGTGTCAAAACCATGGCTTTGCCTCAAACTCATGATCATAGAAAATGTCACAGGTAAACAAGCTGCAACTTGTTCAACAAAGTAGTGTTGACGTCATCCGAGTACAGAACCCTGCATCACATCACTGTTACCAACGAGAAGAGTTGTTTTCATACTTACTTTTTTAAACAATTCATTGCATTAACTCTGTTTTAAAATCAACTGATCAATTATCACTTATGGTAAATAAATCTGCTAAAAGCACTGTATGTTACCTGAAGGCAGCTTGTGGCTGTTTTCTGTCAGCCACACAAAAAGCTTGGCAAAGTGGCAGTTGCAGAGCCAGGGGTTCCCCTCGAGTCGAAGCATCTGAAGGGAAGACAGGGGTTCGAGGACTCTGACATCCAGCTCTGTGAAGCCATTTCTCTCCAGATCCAGCTCCCTCAAGGAAGTCAAGCCCATAAAAGCATCCTTACCCACCACAGTTAGATAGGGGTTGTTCCCCATTCGCAATTTGATCAAACTTCTGGATTCCCCAAATGTTCCTGAAGGAATATCTGTCAGGTTATTGTTCCCTAGGTCCAGGAAGACTAATCTGGAGGATGTACTCAGGGTTCCTGGGTCCATTTTGGTGAGGGAGTTATTTCTCAGATCCAGATAGACGAGATCACTGTAGAGGACCAGGAAGTCTGATGGGATCCAAGGAATCCAGTTGTTGGAGAGCAGCAGACGACGAACATTCAGAGGAATGGAGTCGGGGACTCTTGTGAGACCTTTGCCAGTGCAGTCCACGGTGTGGTGGTCTGGACACGAGCAGTGGGACGGACAGTTGTGGCCTCGTGCGAGCAAAGTGGAGGAGATCAAAGCGAGGAGAGGCTGCAGCCAGTTAATGCATGGTGACATTGTTGAGGGGGTGACAGCATTAATTGGGACAGAGGGGAGGGTGAGCGGGTTCTGTCAGGTGGTAGGAGGGGAGGTCAGGGAGATGCACCGATAAGCTCACAGGAGGGGAAAGGAAAGGAACGGTCAAACCATGTGGGTTCAGCGTGGCATTGGCATCCTTTCATGATCCCTGCATGCGAACGAAGAAGAGCCTTTAAAGCCAATGAACAGCGATAGAGTTGTGTTGTTTTCCAGGGGATCACGTAGCGAGCAGTCTGGATCAAATAGCATCCTGCTGGCTTTGAGGGGAAGAGAGGGGAGGAGCAAAGGAGAGTATGCAAGAGAGTGACGAGGAGGGAAGAGAGGGGGGAGGATGTGAAAGGGAAGAGGATTAACACACACAGATGTAAATACAGCCAACGATCCAGAGGTACGGCATAAGACGTTTGTGTGTGTATATGTCGGATTGTCTGTGCAGATTAACGGCGACATCCCTCCATGCTTCGCTAGTCAGCTACCGAGGTGAAGCAACTATCCCGGCTGTCAACAGTGTGGTCAGAAGAAGTGAAATCCATCATGTGACGATGTTACCAGTGGACTATCAGCTGTCCTGGTCTAAGTTCACAGTCATCCACCAACACGTTTTAAGGGTTTAGCAGCAAACAGACAGTGAGAGCTAATGTATATAATCTATGTGAACGTTTAACAAATAATGCGAAAAGAAAAAAGCCACAGGGCAGCCAAAATGAGAATAAATTCAGTGTAACTCTACTGTCCCCTGAGAGTTTCTCCCTAAACCAAAATATATATATATGACACAGATACATAGAAATTCCTGTTAAATACATTCTGTGAAATAATCAATAGGT
This sequence comes from Solea senegalensis, assembly GCF_019176455.1. Classification (NCBI taxonomy): domain Eukaryota; kingdom Metazoa; phylum Chordata; class Actinopteri; order Pleuronectiformes; family Soleidae; genus Solea; species Solea senegalensis. The sequence continues at coordinate 23,451,528 of NC_058031.1, forward strand.
GCCTCTCTTATTTTGAAGTATTTTTATTGATCTATGTTTTGAGAATCACTTACACTTTCATTTTACCATTTGTTACACTTTAAAAAAAGTTTGTACCACATTATTTAAAAAAATGAATGCAATTATCTCGGCTGCATTTTGTTCACTTCCTGCGACAGCTGACCTTTGACCACTGCACGGTCCAAAAAGAGTGCAAGAAGCCATTAAATGCCTCCACACACTTGGCGAGTGATGGGACTTTAGATTTAAGACCCAAAGCCTGATTAAAACACCTAAATTCAATACTTTCCAAATGTGGCCAAATACTTTTGTCCATCCATACAATGTGTGTGTATGTGTGTATATGTATATATGTGTGTGTGTTATTGTGGCATATGCATATATATATATATATATATATATATATATATATATATATATATACATATATATATATACATATATATGTATATTTATATATACATATATATATATACTGTATGTATATGTACATATACTGTATATGCCACATATAAAATGGCATTTGGTGCCCTCTACACACACATCACAACCAACAAATCGAAGACGCATGTTAAAACTCTGTTTCGTTGTCTTTCTTTATTACTCATTTTCTCGCACTGTTATTCATTTTTTCTTTTTGTGTCCTTTTTTTTTTTACAAAATAAACCAGTCACAGTATAACAAATAATTAAAATTCACAGGCATACCATCAAATATACATCTATACACAAGAACATAAAATATAAAAACAAAAATTTGGAGTGAGATCACAGTGGTGAGGGCTGAGAAGACAGGTGTGTTTGGCTGTGGGTGAACCCCCCCCCCACCCCCCCCGTGTCCCATGTGTCAGCAGACATCTTGTTAAAAACTACCCTCTACACAGAGGTGGATTCTTTTCAACACAAAAAGGAAGATAGTGTGGTAAAGGGAGGAGGTACTGCATGAAGCTGAAGTATTGGATTCAAAAGTTTGACCTGGATTTCCAGGAAATTGGTCAAGTCATTTTGCCAGTTCAACATAGACTTAACTATTTATGCAAGTGTTGGCCCAACATTTACTGAATCCAGCTCTGTAAGGCTCATGTCAGTCTTTCTTCATCATCACCACATTTTCCATTGTGATGTCTGGGAAGGAAATACGATTTTTCTAAATCGAAATGTAGCGTCAGAACCAGAACGTTCCAGCTGTTTGCAAGCACTAGGAAGCTGCCAGTGATGTTAAAACATGACACACACTGAACAATTACAAAGAAATCAACTCCATTTTAACTATACATTGAGAGTCTAACGCAGAAAGCTCATTACAAAGAGACAACCAGTGCTTAAAGCAGTAAATCTGTAGTTTGGCTGTGAACACACGTGGTGGACGAGTCAAAAAAGAATCAAGTGGAATGATCTGTGGGTGAATCTGTCTTTAAGTATTTAGTATGTAGGTATTTTTGTCATTTTTAAGTTTACATGGCTCTCCAGAGCTTTTCCAGTGGTTCAAAGTGAACTTTTATTTTTATTTGTACAAATATACACTTGTTTGTAATCGTAATTACATCATTTTTTCTTCTGTTAGTGCAAGTCAGTTGATCCAATATTTTTATTGTAGACATTCATTACTGGCCACTGATGGCCCTTTTTTTTCCGGGGAAACCTCATTCTCCACATTATGATTTAAGGTGACGGGTGTTTCCAACTATTTTGTAAACTAACGATTTGTCAAAATGGAAGGTAACAAATATAATCCTGACCCTAAAGTTACTACTACTACTGTGGAACAGAGTTTGAATAAAGGAAGAGCAAACGTAGTGGAACCAAGCTTTCCTCTGATGAGTTTCTGTGTTGTTTCCCTGAATAAAACAAACTTAATAATGCTAGTTTCAACACATATTCATTGTCATACTGTCTTCGTGTGCAGTATGTGTCATAACGTTGACATGTGCATACCATGCATACTGTATGTACAGTACAGAATAGTCTCTTTGTTTATGAAACACATACATACATGTGATCAAACTGTGCAGACTGGTACTGGAAACATCTTTGTGAAAGGGTAAAAGCAGAGAAGCACGTTTTCTTTTCAGACTGAAGTCTTTAAAACCTGCAAAACAAGTCGTGTGATTCCGGGAATGTTCACAGATCATGAGAAAAACAGTTTCTAATGTGCTTTGGAGACTAGCTGGTCTTGTAGAGTCAATAAAATGAAATCTAGTTTGGGTTTAAACATAATTACGCACCAGTTTGGATTGTACAGGAAGGTCAAACTTTGTTCATACCTTAAATCACCCATTTATCCCCCCAGGATCCTTTAAGAAAAACGTTTGAAAACCTGAATTTGTTTCCCAAACTTTCTATAGGGGCACCCATACATGCGGAGGAGAAAATCGGTTTACATCTGACTCCGCCTCCACAGGTGGCGCTGTATCTCTATATACAGCAGTGAATGACGAGATGGATGGGGGATAGGGATCGTGCTGTGGTTCTGTATGTTTTGTCTCTCTGTCAGTCCAAAAGTGGGTCCTCCGTGTAGCTTTCACTCTAGCCGATGCCATCATGTTGTTTGTTCTGCAGTTGTCTCCTTCTACTTCAGTGTCAAAGAGTGGGACGACTGGAAAGCCAAGTCCAACTAAGTGGAGTATTTGGACTATGAGTGGCATTATCCAGGTATGTTAGTCTGACTAAGACTAGCTAGATATTAGTCAGACTAACATGTTTAAATGACAACAGGTTGTTTTTTTCACTGGCTCTGCAATGATGACTGTCAAAAATAACACTATTGCTGCCTTAATTTAATCAATCAGTAGTTGACTGGTAGCCGTGTGTGTGTGTGTAGGTGCTGTAAAGCAATTTGTGTCTCTCGTGAGACCCGAGACCTCCTGATTCTGAGGATTGTGAGGTTGATTTTCCACTAACAGACGGTAGTGGGAGTGGAGACTGTGACACAATGACTCCAAAGCTGTTAAATTAGGTTAAAATCCTACATAGTTCCGTTTTAAAACATGTGTGCAGAAATCTGAAGTTTAAGGTTGTGAAGATTCTGCCAATCTGTTTTAGGGAGCCAAAAAATGATCTCAATGAAATCTCACAATCTGTGGGTCCCGACCCAGTGTTTGGGAATCACTGGAATAGAAATGTACTGATGAAAGTATAACGACTCAAACACATGAACGGTGAATGGGTGAATCTGTGCTTGGTGCTGGTACAGTAGAAGGAAGAAGTTTTAGTATGACTTAAAAAAAAAAATGACATCACATGACTCAAGGTGAGAAGTCACTTGTCTGCACTGTGAACTATAAATGATTGTATTGCTGAATTAACTGCAGATACACACTTATACAAAAGCACACTGAGAAAATATAAAAGCAATAAAATAGACCTCTGACAGTTCACCCTTTGTGTTCCCTTTAGAATCCTTGCACAGAGTGGTTGTGAACAAACTTGACATCTCACCTAAGCTGAATCATTTGGAAGCATAAAGGGATTATGCACATGGAGACATGATTAGAGCAGCTGCGGGGCACAAACCTGTGTGTCCCAAAGAAATACCCAAAATGATCAATGACGTCATTTCTTCAGATTATTGAAATGATGAAACTGCCAGTGTTTACAGCCCCCTTTGATGTTCCTCAGTTTTGAGCTGATAAAACCACAGCGGCTAACTGTAGTACAAGATTTATAACGACAACATTTAAATTCTGGAGTCATTTATTTAGTTTGTAGGATGTGTTACTGTGACAACTCAAAGTAATTTTCACACAACATAACCTAACCTAAGCCTGATGGTACTTGGTCCCTCAAAATTCTTGATTATTGTTGTGTGAATTAACTTAACGAGAATTTTGAAGGTCAATATGAAGCTCATACAAAATGTATTTCCTTAACGTGAGTTCATCCATGTATTGTGCAACGGTGTGTATTCAGCCATGGACGCCGTGCTGGTGCATTTTAATGTCTATCGTGACTAAAACTGTAATGCATGCATTTTTAAAGGATCCATATATTAGAGAGCATGACGGGGTATTAGGGCCATACACAAGAAAAAAAAGTTTAAGCTTTCGAGAATGAATAAGTCGTAGAAGACGAAATAGTTATGATTTTTTCCACTTTTTTTAGTGGCATATGCTTCCATCCATGGCTAATTCTGTCTATGCCACAATTAATTGTGATGCCATATGCCTTCAGTTTATTATAAGAATCAATATGCCATGAAGCGGCTCTCTGACAACATGGGAGAGGCCACGCTCGCAGGAGTTCCACTCCCTCTGGATTCAAAATCCAGAGTCTTAGTTTCTTACACTGTCTTTCCAAAAGCCCCGATACTGATGCCAACGTGTATTTCCTTCTTTATTAAGCCCAGACCAAAGTATAACTTCAAGATGCTCCATGTTTGTCATCTTATCACAGGATACAGCTGATCTGAGGTTTTTCCTTGACTTTTTTTTCTCAAAAGCTTAAAAAGGTGCATTCTACAGTATGGCCCGACAGCTTTGTCATAATGAAGAGACTTCCATGTCTTTCTTGATCATAAAGCTGGTGCTGTATAAGTATATGTGTATAAAAAGTGGAAAAATATCAAAACACGCGAACTTTCAGTCTCCCCACTCAACATTTTAGTTGTTTTACTTCCAATTCATTTAGTATTTTGGCCTCTTGTTTTAGCTGTTATTCTTCTGCTGGTCCGATACATGGCAGTTTTTATGGCAGTTAGTGGAATGCAAATTTGTTGGCTCACAGTTAGACGTTGATAACCAGTTCTCAGAGTCAGAGTTCTGGAAAAAGAGGATAAACTTCTTGAAGTGTATTTGGTATGCAGTTCCAGCTGCTCGATCGTCTTCTTCCCCGTCTTCCTCTCGTGCTCTTCAGGCCGGGACAAACCACACTGGCACTGCGCTGTCCCGCCCTGAGGGTCGAGCCATCAAGGAAAGCATCCAAGCGGTGGACTTCACCACTCCTGGACTTGACATGGATGTGACAGCACTGTGAATATTCACCAGTCCAGAACCATTGTCGATTGCATGAGTTTTTACAAAGTTACACCAAGCCTGTGCTTGACTTGGCTTTGCAACCAACCAGAGGGGCTGATGGTACAGTGAGAGAGAGGAATTAGAAGTTTTCTGGTACTAAAAACCACAAACTGCAGCACAACTAAGTGAAAAATATGGGACGCTGAGGTAAAGAGAAAAAGAGTTTGCTTTCAGTAAAGCATTTGTATATTAGTTATAGCAGCTGATCATGTAGTTTTGTCTTTTACGGCATCATTTTGGTGAAATTCTGCTGAGCTTTCTTTCCTAATAGTGAGGTCTTTTTACCAAAGCAAAGTGTAAAAACTGATTTTGTCCCGGATGTTTAATGCTGGTGGCAGTGAAGCTGAGTGTGGTGTGTTACCGTTGAAAAGAACAGTTTAAAATAACACGGTGGCCCACGACGCTGAGCTGTTTTAAGAGCCGAAAGTAAACTAAGTATCTGGTTACCTGACGATGAAATAACCAGTAAAGATCTGTGCTGTGCTGCAGACTCATGGAACCGCCTGGAGAAGGTGTGGAAGAAGTGAGGTTGAGTCTGAGGTCAGAGTTAAGTCAATGTGTGTGTGTAGGTCATCCCCAGAGGTTCCTGGAGATTGCAGAGTGGCCCCGGTGCTGGGTTTTGGACAGTAAACAGAGCCCGTTTGAGGTCACACTTCCACTGAAGTGATCTGGTTCATCTGGGCCCTCATGACCTGAATGCTGTTAAGGATTTTTTTCTGGTGCCCGGCTAATGTCACGCCCACTCTGTGGATGTCCCTGAAGAGAAAACACATGTTAGTTTCACCTCAATATTTTCTCTTCAACAATTTAAATAAAACTTAAAAGATTCATTTTTTGCTAAATTTGAAAATCCAAGCCAAAAAATGTAATATAAATAAATCTTTACATTCATTGCAAAGCAACATTATATCATCACAGAGGATCTGCTCTGCATAGATAAACAAAAAACAATCTTTGCCTGTGGTTGTTCAGAATGTAATAAATGTTAATTATCACCATTAATTAATGCCTATTATTAATTCAGTGTTTTAGGCCCATGGTTCTCAAACTATGGTAAGTACACCACCAGTGATACGTGAGCTTTCTCTGGTGGTACTTTTAGAAAAATCTGAAATAGTGTTGCTACTACTAAATCTAATTACATACGGTATTGTTCCAAACTGAACTGTTCCCCTCAGTGGAAACACAGCTCATCCGTCTCGTATAACTCAGATACTGTATGTGTTTGAGAGAAGAGAATAATGTCTAACATACTCAATGGTCATTTGAGACACCAAATCAAAGCTGGTGAAGCCTTCGTTGGCGAAGTTCTCCTTGTACTGCCCCATCTTAACGGCCTCCAGCCACTCGTCCACCGTGCTGAAAGAGGAGAAGTCTGGAGTGTTGCGATCGAGCAGAGGTAAGTGGACGCTGGTGGAGAGAAAGGGGCAAAGAAACAGAAGAAGAGCCATGTGGGAAGGGAATTAGCCATGAGCGTTCATGTTTGGAGCAAGTGAGGGAAGGTTCCCAGCAGTTCCCTGCTGCCATACCTCGACGACAACGGTGTCATAGCCTTGAGGCTGTTGGGGTTACGGATCATCTTGTCCAAGGTGCTAACTATCTGGGCGAATTTAGGACGATTGTTCCGCTCCTTCTGCCAGCAGTCCAGCATCAGCTGATGGAGAGCGTTTGGACAATCCATAGGTGGAGGTAACCTGTAGTCCTGTTCTATGGCATTGATGACCTACGAGTTCACAAGACAACAGAAGTCAGAGAAAATGACTAGAACTGTATTTCTCTAGGGATTCTCACAGATAGTGAGTGAAAGTGTGTAGTGTGTAAAGGGGTCAATGTGACCTTTGATTAGCTGTTAAAGGAATTCTTTGGTCTGCACTTTGAGCCTCCAACTCTGAAAGTACTGTAGTGTGAAGTGGACACAGTGACTGTACAACTTAAAAACAAACACACACCAACGTTATTTAACCCTCACAGTTCAAGTCACATCCACACTCTGCACTTCTACTGTGTGTATTGCAGAAATAGATTTGGAATCTTGTACTTTTTAAATATACTTGCTGATAGAGGATCGTGAGAAGCACCATATTTATGTATTTCTGCTATATTTATATCACTAGTCTGGATGACCAGTCAAAGCTGCTTTAAACTGCAGTTTCTCCATTCACCCATTCACTCACGCATTCATGCAGCGCATCAATGTGCAGTGCATTTTCATACCGTGGGGTTAAGTGTCTTGCCCAAGGACACATGAGCTCTTGTATTGTATTACAAGCAAAAGGACCAAGGATTGCTAGCTTTAACAGTTAAATAAAAACATTACATGTTTTTGTCACAAAACTGCCTCCATTACATCACACATAGTAAATAACTCAGTTGTAAACAATCAGAGTCTAAAGTATACGTAAGAATGTGATTCTGCCTTCCACTAAACGACCAAATGCAGTATCAGTGACCACGATGGTGAGATACATGGAGCTGGTCTTTGCCTTTAAGAAGCCCGATAGTGTTAGGCTGCAGCTGAATCAGAGATTTAATAAAAATAAAAAAAAATTGAATATTCATTTTAAAAAGCATTTTTAATCTCACTAATTCAATTAATAATTAATTCAAAAAGTATATATATGTATATATATATATATATATAAATATATATATATATATATATATATATATATATATATGTATACATACATACATACATATACACATACATACATATATATATACACACACACATACATACATACACACATATATATATATATTTTGTTTGTTTTCCATTTTTACATAAATTTAGACTATGTCTGCATAGTATTATTGTTCTATATTGTAATATTCTGTATGTTCAATATGCTCTACAACAGTAATGTCGTGGGGATGTTGCCTACACACTTCTGAAGAAGGTAAACACAGTGAGCAGATAAAGTCCGTCTGCTGGAGGAGAAACTTTATGGTTTGTGACAGAACTAGGCTAACAGGTTCCCTCTGCTTGCAGCACTTATACTCTAAACTGGGCTAAACATGACCAGTTAAAAAGTTACAAAGTGACATTCTTTATTCTTTATTTATTTTTTTATCTATTAGTAGATTGGTTTACAATTAAGCCTAGTTCTACAACACGTTATTGCACATTGTTAATGTGTGACTGTGTGGCACACATAAGCAAACTCTGACTAAATTATGATCCACAAAACAAATCATTTCTGTGATTTGGAATAAAATACGCTGCCTTTACATTACATTTTGCGTCACTCACATCTTGATTGCTCATGTCCCAGTACGGCCTCTCTCCGTACGACATCACCTCCCACATGACGATGCCATAGCTCCAGCAATCACTGGAGGAGGTAAACTTCCTGTACTGAATGGCCTCAGGAGCTGTCCACCTGATGGGAATCTTTCCTCCCTGGACAAAAACCACAAAGGTGGAGGTCAACAGTGGCACAGTGGCTAGAAAGCGAATCCTCCAACCTAAATGATCTGACACTACACAGATAAATTCACAGCAGTGTCATTTGTGCAAACTCAAAAGAAACTTGCTTTTAAGCAGCAAAAAAACAGTTTGGGTTATCTGTATCTGTTCCTTCAATTCATTTATAAATCTAATGCCACACTCCCGGGATCACGACTCACTCACCAGAGCGCTGGTGTAGGTTGGATCTGAAGTGTCATCCTCGAGGAAGCGTGACAGGCCAAAGTCGGACACTTTGCACACCAGGTTGCTGTTGACCAGGATGTTCCTCGCGGCCAGATCTCGGTGGACATAGTTCATGTCGTTCAAGTATTTCATTCCTGCTGCTATGCCTCGCAGCATTCCCACCAGCTGGATCACCGTGAACTGCCCGTCATTTTGCTTTGAGGAGGAAACTTCAAATTCAGTTTATTGAATGGAACCATGCAAATTAACGAACCTGACAAATTAATTAACTATGATTCCTAGTCGAATTTTGGTTTAGATCAGAGGTTTCAAATTCAATCAATTTACACAGCCTTCTAAAATATTTTCCTTTTCAACTCAAAGAAACTTGACCATTTATCAGTTTGACTCTGTTACCCTGAGGAAGGAGTCCAGTGATCCGTTCTCCATGAACTCAGTTATGATAATCACTGGGCTGCTCTTGGTCACCACTCCCTCCAAATGGATGATGTTGGGATGGTCGAACTGGCCCATGATTGACGCCTCACTTAGGAAGTCCCGCCTCTGGCGTTCGGTGTAGCCGGCCTTCAGGGTCTTAATCGCCACGAGGATCTCCCTCTTCCCAGGCTGACGCAGGTTTCCACTGCACACCTCCCCAAACTCTCCTGACAGGAGGACAGAGCAGTCAGTGGAAAGTGAATTTTAAAGAAAAGCAAAAATTTGTTTAAAATTTCACCTAGTACATATACCTTTGAAATATCTTTTTTTTGGGGGGTTCAGTTACTTTGACTCTGCATTGTTATGCTCAACTTCATGCTACATCTGAGAGGGAAGGGTTGAATAGGCATTAGGGTTTCATTCATTGTCTACCACTTTATCCTCTACATGAGGATTGCAGGGCTGCTGGTGCCAATCCCAGCTGACATAGGGCAAAAGGTGGGGTACACCCTGGACCTAGCCAGTCCATCACAGGGTCAACATACAGAGACAAACCATTCACTCTCACACTTACACCTATGGAATTGAGAGAGCTTCATTAACCACAGCATGTTTTTTGACATGTGGAAGGAAACTGGAGAACCTGGAGAAAAACACATTGATAGAATACCTAGTTTTTTGTACTAATCTATTTATAAAAATGTTAGAGTGGATAGAAAGCACCCTAACATCACCTTTCCTCTTGCTTTTATCTCATCAAATGTCAGCTTCAAAACATCTGCATTCTCATCATTTCCCTGTTACTTCACGGCCCTTCTTTACCTGCACCAATCACTTGTTCGATCTTGACACAGGCAATGTCGATCTCCTTGGCAAACTCTCTGACTGCTTCATTGGGGTCTTCGTATGTGAAGGGGTCAATGTAGATCTTCATTCCCGGTGTCACTTCAACAGAGAGAAGAGACAAAAAGTAACATGGTACACCACCAGTCAAAAGTTTTTTGTTTTTTTTAAATAATTATATAAAAAATTATAATTGCAAGGTATAAGGATGATGAAGTGGAGTGAAATATATTAAGGGTGACTATTAGTATTGAGTTTCATTTCTGTTGTTTAGTTTTTATGATGACCATGTATGTATATATATATATATATATATATATATATATATATATATATATATATATATATATATACATACATATATATATATATACATATATATATATACACATACACATATATATACATACACATATACATATATATATATATATATATATATATATATATATATGTTATTTTTTAACACATTTGATAACTATATGGACAAAAGTATTTGGCCAAAGCTGTTTACTATTGAATTCAGGTATGTTAATCAGGCTGGGCTTGGCCCTTTATCTGTAATGTAGCGCAATCTTAACGCTTCAGCATACCAAGACATTTTGGACAATGCTATGCTTCCACCTTTGTGGAAGGCCTGTTTTCTACTCCAACATGACTGTGCCCCAGTGCAAAATGCCAGGACTACAAAGACATGGCTTGACAAAATTTAAAAAATCTTAAGAAGTGTAGAAGCAGTTAAAGTAATGTATTTGAATACATAATTACAGTCCCTGTTGATGTAATGGTCAAGCGTCCAAAGACTTTGGGCCCTATAGTGTATCTAGTATGTTAAAATGTTATGTTTCGTTTATGCCTAAGAATGGCTGTGATTGACACTGTGGGAAACTGAGTACCTTGGTGGAGGTTTGCACTTTCTCCAGTTCGTTACCAAATAAGATTCAGTCCCTTTCCCTATTGCCTTAGTGTGTTGTCTATATCTTTGGTCTGTGCCTGGAAAATGGTTTGTATACATATATAAAGCCTTTCACACAAACACTCATGGTGCTGTTTTCCATCACAAGTCACTTATTGACACAGTCCAGGCACAGCCGTCAGGACCAATTACATGTTCAGCGTCTTGCCCATGGACTGTGGAATTTTAAACACTTCTCATTTAAGGTCCTCTATGTGATTTGAGCCACTAAAATGTCAGTAAAATCTGAAAGAAAAAATATAAAACCTTCGACCACTACAGTACTCAAGTTAGTGTTCAAAGGCAGAGCAGAGTAAGAGATACTTACTGTGGCCACTGGTGTAATGCTGGAGTTTATCTGTGTACTCTGACTCTGGTCTGTCTGAGCTTCTCCTGCTGGAGACAAATGGGACAAGCATCTTTTCACTTTCTCAGAGAAAAATCAAACAAACACAGTATCTCTACTCTCTCACTTAGCAGACTAGCAGCTGGAATACACAGTGATTGAGTAATATTTATTTGGTTTTAGGTAAGAAAATACAGATAAAAAAAACACATCACCTGAAGATATATCATGCTATCGTCTCACCTGTGGCAGACAATTATGAAGACAGTGATGGCAATGATGAAAACGACTCCTGCAGCAGCTGAGCCAATGATGAGCGGCAGCTTCTCCTGGATACTGGACTTGTATTCTTCTACAGGTCCAAAGACAAAAACCAACATTGTTGAATTATTTTTAATAATACAATCATTAATTCTAATTAATAATAATTAAATAGGGACTCCACCCATTGCATGATTACCTGAAGAGCTTTTTCTTTCAATATTCCTTAAACAATTTTAGTTCAGTGATTACATGTTTGCTGTAGAGATGCACCTTATAATCGATTACACAATTAGAAGTCAACCACAATAGTTCAAAGTTGCTTTTCTGTGACAGTAAACTGAATATATCTGGTTTGTGGTGAAAACCAGATATTTTTAATTTATTGAATGATGAATATTATCATTCATTGCAGTGCTTGTTTCTTAGGGATTTTTAGTCAACTTCTTGATTTTGCAAGTTTGAACTTCCAAAAACAGTTCCCTCAAAAGCACAAACCATTTCATAACTCCTAATGTAAGACAATTGTGAGTGCACATTTACTAAGCCAGCAAAAAGCATGGCACATCCTACCTTCAGTCATTGTCTGGAAGTGCATTTTGCCACTAAAGCGTCCAAATCCTGCAACAGTCCGAGCTCGGACCTGAAATACGTAGATGGTTCCAGGCTTGAGGCTTCGTATGACTGCAGTGTTGGTCTGACTCCTGGTGAGAGATGAGTTCCACTCTGCCTGGTTCTGAAACACAAACATGACAGATTATAAACCTGGAAATGATCAGACAAGAGTCTTAGTTCATTTCAAGGTGTGCCACACAGGAGCACAGACGACAGTGGAAATACTGAATGTCACCAACAGAAATATCTGCAGCACTTTCTGTGTAAAGCACTGTAGCGTTTCAGTTCCCTGGATCCATTCATTTGATTAAATAAGGCTTTATAATGCAGTCCTAACATTTAGCTGAGTACAAAGGCATAATGAAAATTAAATGGACATTCTCAACGTCACACCCTATGGAAAATTATGATCAATCAAGCTTTCATCATCATACAATTTTTTACAAACTATCAGTGTGATTATTGAATGGAAGCTTGAATTTAATCTCCATTGCATATGAATCACTTTACATATGCAATGGAGATTAAATGATCGCAAAAACCTATCACTGTGTTAAATAAAGAAAATAATTAAATAATTTGTAAAACCATTGAGTAAATGTTAATCCCTGATTAAGGTGAATAATGGTAAATTTCAGCCGTTGCAATTTGCTTCAAAGCATATACATACTGCAAAAAAGAGCAATGAGGATAAATAAACAAGGCTGGATATTTGAGATACGCAGTTGGCGGTTACACCAAAAAAAGAATTGGATGAATTGCGGGTGGGTCTGTGGTTGAAATAAATAAACAAACAAATAAATAATACGTAGGTTAACATATTGACTAGATCTGAAATGTGAACATTATTTTTCAACAGGAAGAAATGAGTTGACCTAGACGATCTGCGCATGTTTAGCAGGCTGCTACTACAATGAATGATGACCGAGTGGCGGGCGGGTGCGGTTGTCAGTTGTTGAACAAAACATTGCTGCGGGTGGATTATTGATATTTAGCAGCAGGTGCGGATGAGATTACAGCTCATCCGCACATCTCTACTCGATATTATGATCATACCAATGCATTATTTTACAGTCTAGTGAAATTCAGAAGATCAAAGATTAAGTTTAAAGCTCCTTTAAAACATTTTTTTAATCCTAATCCTTGTGTGAAAACCATTCTAAAGTCAATCTGCTGGGTGACTCTTTAGAACAGACTATAAAGTCCTTGTTTTTGGAGAAAGTACAGAAATGAGTAGAGTTAAGCTAAATACTGATGAAGGATTAATACGGAGTGTACGAAAGGGTATTGTTTTTGAGCTAATTTAGTAAATGTTTGAGTTGATGTAGCTGCGATGAATAGTGATGAAGCATTGTGCTTTTTCCTGCTCCTTCTCAAACACATATCTTGTTTTGACCCATGATGGAAATTGTAGTAATGCATCCTTTTGATATATTGATTTTTGTTTTATCTTTTTTATTGCACTTTTTCCTAACAATGCTAGTCGAGACAAATGTGTGTTTTGCTCAGCCCTATCCACTCAAAGGGGTCCAGACATTATTAGCAACCTTGAATCCTCTGATCAGCACTGTGGTACCTTCTCATAGTACTGCAGCTCATAGTCCAGGATTACGCCATTGGGTTGATCAGGCAGGGACCAGGACAGTGTGATGCTGTCAGGCGCTCTGCTAACCTGGTGGATGATGGACACTGCCGACGGCACTGAGAAAAAAAAGAAAGAGGGGGCGTTAGAGGTGAGGACATCATTCTGACAGGCAGAAATTAAATGGTTCCTGACACGGAAACGTCTGGACCTACTCATCCAACCGTCAAGAAAGTCAATAAGTAGGACCACTCGGGAATTGGAGCATAAGATACACTTTTATTGATCTCCATGAGGGAAATTCAGACATGGAAGCTATAAGAGTGATTTTTACATGAGATCCAGAGGCAGACATCCTTCATTGTTGTTTGACTCTGCCACAATTACATTGTCACTCAAACACACACAGAGCTCCAAAAGGCTGACGTCACACAATCCCATCATGCAACACATCATCTCATCTCAGGTGCAGAATCCATCTCTTGCGTATTATACTTAAAGATCTTGTCTACTTTACATGATTTTAATGCACTGTGTAAGCCTCCTCCAAAGTAGAATGAAGACAAGTTTATCAGACACTTGGAAGGATATTGCAGGTCTGGACTAATGCCAATCAGGCTGGAGAAATGACCTGCAGCACCTGGAGGGATTATAAAGGTCAGATATATCCAGTCTGTCAGGTTTGGAAATGTATTTCTTGAGTTACTGAAATTTTTAGCACGGAGTGAACTCTAATGACGTGAAACTGGCACTGGCCAGTGCCACTGGCATTTTTGCATTTTCCTGCCAAAACGGCAGAATAAACAAACTGAGCTCTATATGCAAAAAGCCCCATGGAATCTGATAAGAGTTTCCTCGCTCATGTCGCATGACCACATACCAGGTATTTATCCGATCTAGTAAAACAAACTAAGGTGAGATTAGGGTTGGGTACCGAAAACCGGTACTTTTTGTACTAGGTACTGATTTGCATGGTATTGCGAGTATTGTCACTTTTCAATTAATCGGTGCCAAATTTCGGTAATTGAAATGTCTGAGAGAGCGCGCATGAACGTGAGAGCTACGCGACGCAAGACTACAACAGACAGCAATAATGGCGAGCCAAAAGCGGTCGAAAGTGTGGCTGCATTTCACACAATTAGACGCAGACAGCGCTCAATGTAATTATTTGCGATGCAAAATGCAAGGCGGGCCAGGGGAAACACCTCAAACCTGATGAAGCACCTGGTCAAACACGGGATTTATTTAAAAGCTGAAGAATGTACCATTTTTTACTCATGGAAAGTGACGACTGCTGAATCAGTAGCACTGCTAGTAGCAACACCCCTGAAGCCAGTCAAGCTAGAAACGTAGACAACGAAATGAGCGATGAATCCACCTCATCAACACGTTCAGGTAATTATCAGCTGACTGATTAGATGAACTAACTTGTTGTTGTTGTTGTTGACCTGGTCCTAAATGTTCTATATTTATTTCTAACTAACATTTATTTATTTACTGTTCTTAAATCTTCTTAATAAAAAACTGAAACTGAGAAGTGTCGACTTTGTTTTACAACTGAAATACATTTTAAAAGTACAGAAATAAGGTACAGTTTGGTACCGGTACTGAATTCCAGATACCAATACTGGTAACGTATCGGTTCAAATATCGTAATTAATGACTGCACATCAATGGATAAAAGCAGTCCATTCAGCCTGGTAATTAAAGTTTTCCCATCAGTTACAGTGGGTTCTTACCAGCCTGGTTGGTGGTGATGTTCACAGATGTGTACTGCGGTGAATAAGGACTTTGGTCGGACACTCCATTGACAGCCTGTATTTCAAAGGTGTACAGGGTATGAGCCAGGAGGTCACTGATGCGCACACGCGTGTCGGTGAGTCCCAGCTGGCGCGGGACAAACTGCACGTTGTCTCCACAGCGGGTGCAGCCTCCTCGTCCACTGCCACAGCTTTTACAAATGACGTTATATACTACGTCTTCTCGGCCGCCGGTCTCCTGTGGTGGACTCCACTCCAGCCTCAGAGAGGTCTCATTCACAATGGAGATGACGTTTTGTGGAGCTGAGGGAACAGCTGGAAGAGAAGAAAGACGCAGAATTGGAATTCAAAGGTTCTAAGACATCGCTTGTGTTTAATAGTCATGTCTCACATTATTGCACAGCAATATTAAAATAGTGTATAGTTAGTGTATAATGTTTTCTGCTCATAATTGATTATAATAAGTGACATTCCTTTCATTTCAACATATTTAATATTTGGTTTTATTATAAATAATTGAACATATGTTTAATTTATTCTATTAAGTGTCCATTTCATTTAATATGAGGTTGCAAATTCATGCAATAATTTATGCAATAGTTACTTTCCCTGGTAACTATTTACTTTTTTCACTCAGTTACTAACTAGGTTACATTTTGGGAGAAGTAACTAGTAACTAAAGCTAATTACTTTAAAAAAAAATAATGATAATAATATGCCCAACACTGCTTAAGGGCAGTATATTCAATTTCAGCCAATAAACTCTCCTTTAATCCCAAATCACAAGAAGCAGTTAATACACTATCAACTTAATGTGGATCACTGTTGACATCTTTTCGGTTCAGAAAGATTTGCAGAAATCTACAAGTGCAACAAAAGACACTGGAGACTGGGTTGATATATAAAAATTATGTAGCTTCTGGTTTCACATTGTGATGTGACAGTTGATGGCAGGTGTATACATACTGGTACAGGGCATCTGTGGAGGGTCAGAGTCAGTGCGGTAGTAGCTGCTGCGGCAGACGCAGGTAGTCGCTCCCTCGTTTGTGGTGCGACTGTTGAAGGGACACTGTAGACATTTGTGTTCTCCCTGCGCCACCTTAAAGAAGCCTGACACGCACGCTATACGCAGGGAAACACAGTCGGTGCAGGCCACAAATTGAAAAGAGGGAAACGAGAAAGAAAATAAATTAGCTTTATCTTAAAGTAGCTTTCAACATCTTAAAGTAATAAAAGGAAAAAAAAGGGTCATGTGTGTTATCTCTACATTTGGATGCAGCATATATGTCTAGTCATATTGCCCCACAGTGTCTGCATCATAGAAAGGTCAGAGCATTGGAGTGACATGTTGTCAGTTCTGCTATCCACTGGGTCTAAAAAAAAGAATTTGGAACAGAGGAGACTGATGACTGTGACGCTGACCCCTTGCTATTGTGACTTTTAATGTGATGATAAACATCTACCAGAGTTTGAATTTTCTCTACCACAATATTGAAACACAGGGTATCACTTTATTGCAGTGGATCGCGTTACGTTACATTGTAAATACGTGTTAAATGAAATGTGATATATTGCTTTTAAAGCAAACTTGCATAATTGGCCCCTAATTGATTTTAAGTGGCCCGCCTACCATTGACACAAAATAACCAAGTTTAACTTAAATGGGACCATCAGCTGTAGTTTTGTGCCTGGTTAGTTGCATCAGTGAATTGAACTAAAGTGGCAGGTAAAAATGGATACGCTATAACAGGACTGTTCCACTGTAATATTTAAATGGTAAGTGTACTGCCTTTGTAACAGGCCTTTCTATTCTTAGCAACCACTAAAAGCACATTTTACCTTTCAGGTTTTATTCACCTTTTCACAAACACTTTCATACAGCACTTTTATTTTTAGCACATTGTCTATGAAGGGTAATTCTGAGGCTCAGTTACAACCTGCTCTACTTCCTGAGTCACCAACAACTGACATGTTGGACAATCTCATTTCTACTATAGCCTTAAATCATATCTTTATAACAAAACACAAAAGGAACTGAATCAGTAGAAACCGGACATCGGGATTTCTTGTTCCACTTGTCATGCAAGTCTTCAGTTCTTAAATTGGTGGTGAAACTTAGGAATTATTGTGCGTTCTATTTGTAGTCGGGATTCGGAATTTCCAAGGTTGGGGGTGTTGCTGTGTAAGGATTTCTAACTTGCCAACTCTAAGTAACCTCATCAACCAGTGTTGGCAACTTAGCAACTTTGTTGTTATATTTAGCAAGTATTCAGACCCCACTTTTTTTTTTAAAAATGACTAGCGACAAATCTAGCAATGTTTTCTGAATTGGAGATTTTTGGAGACTCTGATGTGAAAGCATCTATCGTTTTACATATGTAAATTAAAAAAAACAAGTAACTCCGTCTGGGTGTCTCTTTTGGGTCCCTTGCCGGTCCCAAGCTAATAAAGTGGGAGGGTTGAAATTGTGACATTAAACAAAAATAAGAATCAAAAAGAAGAAATATTTGTTGTTCTTAACACATTTATGGTGTTTTTTTTACTCACTTTTCTCTCCTACAGCGTCCATTACAATTACATGGCCAATTATGTAAATTACGTGATGACGTCATTTAGCGACTTCTAGGACAGCCAATAGCTACTTTACTGACTGAGCAGTTGGTAACACTGTCACCACCCTGACATGAGATTCCAAAATGGCTGCCGCATAGTACTGCTACTGTTGCCGTTTATAGCATTTTTGTCATATTTGTGTCACAGTAAATCAGTTATACATATAGTATTGTTTAATTATTCATCGTAGACATGTTGCTATGCTATTTGTGTGCACAAAATACCAAGTGAAGCGCTGGTTACAACTGGTATTGCTAACAATAGCTAGGTGTTCCAACTTCTCAACTGGAACACGTTGAACTAGGGGGTGACGTCACGCCTAGTTCCATCTTCTGATGTAAAGAGCACACAGAATTAACCTGTGTGAAGTATGGGTCATGCTAACTGTATTTCCAGTGTGTCCGAATAAAGCCTTGTGGATGAGGAGTGAAATGTTTAAAGAAATCTGAATTTTGTAATCTGAATGAGAATCTACCCAGAGCTTTTATGCCTGTATCTTAACATCTGAAGCAAAACTGGGGGCCCCAGGCAAAAAGATATGGGGACCTATAGCAAACCAAACTAGATCTCCTGCTCCCCCATTCGCTTGAAACACATGATACCACACAATTCTCAAACTGAAAGCGACAGCTGATGCTATCTGCCTTCCTTGCTTTACCAGTTTTGCCAGAAAATCTAAAGATAAAGCTGTTAGCACTGAATTAAACATGAGATGAATCAACCAAGTTTCCTGCTGCTACAAATCACACCACTGACATAAGTTATTTAGTTGGCGTGACAGAATCGCACCCTCTACTTTTTTCCTTTCCTTCTCCACTGTCATTTGCTTCATTTTAAAAACCCTTTAGCAGTTATTTCTCAAAACATACTATATCTGGCTGGCTTGACTGCTTAAAATATTATGAGGTGTTACAAAAATGGCAGTAAAAATAGTCATAAATGTTATATTATGCACCCAATTTTCCACAATTTGTAATTGTCTGAGATTTATATGATTATGACTGACTTTGGAAATATTGCACTAAATGGTTCATGCACAAATGGCAAATAAAATTAAAAAAAAGATTTATTTAATAAAAATAAATCTTGAATCTTGCATATTGTAAATTGCATCGCAATAATTTTCTTCACACCGTAAAAAAATATTACAATTTTCCACGTTCAACCCAAAGGTTTAGCTTGACAAGCGATAACAACAAGGTAGCACTGTCAGGTTCCTACCTTTGCAGACTGTACCATTATCAACTGCTTCAAATCCGGCTTTGCACACACACCGTCCAATGGGCACCATCCACTCCCCGTCTCCATTACAGTACAGCTTAATGGGTACATCCACCTCCTCACCATTTGGAACACAAACTCCTCTGGCTGCTACCAGTGAGGTGCTCTCTGCTCCAGACAGAGTCTCAGGAAAAATGGCACCATTCTGGATTACTTGGGAACATTTCCTATAAAAGACCCGAACAGCAATGAGTGACATGCAGGCGCCATAATCCTGGAAAGCAAGGTAGAAGCCATTTCGCGAAACTGGTCCAAAACTCCGGATCTCAGTGTTGATCTTCATGATGCGACCTCCAAGATCGACCTGAGAGAAGCTTTCATCAGCTGCTATAGTGTCCACCTTCACCCAGGGGTTCTCCATCCACAGTGGGGATGATTTGGTAGCTGTGTCCGAGTCAGACTCGTAGAAGTAAAGGTTGAAGGTTTCTTTGCAGGAGCCAGGGACGTTGGGTATCGAACCACAGTCGCGCACTGAGAACTTCATCTGGACATGGATGCGCTGAGCACCACGGCGCTGGATGTACTTGGTGCGTACCCAGTTGTTCTGGCTGCTATCAAAGACATTGCACACCTGGTATGTTCGGATGGTGTTCATGTTTTCATCATAGCCACTAACCTCCTCCCACTGAAAGAGACAAGAACAAAATGTAGTAAAGCATGTACAAAATAAAGGCACATCTGAAACTCATTCAAACAGATTTGTTGACTTCCTACCCAACCTCTTCTCATCTCGTGAGCACCATACAATGTTAGCGCATTCCCATGGGAGAAGGTAAGGGTTAGGGCAGGTTTTCTAAATCCTGGTCCTTTAGAGGTTCCCTTGCTCCAACACACCTGTTTCAAATGGTCATCTCATCAGCAAGCACTGAAGAGGCCTGATAACGACCCATTTATTTGAATCAGGTGTGTTGGAGCAAAAAAGCTCTCTCTTTTGCGCTCTTTCTCTCTCAGTGGTCTACTTCATAGAGATTTTTTAAATAAAATTGCTATCGTGTTAGAGGAGAAATCAGAAGACTATTACTCCTTAGATAAATCTTTTTTTCACATGTTATTTTCATATAATGGGTGAAGATGTGAATCTGCATTTACATGCATTTTAAGTGTAAAACACCCAGATGGGGCAGTGAGTCTTGAGCTGACTGCAAAGTTGACAGTGGACATTTGGTTCAGGTTAGATAAGATCTCAGTTAACAGCTTCCAGAATAACGTTATATTACTTGTGGTGCAACTGCTCAAATGTAAAGTAGTGCATTGAGGGAATGCATGATGTGTTCTTTTGTGCTTTAAAAATAACACTGAATTGATTTATAATTCAGAACATTGGGTGATCCACTGACACTGAGACACTGAAAAAACCACTGTCCTCTTGTCTTTCCACTCCAAACAGATCAATGTACAGTATGTGTTGTTTTCCAGCTGTCAATCAAAACGTATCGAGCATTTCTAGTGCAATCACCACAGCTGTAGCCTGCATGTTTTACAACACCGTCCCTTGTCTTTGGTGCACTCACCCCCTGTGACGGGTAAATTGTCCAGCCCAGTTCTGCTGTTGCTGTTGTTGAATCCATTAGTGTTTCTGCAAGACAAAAATCAGAAGGCCATAGTTGAGTTTACATGTCTGTCCATCAAATTTCTCAACAAACACTATAAGATCAACATAATAGTAGCAGATATAGTTTCCCTTTTGTCTGTGGATAGTTGACATGTTCTATCTGTTTCTTCCACTCCATTTCAGAAGGACTTCGTATTATTATGTCATTGTTTTGGAGACATAAAGCTACATAAACCCATCCATCCATACCCATTGTGTACCACTTTATCCTCCACATGAGGGTCAGGGGGCCAGTCCCAAATGACATAGCACGAAAGGTGGGGTACAACCTGAATGGGTCACAGTGCCAAGACGAACAAACCTTCACTCAAACCTTCACTCACACACACACAGGCAATTTTAGAGTTTCCAATTAACTCTGGCATGTTTTTGGAAACGTGGAGGAAAATGACGCACACAGAGGGAGAAAATGTAAACTCCACACAGAAAAGCTGCAGCAGAGAGTTAAATGTCCTTTTGCTGATTTTACTGATTCATCTCTCATTTCTGCAACAGGCACTTTTCTCTGTTCTCACTGAAGCTTTGTTTTGGATAATTAGGTATAATACAGTGGGACGTTTGTGGCTCAGGAGTTAGAGTGGTTCATCTTCTGACCAGAAGGCTGGTGGTTTGATCCCTGACACTAAATTCTTTTGGCAGCTGTGTTTAAAGGTGTGAAGAAGTCCCACATCCTGTGACTGGGTGTACAGTTTAACAGCAAACACTATAGCTCCACTACAGAGTGGTCATCAAAACTGGTTATACATTTACGGTATATAACCACAAAATGTGAGATTCACTTCAAATGAAGCAGCCATTTGAATCATTAGGAGGATCTGAATCCAAATGGCCCATTTTTCCGGCTGCTCGCTTCCTGTTAGTATCAGCTGCGATTAATGAGGAGCTGGGATGGAGCAGCGAGGCAGGTGTCAGAGCCGCCACTAAAGGGGAATAAAGAGGCCAAGGGCATTGACCCGCAACCAATTCCCACAGACTCAGCCAAGAAGGAAGCAGGAGCGACGGACCAACCTCGAGATCTGAATACGCCTCTGTTCTAAAGCTGCCCTTGTGTTTTACATGTTCACTGGCTGGTGGTTACAGTGACATTTAACTGCACAGTTTTGTTTTCTGTTTCCATTTCATTAATTTTTTGACAAATGAAAGTGTTTTTAAGTCCTTACTCAAAGGCAACACCCTTCAATAATTCATAGAACTAAATGTTAGTACATAGAAGGTTTGGTATTGGCACCGAAATAAGCTGTAGTGAGGAGGGACAATGACGAATGAGGGTTTGATTCCCAGCTCTGCTAGTCTAGATGCCGATATGTCCTTGGGCAAGACACTTAACCCCACACTGCTCCTGATGGCTGTGCCAGCAGTGTATAGATGGGTATGAAAAATGAGAGAGATTTCCCACATCTGAGGTCCATCCATTGCCAATCTCAGCTGACATGGGGTGATAGGTGGGGGGTCACACCCTGGACAGCTCACCAGTCTATCACGGGACAATTAACCCCATCACTATATTGCATGTTTTGGACTTTAGGAAACCCCCACACACACACACAGGGAGAACCACTGGTGTAGCTAACCACTACACCATTGTGTGGCCCCACATCTGATGTCAAACATTCAAAAAGGATAATAATAGGTGTTATTTATAATTAGAGAAAATATAATTATAAACATAATGTATATATATATATATATATATATATATATATATATATATATATATATATATATATATATATATACATATATGTATATATAAATATTGCCATCAATCGTCCAGCTCTAGACAAAAAAAAAATACTGACTGCTTCTGTAGTAATCTTTCACATCATTATACAAACATCCCTTGATGAATATGAATATTCATCGTGGACACAGGCCAGTTACATTTTTTTTGCACCGTAAACGTCCCACGTGCCTTTGTTCCTATAATATATGTAACAGTTAATCAAGATAATCAGCTAGTACCGCCCGTCTGTCCTGTGTACAGATGTGAGATGTCAACCTGACATCCATCATGATCAGAGATAGAGAGAGGAGCTTAGCATAGAACACTGGACATGATATTGTACATTTGTTAATAATGAAGAAGAGGTGAGCATTTAAAATGCAGGCAGACGGGAGCTGATGACGGGACGTGACACTGGAGCAGGGAAATGGGGACAGTGAGGGCTGCTGGTGGAGGGGGTGGAGGGGTGGTATTTGTATACGTTGCCCTGCTTTCGTGACTAAACAGTTGTCATGGGCAGCTCCTCAAACTCTACAGTCTGAACCCAACCGACTAATACATAATCTGTGATTCACCAAATTAATATCCCAGTGTTAGGATATATATACATATATGTGTATATATATCCACAAGATGGAAAGAGGAAAGTAGCTCTTCCTCTTCTTCTGCCTGTTTCTGCGTGCTTCAATGAAAAGTAGGGCAAGGAGGAGGAGAGGGTGGGCCAAATAAGTCCACCACACATAATCCTTGCAGGCTGTGCCACGCTCTGTGTGCCACGCTGGATTAAACCCACAGGAATAAATTCACTTTGTTTTCTGTCACAGCTCTTCCTGCCACGCTGCCTTCAGCACTCGGCCTGAGTTATTCGGAGTTATTCGTCTTTTCTTAATTAGATATCAGACACCGTTATTACAACTAAAGCAAACTCAAGTGCACATTTGAACATCATATTTGCACGCAGTCTGCAATCGCACTGATACTGTACATGGCTGGATTATTGTGTTATCCAGTAAAAAGGATCCAGGTGATTTCTTGTGGTCTGCTGCAAGTTGTAATTTGATTAAAGCTCCAGTGCATACTTTTTGGTGATTTTCTTTTCGTTTGTTAATATTATAATTCTGCCTCTCTTCTTGCCTGAAAATAAACAATGTAACCTTACTTACAATATAAGTGAGGTTTGCGATTTATGCTGCGTCTTTCATCTGAGAACGGGCTCTGCCAAGTAATAATACCAGACCTGACTGTGGGAGCACAGGGACAGGTGGGGACACGGAGCATTTATCCCTTCAAACTGCAGAACGACTGGGTTTTAGGAGCAGTAGAATCCACTCCTGAAATTTTTTGAAGGCACTTCTTTATGTTTGCAATTATACTACAACCTGTAGGTAGTCTAAACACTATAAGAAATACACACAGAAAGTGGTGTGGAGCGAAAGGTTATACTATCCTTTCGTAACGCTGTGTCCCATATTTTTATGATTGTTTCACGTCGGTTACGATGCACAAAAACAAGATATTAAAGGTTTTCATTAAAATCACCAGACACAAATGCAGCATCTGTGCTCTGAGTCTGTGTGGGTGTCACACACACATTCTTGTAAAGGATTTTTAGTGAGGCCACAAGCAGACATAATGCATTCCCAAGCCCCTTACCTTAACCTTAGCCAACACAGCTCAATGCCTAATCCTAACCACGGATCTAACCCTAAGATTAACGCATTCTAACCCTAAAAACTAAGTCTAAAGTTTGAGGACCACACAAAATATCCTCATTCACCCAAAATGTCCTTCCTTCCTTCGGTTTATTTTTTGTGTACACACACAAAAACAGTGTGTATCTATATGTATAGAAGATATATATATATATATATATATATATATATAAAAGTGTGCAGCTGGATATTTTCAGATAACCAAGAGTAGGTGGTACAAACTTTAACTTGCACCACTGTTCTAGATACTTTCAAATAAATCTACAATTGTGCATTTCTATTTTAGTTTCTTTTTTTCCCCATTCTATCAAACTCATACTGAACCATGACCCCAAAATAGGTACATACAAAACTGTGACTTGAGGGAACTGTTACATCTTTAGTATCAAGCCATTTCTATTTGTTTAAATTAAGGCCATACATATAATTGTATGTTTTTACAAACAGATTGATCTGTAAATTAAAACATTTACTGAAATAAAAAAGTAAACACTGCCTGAAATAATTCTATGATTAAGATAGGTGCTAATTGTCTAAACTCCTCTGGTTATTGGACAGGTTATGAACAGACTACAATTAAAACATAAACCTTCTTGATTTATACAGTATATCACTGTAGACAGTTCATGGATTAGCTGCTCTATCATGGCAACAGTCTGGTCATTGATATGACACTGCGCTGGCTCTCTTGTCATGGTGAACCATAGGCCGACCAGGAACTGGGTCATGAGTCATTTTGAAGCTCGATGTTTTCTGTCAGTGCTCCCAGGGGCAGAGAGCACTGTGCCGCTCCTGACACTGAATATTGATTGGCTTAGATAACTGAGTTCTACTGAGAAATGCCAGCAAAGGGCACTAAGGCCAGACTGGCTTCTATCCAAGAACAGAAAGTACCGTCTCTAAGGAATGAGGACAATTGTGGGGTCAAATGGGTTAATATAAAACTTTAAGGATCAAAATCAAAATTGAATTTGTCCTTTTTTAAATGGAGGAAATGTTATGTTACTGAGCATAAAAGAAGGTCCCTGGTTCACATCAAGGTTCAACTGAGGGCCTTTCTGTGTGAAATTTGCGTGAACATGCAGAGATTGACTGGATACTCTAAATTGACTGTAGGTGTGATGGTTGATCAGCACTGACACAGTTCTAAATTGGGCTTGCAACTGGGTGGCTGCCAGTTCAGGTCAAGGACTAGGGTGACGCTGAGCAAGGTGCACAACCCCCATTGCTCCTTGGGTGCAGATAAGTGCTGTAAAGTGTGTTCACTACTGGTGTGTAAAGAGGACGGGTTAAATGCAGAGGTCACATTCACTGTCACTATTTTTTTGTGTGTGCAAATAAAACAAATTCTCCTTATTTTGTGGTACTCTATTTCTTCAGTACAACACTTCTTTCTTCAAACATGAAGAGTAACCCCCTGGCTACTGTCACACATATTTTGGAGAGAATCAGAGCTTGTTAAATGAAATTACAATTGTTGAAGTGTGTCAGATCCCACTGGACGTGGCTTCATTTTGCACTTAAATTTGTGGGTTGTGGTAAAAAAGCTGTCAATGTATCCACTTTTCCATTAAAAAAATGTACATACTAGCATCCAATTCACATAGTAGATCTTCAAGAATTTGGAGAAGAATAAATAAACATTGAGAAGCCAGTGTAATTAATTGTTTGACGATAAACAAATTATTCTGCGACACCATGTGCTGCATCTAATTACACGCTTTCCTGCTGCTCTCACCGAAGAACAACACTGTTCCTGTGCAAACTTCTTCATGAGACCCAATGAAGTGTGAATGGCATTAACAACACAGCCTGCTACAAAGACAAAGCAATTATGTACAACACAACTTCAGCTGAGAGGCGCCGCAGAGTTATGATACTCTGCTGGCCTTTTCTGGACCAGTAGTCCTCACAGAGACTAAAACTTCATATGGTTTAAATACTAAACCCTACCTCCTTGGATTCTATGCAGACACCCTGTCAACGTCAAGGTTATGGGTCAACCTTTGGAGACCTACCTTTCAACAGCTGCTCTAAACACACACTAAGGCTGGTCAAAAAGATCTCCACAGAACCCTCTCATGTCCTATATGAAGAGGACCAGCTCTTGAACAGATAAAAACATTTATTCCGTTCTTACTCTATCTCACTTCTTAACCAAAATTAATCCCTCAGGAGGGAATGGTTAAGCCACTGAGGAAAATGAATATATTTAATGTGTGATTTAATTAATAATAACTTCTGTTGATAATTTAGGGAAGAAAAAGAAGGAGATGGATTACAATTATACAACATATCCATAGACACATTTGCAGTGGTTATGGCTGGACTAATAACAGCTGCCAGATTAGTACTTAGTGACTAAAAATTAGCTAAACCCCCAGAAATATGAGAATGGGTAAAATTGTTTTTGATTAAGATTGACAAAAACCAAATTGAAAACTTAATTCACTCCAAAGATAAGTTAAGTTATCCTGAACATATCATAAGAGCTGGTGGAAAGACAAAAAAATGAAACAAACTAAATACAAGTTTTCACTGACATGAACATAGGAGTTATCTTTTAATGCTATTTCAGACACCCTCTGCTGAAGTGCTAAATGTACAATATTTCTACCCAAAAATGGTGTTTATATTTTAAGAAAAACACCTTAATATAGGAATATAGCAACAAAATGTGTAAAACAAAAGTAATTATGACGTGATGCTACTAGCATAACATTCACACGAAACTCTGTGTAAGTAAGTACTAACTGAGATTAAAGAAGAAAGATTAACTCAAAACACACATAATACAAAATAAAACATATACAGACCTCATGCCCTTGTCAGCCAAGTGCTAAAATAAACCACGAAAAGTGGTCGAGACTCAGTTTGCGACCTTAATTGGCACTAGCTACGTTTATCTCGTTTTTTCTACTTCCGGTATTTTAGCCTTTCAAAATAAAAGCATCACTTTTGCGCAGATGTCCTACCACTATAAAAGTAAGACAAAATGTATGTCATTTTCAATCTATTTTTGCCATTTACTTAATTATTTATATATTTATTCCATTTGTTTGATAATTATTATATTAAAATTATTATTAAAATATAGTGTATTCTGTATAATCTCCCCTTCTGCGGGATTTCTTTGTCTCTTGATGTTGCTGTGTAATTAGTTTGTAATGTACCAAGCTATGCAAATCAATGAAAACTTCAAATTCCCCAAAAAAATATACACACAGAAGAAACTAAATGACTAAATGGGTGCAGAGAACATTGTCTGCATATAGGAATCAGTTATCATATACAGCCATACAGATGATTCAGCAACTACACATACTGTATCACATCACAATGATCCCATTACGTTTCAGTTTTCAGTTTCAAAAAACCTTATCTGTCCCCAGGGGCCAATTCAAGGAAACAGAATGTGGTCTTGTGTAAAAGGAGAATCAATGAAAACATGTTGTTTAGATATTGATAGCACTATTCACCAACAATGGGCCCAATAGGTGTTGCGTATGGAACTAGATTTGTGTCAATATTTTTAAACAACACTTTTTAAGAAGCAGATAAATATCGATTTAATCATTCAAAAATATTGTATTTTATTGTTCTTTGCGCTCCCTCACTTGATCTTTGCGCTGTGGTTTTTTGTTTGTGAGCGTGCCTTAGGATGCTGCCTGCTGATTGGCTACTGAGTTTTGGAGAAGTTCTGGAGAGCTCATTAGATGATTTGCACGTTTGTTTCCACTGAGTGTCGATTTTAAACCAGATGAGTTAAAACAAGTGATCCATCATTTTATTGGCAGTCGATAAACTCAGGCAAACACGTCAGTTGTCAGTTGGAACGAATGTGTGAATTGTGTGGGTTGAATCAACAGTGATGAAGACGAGACCGCCTATGCCGAGCCTGAGTCTTTGAAGGGTCGAGACTGAGTCGAATCCGAGTCTGTTGGTTTTCAAATACAGTTGAGTCGGAGTCAAGAGCGAGTCTTTGAAGGAGCAAGTCCAAGACGAGTCCGAGAAAGCAGAAATCCAAGTCTGAGACCGGACTAGAATACTACATCACTGTGAAACAATACCTGGCTGTTCAGCATGAGCTGGACTTGCTGACCTGACGCTTAACAGCATTTGTAATTAAAGATATTTCCTATAAGGCAACAATAGAATGAATTATTCATACAACATTGAGCTAATGCTTTTGTACTTGAATATATCATATTTGTGTATATATCTCAGCTTGGGTTCTTCAAGTAATGCAGGGTTCACTTCCTGTTGAGCTAATGATCCTGGTAAATGTCATCACTTTCTGCAGGATCATTGAATTTAGGGGAGCAGCTTCAAGATGCATTCAAGAAATCTCATCACTGGAGTAAAAACATTTTTTATAAATGCATTAATCGAACAACACATTTGTGCTGAATACTTATACTTATATATAATAGTCACAATACTAATCAAGTAACCAAATACTCATGTCCATCCATTCTTTCTATGAAGTTTAATTGTTGTTAATGTTTTTATGTTATAATTATTTTATTTGAATTCAAATTTATTTGAATTCCCCTGTCCATCTGCAACACACTCATACAACAATTACTTGATCAGCAGAGAAATGAGATGAGAATTGATTACGCAGTTGTAATTAGAGTCATTTTATGTTTACATTTATCTTGCTTCCTTATCTATTTGTTTTTAGATTATTTTGTTATTTATGTCAACAATCCAGGTAATCAAAGGTGTTTATTTTTATTTTTAATTAGAGTAGCAGAAAGCAGTATTGTTGTTATTATTAGTAGTAGTAAAAAGCAATAGTCTGGCATGGCAACTGATTTACTGTTCGCAGTGAACCCAAAGCAGAAAGTCATGTACACCTTAAACTTTTTGAAAATTTCTTCTTCATTTCATTGCAATTCATAAAGGCATTGCAATATTTACCGACGTATATGTTCTCCTAATATGGTGCGGCCTTAATTATAAGAGAATAATTCGAGTCAGAGTCTGTTGACATGTTTTGTCGCCTGTTTTTCACACTGCAACATTCCAACAGCAGCTTTGCTCCAACGAACAACAGTCTCTTTTTTTTCTTTTACTAATTACTGAGGGAGCTCCACCACACACACACACACACACACACACTGCAACAGGAGTTAAACGCCGGCTTACCTTCGACAGCCCACACTGACGGCAGGAACCACAGAAAATAATAAAACATATCCATCATTATTCCACTGTTTAAAGCCAATGCGTTCATGGCGCAGCTTTCCAGCTGTGGGGCCATTCATTCATTCATTCATTCATTCAGAGATACAGAGCATCCTCTCCATCATCATCACCATCCTCATCGTCATTATTATCCTCAGCAGCAGCAGCAGCAGCAGCAGCGAGAGCTAAAGACTGAGGAGCTGCTGCTGCTCAGGCCAGTCTGGGCGAAACCAAAGTGAAGTGGGGGGAGGAGACACGGGAGGGGGGGGGTTGGAGTGGCGCACCCTGCTCCCTGCACTCAGTGATCCCGTATGTACTGAAGGTTTAGTCTGGAGAAAGAAGGGAAAAAAAACCTGTGCTTTCAAAATATTTGGAAGTCATTTACATTTCAATTAATTTTAACTACATTCCACTTATTTTAAAGCTGTAGTGTGTAACCTAGAAATGAACGCCATAATAATTATTGACATTATTCAGTTTTATTTCATCAGTACATTTCAATTTCTATTTGTGTCTCTGTCAGGTCTTGGTTTAGGATCAGACTTCAGTGTATGTTGTTGTCCAGTATTCCAGGTACAGTATGAGCATCTTTAAAGAATGTAACGGTGAATTATACTGTATTTTTAAGGTTGAATACTGGCTGTTATTTCATCTGAACGTCTCAGGACCAGTGAACAAACAAATCTGAAATTTATTGAGCCTGATACTACAGTGCATCCTAGGGGCTCGATTTAAGATGCAATTCTGCACCACAGGGCTTTTGCTGGTCCTGGTTTTGCACATCCTTACTCCTGAAGCCCCGCTGTGACTGGATGTTGTGAATGAAAGAGTCTCATTTCAGTATGTGTCTGCAGTTTGGGTCTGGACTCAGGAGGCGAACACAATGCCTACATAATGTGCATATATGGACTTAATCTCCTGGAGTAACTCCCATGATGCATTGAGCAGTTTTTTTTTCTATTTCCCTCTCACTCTCTCACACACAGACAAAAGCACTTGTACTGGGAGGGTCCAAACAAAAACAATGCTCTCCAGATCTGTTACTGTTACACATTTGAATTAGATTTTTCTCTAAATGGCCACTTTGAAGGCGCCATGCTTTGCCCTGTGGTGCTTCACAGTGACATTTTGTCATAGCAATGTTTTACTGGTTTCTCTCTGCACACAATGTGAACCTCTGGCGCACAATAAAAAAAAGGCTATGATGCAGGTATAGTGCGAGGATCTGAGACTAAATGTCCACCATAATTGAAGTGATACACATTTATTATTATTCAGTTAGAAAAGTCAAACTACATGCCACATGTAGCCTTTTCTTTTACAATACAATACCAATTGTATACTATTTATATTTAATTCTAACAATAACACGTTCATTTGTAATTATGGCATATTTAATGTATAACATTCAACATTAAATTACATATATAAGTCAGTGGTTGGTGTTTTAATTACAAGTGTTAATTTTAATAACAGATTTTGTGCCATACATATATGTATGTTACATCATTCCAGATCAAAACCAGCACCTTCAGTGAAATATTACCATAAATTTCTTTATTGCAATATTTTTTTTCTCTAGACCCGCCCCCTCTTGCCCAGACTAGATGCTCATGGGTCCCCAGCTCATTTGAGTTTGACATCCCTGTGTTACACTGTGTTGTGTTATGTTGTGTTGTGTTATGTGTGTTGCATTGTGTTGTGTTACGTTGTGTTACGTTGTGTCGTGTTACGTTGTGTTGTTTTTTGTTACATTGCGTTGTGTTATGTTGTGTTGCCTTTTGTTATGTTGTGTTGTGTTATGTGTGTTGCGTTGTGTTGTGCTGTGTTGTGTTCCGTTGTTTTGTGTTATGAGTGTTACATTGTGTTGTGTTACGTTGTGTTGTTTTTGTTACGTTGTGTTGTGTTGCGCTGTGTTGTGTTATGTGTGTTGTGTTCCATTGTTTTGTGTTATGTGTGTTACGCTGTGTTGTGTTACGTTGTGTTGTTTTTTGTTACGCTGTGTTGTGTTACGCTTGTGTTGTGTTATGTTGTGTTGCGTTGTGTTATGCTGTGGTGTGTTACATTGTGTTGTGTTGCATTGTGTTGTTTTTTGTTACGTTGTGTTGTGTTACGTTGTGTTGTGTTCTGTGTGTTACGTTGTGTTATGCTGTGTTGTGTTCCGTTGTTTTGTTTTTTGTTGCGCTGCGTTGTGTTATGTTTTGTTGTCTTTTGTTATGTTGTGTTGTGTTATGTTGTGTTGTTTTTTGTTATGTTGTGTTGTGTTACGCTGTGTTGTGTTGCGTTGTGTTACTTTGTGTTGTGTTACTTTTGTTATGTTGTGTTACGTGATAGACAACAAAGTATAAATATCTTCATACATATTTACAGAAAATCATTTTACACGGTGAACTTCAACACTATGACTTCACTAATTCGTGTTGTGTTGTGTTAAGTTGTGTTACGTTATACACAACAGAGCATACAGATCTTCATACATTTTTACAGAAAATCATTATACACGGTAAACTTCAACACTTTCACTTCACCAGTGGAGAAAGAAACTCTGTGAACTGTAAAACAAAGTCAATCCTCATCAAAATATTCTAGACAAGTGAACAACTCTGTAAGTGTATCTGAGGAAATGTAATATAATGTAATATTTATGGTTACATTTTCTATATACGCTGTTATATGGATTTACTATGCATGTATGCATGCACGTGTATGGACACACAAGTGTGTGTACATTCATACTGTATGCATGTATGTCATGTACATACAAACACAAAGAAGAAGACAAAGAGAGCGAGAGGTAGTGAGTAAGTTGGGGTAAGCGAGAGTGATGGCAGATGAGAGAGAAACAGAGAGAGAGAGAGAGAGAAAGGGGTTAAGGGAGAGAGCTGAGCAAAGAGGAGAGAGGAAATGATAGGGAGCGGGGTGAAAGAGAGAGTAAACAACAATGTGAGAGAGAAACTGAAAGAGTGAAATGAAGGGTGAGGCTGAGGGAGAGTGAGGGAGGGAGTGAGAGAAAGAGGTTGAGAAATAGAGTGAACGTGAGAGCGAGAGGAAGATCAAGAGAGAGAGAGAGAGAGCTCAGTGGGGAAATAGAGCAGAAGAATATGAGCCTGACAAAAAGGAATCCAGCATGGCTTTGGATGAGTGAGGGCTGAAAAAAACAACAGATTAAAGGAACCCAGAGCTTGTTCCCATGGAAACCTTTGCCCAGGGAGATGACGAGGAGAATGCAGCAGATTGTAGGTCAGACGAACCATCAGCGATCCAATCACATCTAATCTGTCTTGACTTGTGGGTCATATTGAGCTGCAAAGCTGTGGTGCCTTCCTGTGGCTTCAGCGCAGAGCAACAGAGTCCCTGGACGTCTCCGAGGTGCTAAGATTTTAAGATTCCACAGAATGGTCATTATGTAACACAAGACAAAACACAAATGTGTGGCCGCACAATGACAATCCAGATCCATATTAGCCACACAAATCTACTCAATCTACATCTCTGGATAACTTTCAGAAAGTTAGTCAAAAGTTAGTCAAATTAAAACGGTTTCCTTTTAACTTTAATTTAAATAATTTGCTTTATGTGGAATCAACACTAAAGTTGCTCATAAAAGGAGGAAAACTATGATCATGTTCAGCAGGTAATGGTCTCTTTGCTCAGCTGCTATTTGGACACATATGGTATTAGAAACATTGTTACTGACCACATTAATGCTGGCTCTGTTCAGTTCATGCAAGTCAGGACAGTGGGACAGTGAAGCAGCATGCACCCTGAAACTGAATAAGCTAAATGGAACTCAGCCGTCATTAATGACCGTCTCAAATTGCCATTTTTCGTCTCTGGCCTGTCAAAATGGATGCTAAGCTGTATCATAAAGAAAATATCATGATCAAATTAAATGCACTTTACATCTGAATGCTCAAATTCAAAAACATACGTTGAACAAACCTACAAATTATAGCTTTTTTTCCTTGAATTTAGTTTATGGAACTGATTAATTTAAACGTTGTACATCTTAGGTAACCACTACCTAAACATGTGATTTATAGGAACTCAAACTCAACAATTCCCAACATTTGTATAAGTATTATATACAGATACCAGTAAACTGTCATGAGAAACTCACTTCACACAAACGTGTAAGGGATTATCATTCATAGAATTTAATTAAGTCTGAATATGAACAATTTGGAGATCTTTTGATTAAAAAAAAAAAGTGGGATCTGTCGAAATGCACTTGATTAGAAAATAATAAAGGGATTGTAAAGTTTGAGAATATAAATAATAGAAACCAAGTTGACACAGAGGGAGGAGCTAGGAGACATGAGGACAATGTTCACACAAGGACAGAGAGAAAGTGTAGATTCAATTGGAAAGAAGGGAATTAAATTAGCTTTTGTGAATAATTTGTTTTCTTAAATTATTTGTTTATTTTTTAACATACAACACAACATATTTGGTTAGATAGATAGATAGATAGAAAGTAGTGAGTCAGGTTGGCAATATTTATCTGAAGTCTACAGCTCCCTCTACTGGTTCTACAGAGTCACTACATTCAAAAACATTCATATTCTGAGGTCGTCCGTGTTCGTTGAGACAGCCGTGTGAAGCCAGTGGAATTTGCTCATAGTCAGGAGTCATATTGTGACATAACTGCAGGACTTTGGTCATGGAGTCAGCAGATTATTGACTGAAAAGCTGTTGAAAGTAAAGCTTTGGAAGATGATTCCCCTCCAGAATCCATCCTTGTTATACACACCATCACATACCCACTGCATCAGATAGTCCTTCTTTATGAAATGCAATAAGGCCACTGTACACATTCATTTGAATGATATTTAAACCCTGTCCTATTTGCTCTGATACAGCGATGAAGAGTGTTCAGCAGAGGATGAGTGATGCTGAGAATTAACCCCAGAGGATGTGAGATGATTTGATTGCAGAGGACGAGAGCTTAGCAGG
Source organism: Solea senegalensis (assembly GCF_019176455.1). Taxonomy (NCBI): domain Eukaryota; kingdom Metazoa; phylum Chordata; class Actinopteri; order Pleuronectiformes; family Soleidae; genus Solea; species Solea senegalensis. Next base: position 23,486,063 of record NC_058031.1, read on the forward strand.
GTCCCATTGCTACAGTCCTTACATTTGGCTCTGTGTGGCTGAATCTCCCTGCGGATTATAAAGTCACAGCGGAGTCAAATGACTTGACCCTGTAGCAGCTGGGTTTGACAGGGATATACTGTGTGCTGCAATCAGAATACATGTACAGAGGAATCATGATCACAAAGCTCCCTTAGTGTTATTGGTATCGCAAAAAGTGCTGTTAAATCCTAGAGGAGGGGAACCTGATTCAATTAAAAACGTTAAAAAGGGAAGCCTCTGGATTTTACTAAATAAACACTATTCAGCCTCATGGACTGCATGAAACTGGGGATATTTTTCTGAGATACTGTAAACTGATTGTGTATAAATGCTTACGGGTAAATTGGGTTAATTTAGGGGGATGTGAAGACATTTTTTTTTTTGTTTATCTCACTTTAGCATAAATCTACGGAATTATTAGGGCCACGAAAAAAAGAGAAAAAAAAAACTATAGAAAGGGAAAAAAAATAAAGATTCTGAGGAAAAAAGTTAGAATTTTGAGATTAAAGTTAGAATTCTGAGATTAAAGTTAGAATTCTGAGAAAAAAAAGTCAGAATTCGGAGATTAAAGTCAGAATTCTCCGAAGTTTTATTGTTATTATTCAGCCCTAATACTCTTCCACATAACTCAAATAAATCATAAACAATTTATTGTCACATATTGTTTGTCTCTTATTCTTGTTCATTTTTTTTAAGAATTCAGAATTCCACTGTGTTATTCTTTAATATCCTACAGGTTTACTCAGAAGATGAAGGATGATGTCCCTGTGACAGATCCAGGCACCAGGTACGTTTTCGTGTGTTGCTTTTTTTTTTATTCTAAAGTGTGCTTTTACTACATTTATATTTCAACATTTTCTCACATTCTATTTTTTTAATTGAATGTCCTTGTCTGCCATCTCCTTTCACTTGAACTCAGAACACAATGTGATTGGATAGAAGCACAGCCTGCAGCATATCACCTTATGAGCAGTAGGTGGAGCCAGAGCAAATACTATCTACTGTATCTCTTACAGTGCTTTCATTGTATGGAGGTATTTTGACTGCATCTTTATAATAATAAAGATATAAGATACAATTTGGGATAATCCTCAAATTGGCATTTTCTCTATTTTATGGAAGTAGTTCCTATATGTATAACAATGTGTTAATGTATGGGCTGTGTGCTGCTTGACCTGGTTTTATGTGTATATCTTTAAATTTGTCTCTTAAATTTGTCTGGATATCAGCAAGCACACATTTGAGCTTACATAGATGTTTTTTTTTTCTTAAATCCATGGAAAAAAGTGACTTCTAAAACTAAGCAGAGAGTGAATTAGACAGACATGAACGCAGCTCTTAAATCAGTTTTCTTTACCTTTTACCATGTTGTTGTGAATGTTCAAATGTCCCACATTACTTAAAACAGAGGGTTAAAGGTCAGCAGCGAGAAGGACAGAGAGAATGCAGCTGGAGCTGCAGCTGTTACCATGTGTCTGTCTCTGCTGACTCATGTTTTAAATGTTAAGCCTTTTTGGGGTGAAAGCACAGATAACTTAATCAATTTTATTTTTATATTTTTTTTTTATAAAAAGTCCCCTGGGATTTTTTCGCTGCGTCAGTCATTTCATCCCGACACCAGGGCTGTTTGTGCTTAAGCAGCAAGTAAAAAAAAAACTGAACATTATGTGACATCACTGTCTCTTTTTCTCCAGATGTTCCTGACTGCAATATTGCTTTTTGTGCCAGACGAAATTCTGGAGATAAAGGACACTGGAATCAACTTAACCCAAGACATTCAGGGAAAGACGGCAGCAACAGCCAGCTGGTTACGCTCCAAGACCACGGCTGATACTGACCCTCAGGACAGAAGTATTGCAGAACAGCAGACACGGTCATATATGACAGATCCATTCTCATTCTCTTCTTTGCTATGGCTCAAGTTAGTTGGAGTGGGTGTTCGGAGCCTGTGAGAGCCTGCCTGTCTCCCTGCAAGCTGACGGTTGACAGTGCCTCAGTGTCCTAGGACATACAGGAAGGACAGCTCTTCAACTTTAATGTCTTCTTTACTGGAGCAGAAATGTCGACTTTACATGACTCGTTAAGTTTTGTCAAACAACATAGTGTAAATCAGGCTAATCTTCTTCTTCTTCTTCTTCTTCTTCTTCTTCTTCTTCTTCTTCTTTTCCTTTCGGCTGCTCCCTTCAGGGGTCGCCACAGCGAATCAACCTCCTCCATCTCACCCTGTTCTCCGTATCCCCCTCTCTCACACCAACTAACTTCATGTCCTCTTTCACTACATCCATAAACCTTCTCTTTGGTCTTCCTCTAGACCTCCTGCCTGGCAGTTCCAACCCCAGCATCCTTCTACCGATATACTCACTATCCCTCCTCTGTACATGACCAAACCATCTCATTCTGGCTTCTCTGACCTTATCTCCAAAACATCTAACATGTGCTGTTCCTCTGATTGACTCATTTCTAATCCTGTCCATCTTCGTCACTCCCAAAGAGAACCTCAACATCTTCATCTCTGCTACCTCCAGCTCTGCTTCCTGTCTTTTCCTCAGTGCCACTGGTCAGTATCGCTGGTCTCTAAATCAGCCTAATCTTAACTATCTCAATTACCCTGATCCTCGTAAACCTCGTCTTGTCCTCTTGTCCTCACAACCGTTTTTTACATATCTAGTCTATAGACTGTATGTATTCAAATGAACATAATCTTTTGGTTTTAGCCACTAGGGAGAAACTCTGCTCAATTTCAAAGGAAATCTATGATAAAATGTCAATGAATAGTTATCGTATGCTTAAATAGAGCATGTCATTTTGTGAATTTGTATCCCATTGAGTGGAAAATACACACATGAGTGGACACCAGTGTGACTGACAGCAGGTATCGTCCAATAGGAGCAGGTGACACCTCTGAACTTCCAGTGGCAAAACCACAACATGGAGATTCTTATGGGCGACGTCACGGCTGTTGACCATCCGTGTGTGTCACGTCCTCTCTGCATTGAGGATATAATGTGACAAGTGGCCATTAGAGCAGCGTAAATGACAGAGTTATAAATGTTGTTTATTTTACCATATACATATGCACACAGATCCCCAAGTTAATACTTACCATATGACTAAAAGGAGAGAGGACAAAGAGACAAAATGCAGTTCCAGCACTCAGGAGACACTGTGATAAAAATGGATGGATGGATGGATAGATTTTATGCTCTGCTATCCAGGTCAGTGCCCTCGCAGCTCTGTGGTTAAGTGGCAGCTAATGTTCTTTATCTGAACAAACCCACACTGTCATCTCGCCCTCACCTCGTCCCTGCTCACTCCTCTCAAACTGTAGACACACCACATATTTTTGAATAATATTGTTATTGAAACATTGTCTCCAGTTTAAATCCCTGTTTGACCCGAGGAGTTTTTAAGCCCTTCCTGTGTCTCTGTGGGTTCTTCTTCCTTCTTCCCACATTCCAAAGACATGCAGATTGGGCTCAGGTTTATTACAGACCCTAAGTTAACCATATAAGTCACAGGCTGTAACCTGTACCTTTCAAAGGGTCCAGTGTGTAAGAACTGGAGACTGCAGAGTGCAACAAACAGTGCCAAGCGTGTCAGGGAGCTACAATGGCCTTGATATAAAAGAAACATGTAAATGGAGTGGATCAGTGGTAGAAGGGGCCTGTCTTGCAACTGGAAGGCCATGAGCTCGATCCTCAGCTCTGCTTGTAACCCTAAACTGCTCGTGACGGCAGCGTGAAACACTATTCACAGCTCTTTTCACTCTCTGGTTGGTTTATGTGATCGTTTTCACTTGTGTGGTAAACATTCTTTACATCTTTATAATGTAATAGTATGTATGTTTGGGGCTGGTGTAGAAACACGGAGGCCTCCGTAAAGCAAGGAGCCTCCGTAAAGTACACGTAAAAGGATTATAAGACAATTAAAACCAAAAGTTTTTATCTTAATGGGTCGTATATTTGAAAATGTTACACACTGGATTTATTAGTATACTGCATGTCCCTCCATCCATCAATCTGTCCAACCACAAGTACATTTTGTTTTAAACTAACAACTAATTACTGAAGAAAAACACTTGAGCTTTTGAGAACAAAGACACAACAAAATCTGAGATGATCTGCTGCAAGATAAGGAAGAAGTGGAGTTCCACTTCGTAAACACGGACAGAATCTTTTGGCCCATCAGCACCACATTAGCATCGGAATCAAGGCTTTGAAAACATTGTGCGTCAAGAAACGGAGTCTATTCCGAAGAAAGAATCACACAGACTTGGGAGGAAACGCCTGGGAGTGGTCGACTGCAGAGAGGTTTTATAGTTTCTCAAGAAACAATTGGATTTGATTGATAATTAAGATTCTGGATCCAGGAGGAGTGGAACTCAACACAAAAACTTAGTTGAAAGTAAAACAACTGGACAGGAGCGAGTGAGTGGCAATCAGGGTAATCTTCAGCAGGTGAGTTGGAGGGAAACCAGGTTAAAGGGGTTTCTCCGGCCAGCCTGCAGGGGAGAAAGACAAGCAGACACACCCACAAACACATTTTAGATCCTTACGGTCTCTGATGTTGTCAGTGCAATAACAGAGGGTCCACCGCTCTTTATGGCATATGGATACTGATTATAAACGAAAAACCCAGATGGTTTTGGACAGATTTATGCATCGCATCATGTCAACGGAGGCGTACACCACACTTTTTCTTTTTGGTTTACTCTTGAAAGCTTCATTTTTTTCTTCTTCAGCACAGCCCTGATACTTACATAGAATCAAAAGAACGTTTTAAAATCTGACTGAACTCAATGAACCAAGTCTCCTCAGGTCGTTTGAAGTGTGGACCACTAACTGTACAGAGTAGACTTTGTCCCGTGGTGAGTTTCTATGATTTATTCATAAAAAATAGGGAGAGGGGGGGCTCCTGTGGTGGGGATTAAACGTGCAGATCTTTGAGTGTAATCCGTGTTTGAAAGCAGTACAAACAGCTGGGTGGTCACTGGGAGGAGCCTTCAGACTCATGAGTGAGTGGGATCTGTAGGATTTCCCCCTCGTGGAGTAGCAGTTGGACGCATGCGCTCCTTTCCCCCCACTGGTTCTCCATCCTCAGCGCAGGAACACAGGGAATGAACTTGTCATGATACCTGCTTAGTGGGAACAACTCAATCTGCTCTCTGGATTACAGTTAACTTGTCCTGGAAAGTTCCAAAAAAAAGGTTGGATTGTTGGATTAAAGAGGAATATTAATGAGGAGACGCGTCCTTGGATGGGAAGCGGGTAATTAGAGAGTGGATTACTGAGGAATCAGAGCGTGTTGTTGTTTAAGATGCGGAAACAACAGTCCGGGCTGTGATCCACGCGCTGTGGTGGAGCAGCAGCAGCATGTCTCCGCTCGGGATGTCCCACAGAAGACAGCCACAAGTTTTCTGTCTGTGCCTCGGCTGAGTTGGACCTAAGTCATCATGTCAAAAGTTATTCAAAGGAAGAACCACTGGATTACCAAAGTCAACGAGTGCGCGCTGGTGCGCGACGCGTGCGGGGAGCTGAACGTGGAGCTGCGCGGCGGAGCGGAGCACGGAGAGTTTGCGTACGTCGCGCAGATTCGCGAGGATGCTGTGGTTTATCAGGGGGGTAAACTCAGCGTGGGGGAGCTGCTGCTGGAGGTGGAGGGGCTGCCCGTGTCAGGATTACCGCTCTATGACGTTTTAACTGTGATTCAGTGCTGCAAAGATCCAGTCTCACTCACAACTGTGCGCCAAGGTAAGAGAGAACTTTGTCGACCGATGTGGGTTTTTCTATGGCCAATATACCATGAGGAGATTTTTGCCGATATATTTGGGCGATTTTCTTTTTTTTAATGTCTTTCATTCACTCATCTTCCAGCGCTTTATCCTCCACATGAGGGTCACGCTGGTGCCAATCCCAGCTGACATAGGGCAAAAGGTGGGTGGGTGGTACAACCTGGACTGCCAGTCCATCACAGCCAACAACCATCCACCGACCATCATATGATAAAGTATCACAATTTAATAAGAATAAGTGATTCAATAAATATGGGTGACATGGTGGTACAGTGGCTACCGTTGTTGCCTCACAGCAAGGCCGTCACCTGTTTGGATCCTGGTTTAACCAAGAGCCTTTCTGTGTGGGGTTTCATGTTCTCCTCAGATGTGTTGTGTTTTCCTCCAGCTTCCTCCCACAGTCCAAAAACATCCCATTTTGGGGATTAGGTTAACTGGGTTGAAGTGGTAAGACCCCATATTGGAACAAATGTTCAGTAAAGCCAACAAACAAACAAACAAACAAACCAGCAAAATCAACTAATATCGTGAGTTCTTGTTCAAACTATTACAAGGAACAATCTACTATGTGTTGTAGTTCAAGCCGTCTTTGCAATATCGGTATATCCTTTGTGATATATACAAAGGATATATATTGCTCACGTTGACAATGCAACAAATAATTATATTCACAATAAAGGGCAGATGCTGCTGCTCATGTCTCCGCTGCAGCAATCTGGAGTACAGCTCTAAAGCTTAATCTATAACTCATATTATAAGACATGATAATAAAGAAACTGTTTTAAGACATGTTATAAAGTGAAGTATTTATCAAGAAAGCTTAGGTTTGTATGGTCTGTGTCACATTACGTTGGTTGTTATGAAACCGTCCTTTATAACATCCTCAATCTTCAGGCTAATTGTAGCGATATTGACATTTTATGACATTTAAGCTGAGGGTCTGCTGAGTGAATCCATGCTGCGTTCAAAAACCCGTCTGCGCCGCCTCTGTCACATGTGTGATGTTACGTGAGTGACATTTCTTGTGGCTGTGGTGTGACCACACACAGCCTGATCTATATTACACAAAGACAAAGTGTTATGTGGACTGTGGACAACGGTCAAGTTCAGGTTTCGTCCTCAAACACGGCATGATGTCCATTTTGTCAAACACGGTCCTAAATAGAGTCGAGCGGATACTACCGCATGCTTCAGGGCGGGGCTATGGTGTGATTGACAGTGGATGTCATTAACGGTGACCTGCCAGTCCTCATGTCTTCCCCAGTTCCATCCTATGGTTTAAAATGTGGTCTCCAAGAAACAAGATGGCACTGGCCAAACTCCACAACGTGACGTTGATTTTACATTTCACTAAATAATGGGTGACAAAATAAATTACCAATTGTGTCAGGAAACTACATTGTCCTTCAATTACAAAATGTTTTACACTTGCTCTGGGTAATTTGTCCACTCAGGCTGCTGTAGAAACATGGTCTCCATTTAAAAGGCTTATCATAAGGCTACAGAACCCCGGAAGTATTTTATTTTTAAACATACTTATGGGTAGTATATTCAAACTGTTACACGCTGGACCTTTTGCATATAATTAAAGCAACAAATGATAGAAATCGGTGATTATTTCATTGACATTCTGTCTTACTAAGGACACGGTGTCAAAAAAGTAAGGTTTTAAGTAACAATTGGTTGTTTTTGTGATCATTTTTGTGAACTTTTGGCTGCAACAAGGAAGAATCCAAGGAAACGTGCCCATATGTTGTACTACTTCCACCTAACTGCTTCAGACACGAACATATTCAGCCTATTGTTATGTAAGACAAAGAGTAGTAGAACATCTGTTTTGGAAGCTAGTATTGGAGTGTTTTGAGATGTTTTCTTTATTTAAAAAAAAACAAACAAACGGAACGGTTCATCTGGTATTGAAAATAATGTCGAATAATCAGCAAATAGTTCTTTCTGTTAAAGAATGTAGTTTTTATATTTTTATATATAAACTGAAGGGTGCATTGTTCACTCATGGGCAGATGGGTTCATTTGTGGAAGTGCTTCCTTCATGTTAGATGTGCTTGACCCAGTCTGCTGCATCTCGAGGCTGTGTGTCGCAGACACAGATCCAAACCTTTTGTTGCCAAATCTGGACGTTTAGATAGTTTAGATGTTTGTGTATTTCCCCTCATACTATGTGTCCATTTCATTCTCTCACTCGCGTACGGACACAATGTTTGTCAAAGCCCGCAGTGCCTCCTCTCTGGGGAAATCATTAACGGTGTTACATAACCTCAGTAGCATCATGGCAATGCTGGTGTGCTGTATATCCATTAGTGGCTTCACAGACGGTCAGCGCTTGATATCTGAATCTGAAAGTGTCGACCTCTGGGACAAGAGCTCGGCGCGTTACGCTGCTTTGTGTTTGCAGGACAAATTTGCACCATGGGAGATTTTTAATATCCACAAACGTCCGAACTAGGGCTGTCACTTGTTCCAAATATCAAGTTCGAACGGATGGTACATGACGTGCTGTTCCTTTTGAAGATGGAGGTTAACAGCGAACAGATGAGTCTGAGGATGTCTTTGTTAATTTGCCATCTATGATGTCGGACCCAAAATACTTCCACATGCCCCCTTTCAAATGCTTTTGGTGTTGAATTATTTGTATTTCTAGTCTTTCCTCCAAAGTTGTGCCCTTTGCTGGACCACATGGCATAGGCACGAGTATGAGTAAGTAGATCAGTTGCTGTGACTATTCCTTATATATTGAAAAAGGTACATAATAAATGTTTCATCAGTGATCGCTGCATTCATTTCACTAGCTCTCATGTGCTGGAGAATATTCGACGAAACAATGCCAATAAATATTTAAATAATAACTTTAGCTAGAAATGCCCATCCCTACCAAGTGGTACTTCAGACAGTCTGATGCACTTACGGAGAGAATAGAGACAGTTTGAACCTTGCCCCTTGAACAGAGCCCTGAATTTCAGATAAAAAGCCACAGCCCTATTCTGAAGACAAATGGAAACAGCGTGTACTGAAACCCTGCTGCAACAACCTGACTGCAGACGTTCAGGGCGTCCCAAGTTGACTTCATGGCTCAGTCATTAGTGTCTTGCTTGAGGCAGCAGATTTTCCTTGTCTCTAATTAAAGGAGACGAGTATCCTCTGACAATCTCACAGAACCTTCATTGTGCCTCACAGTCTTGTTGGGCTCCCATGCGGAACCTGGCCTGGGTCTGTGATCCAAGTTTTATCCAGACCAGATGACAGACCGGTGGGGTAGATTGGCTCACTCTTCTTTTCCTTGAAAAGGTCCTTGGGTCTTGTTACAGGAGTCCATGTCATCCCTGCACTGTTTGTGGAAACCCTATCAGAGTGTGTGTGTGTGTGTGTGTGTGTGTGGGGAGGAAAGTCACCGCTGTGGTGTACAAGAGTGCCCACAGGTGTGTTTCTCCCACTGTGGAATGCAGTAAGAGAAACCACCTCAACATTCCTGAGAGGAAGGTGGAATACTACACTCCTGTGGCTCAGGCTTGTGATTAATCTCTGTAAATAACACTTCAGATCGGGGATAAAGGAGATTTGAGAGCTTGTTATTTATACAACAAAATGTATAATCACACACTAGAAAGTTTCCATGGGAGGTTTCTGTGTGCATGTGGTTGTGATTTGATGTCATGTGGGTAGAAAATCTCACTGTTTTAATATTTGACACTGTGACATTAACGCTGCGCCTTCTCCAGGATCTTATTTCAAACATGGGGACATCTGACCTGTGACATTAGAGGGAGAAAGACTAAAAAAATGATGCATTCCAACTGCCATAAAACACCAAAAAAGAAGACAAATCTTATTCAGGAAATGGAAGGCTGAACCCAGAGAGAGGCAGTGATGCAACATTAGGGATGCCAACTGCCCGGCCAAACACCAAAGGAGGAAATAGAGGGTTCCAAACAGCTGTGTTCACATCCCTTTGATGTAAGGTTGCTTTTCCAACGTTGGCAGGAACTGCCTAAGCTGCTGGTAAGAGAGACTGAAATAGAGTTGCAGTACGAAGGCAATACAACGCGAGTTTCACGTATGGAGAGGTTGCCTTGTGTCCGTGATCATCATCACACTGGATCCTACAGTGTTTACAACCTGGGAATGTGACTCAAAGATGAACACTTTTTCTAGCAATCCCGTCTACTACAGCTTTAACAGACATTTGAAGCTCACAGTGAAGTCAGTCAGTGAATCTGTGGGCAACTGTTATTTTAGGACCCCATTAAAGGCGACATAGACCGGAAGCTCCAATTAACGCTGCGTTTGTGTGTGTATCTGCGTCATTACCTCGTTTATGAAACCCTAAAGTTTCAGAACAACAGTTCAGCCACTGCTGAGAAGATAGTGTTGTATTGTTTTCCTGGGCTCTGCGAAGCGGATCGGCACTTCCTTAATTTGATGTCGTCATCAGAAATCCTCACCACTCCTCTCACCACCGTAGCGCCTCCTGGTGCGGGCACTGGTCCGGGCACATCCGGTTGCGTACATTCAACCGCAGAAGAAGAAGAACTACTCTCATTGTAGCTGCTGAGATGCAGAGCATCCACCGTGCCAGAGGGGGAGCTGTGTATCTGAGAGCTGGCCTATCTATTACGTCACTTCCAGGTACCTGGCCAATCACAGGACAGTAGGAAAGCTCTTGTTGGCTGGCCAATCACAACACAGTCCACGTTCTGGGGGTGTGGTTTTGGTCTGAAACAGCGCGGCTGACGAGAGCGTCAGTGAGGAGATATTTTGATCGGCTCGTTTGCAGCGATTAGAAGGTTTTTAATCATGAAAACAAGTTAATATATGTAAGTAGACCTCCATAACTAACATAAATGTACATATATATACAAGCATTCTATGTCACCTTTAAAGTTTGCCAAATGAGGCACTAACAGTTGGATTGCTGATGTTAGTTGTCACTGAAACTATAACCCATTTATCAAGCAAGTTCAGCAGCTTTGAGACACATTATTTTCTGATTTCTAAGCAGCTTTATGTATTTATTCTCTACGAAGGCATTGGTAGACTCGGAAAACCATAAATTTAAATATATTTCTAGATAGATTTGACCAAATTATGACTCTGAGAAGGACTAATGTTCCAATATTGACCTATTGATCAGTTACCACCAGCAGTGACTGGAGGCCACGGTCAGTTCGGCGACTCCAGCCTCAAAATAAATGTTGCTGGCGTGACCCAATCACCATCACTGGAGCTGCATCCACATGACAGAATATGCTATATTTTGCTTCAGATTCTCTACCGTCTGATGTATTTAAGCCCCAAAGAGTGACTTTATTTTGAAGTCCTTATGTTGAAGGGCTGTGTTTTAGTCTGGCAGAAATGGAGATCCTTAAAAATGACAACAGTTATACACATTTACTTCAAGTCAACCATGTATTAGTAAGGACGCAAATGACTTTTTATGCCGCGTCGAAATACTCCTCATCCCTGCTCCTCATCCTCACTCTCAAATCCCCCGGGTGAGGTTTGTTCCACACTTTGAAAACCTCTGACTGACTCTGTACCAAAACACATACTCACACACAGTACACATGAAAGGCAAATACACTCACTATTCTTCTTTCTTTCCCTTTATATTGGGCTATTTGTGAACACCTCTCACACTGTTTACAGAGAGGCCCACGTGGATCATGCATAGCTTTATGGTGTGGCATCATTCTCAGGTTAAAGTACAAGAGGGAGGCCGCTGACGCACCTGTGCCGTGCTTATCTTTTATCAGCACTTGAAGTCAACCCCCAGAGGTGGAAGGTCTTGTCGTCATTGTCTTGTCCTGGCTCAGTGAGTCCAGTGACAGTTGTAGCGTATCTGTGGAAAGGTACAAAGGTTGTGCCATGGTGTATCATGTCATTAGATTGACAGTAGCTGCAAGTGAACGACAGCATATTTTCTGCTATATGTTACACAGTGATGATGTAGAACAAAGGAACTGCTGTGACTAACGCTCCTCCAGCACCTGAAGGGTCTGGGAGTTTATGGTGCTTTGATCCTGCGGGGTTTGACTGAGTGTCTGTCTGATCTCCAGAACAAATGGCCCTTGGTCGTTTTTTGATCTTTGAATTCAGTCGAACCCGACCACAGTGAACGCAGCCTGGCAGATGCCAGGCATTCCTGAGACGTGGGGCCAGGAGTTCAGTGAAACGGCAGCGCTCCCGTGCTCAGACTTCTGCACTGTTTTCTCCGCTTCACCCATCCTCTCAGGTCACATCTTGCTTTCCCCCGTCACCCCACTCTGTCGTGGTAGAAAGATTTGAGAGACCATCTGTTTAAATCATTTGGAAGTAAGCTTCTGTCCTGCTTAAGTGTCCTTGAGCCGAGTTGTGCTCTGGCTTGTGGGTCACTAATATCTGCATTTACACCAAAAGCTGGTTGGTGACTTTTCAGAGGTTTAGACAAGCAGACAAAGTGAACGGAAAGGGGAATTTTCATCACCAACATATTAACTTGTAATAACTAACAGTAACTTGTAATTGTGTCTTGTGAGATAAGATTACAGCACTCTTGTCTTTGCAGCACGAAGACCCGGGTTCGAGGAACAAAGGCACGCGGGATGTTTTCGGTGCAAAAAAACTGGCCTGTGTCCATGTTATTTTTGTCTAGGGCTGGATGATGATTGATGGCATTATTTAAACATATAACATTATAATTTACTCTAATTAGCACAACAAGGGCCTTTGTGCATGGAGTTCTCCCCCCGTGTGTGCGTGGGTTTTCTCCAGCTTCCTCCCACACTTCCAAAAACATGCAATATGGGGATTAGGTAAATTGGACACTGTAGAATTCCTCAGCACCAACAGCATTTCTGATTTTCCTCTAAGTACCACCAGAGGAAGCTCGTACCAGTTGGCGAACCATGGACTTCATACCAAGAATCCGTAAATCTCACCTGTGACCAGACAGACATACATGCATTGTTTAATTAAGGGAATAATACAGCACTTCTATTTCTGGCAGTAATGACTTCAGCTGTAAAGGAATGCCCCGGTTGATAAAAGGGAGTCGGATCCTCCGCAGCATATCAATGGCATGATCAGTAAGAAATGCGTCGAGAGGGTTTATAAGCTACGAGATGTTGGCGCCTTGTGGAATTTATACGCCTCGTGTTTCCCCTCAAACGGAGTCTTGTCAGAGAGAGAAAAAAAGCTAAAGTAGAATTGTTCTGTTGTGGATGTGAAATACACTCAAGTGATATGTTTAAGGTAACAGTTGTTTATTCATGTATTCATGGTGGACTTGATGGGCAGATACAGCATACAGGGAAAACAGCTGTCTGATGTAAGCATCATGGTGTTTATAGCAGATGATCATTTCTTTTATTTATCACTTTGTTTCAGCTGTTGTTGTTTTTTAAAGTACTTTATAAATAAAGTTGGATTAGACTGGATTGGATTCCTGTTCCAACAGGTCAACAGGTGGCAATGTCCCTGCAAAAAAGTGACTGATGGACAAACTCTCTGGACAAATGTCTTTTCTTTGCTAGTTCCCCGCCTCCTTAAATAACAAATACTCAGCTCAAACAACTGGTCTGCTCTGTTTGTGCAGAACAAAGAATTAAATTGTTTGTGAAATCACATCAATAAATATGATGACGTAATCTTTGGTATAAATGTAACTTCCAGTGGAAAATAAAACAATTAAATAAATGCAACACGTATTTACATTGATTTATGATTTATTGAATCTGTTACATTCAAATGAAATTGTGTATTTCTCTTTAAAGGAAATGATTGACAGGCATGTGATAAAGCTCACTGATCTCTCTGACCTCTGTGACCTCTCTGAGCTACGATACTGTACAAATATTTGCTTTGCATAATCAATGACTGAGCGGTGGAGAAAGAACAGGTCTCGGTGTATTTGGCTCTTCATCGCTTTGTTCCGCACGAACACTTGTGATTGACTAATGCTTATATAAGTGGAATGCATTTATGTATGGGGGGGAGGAGTGTAGGGAGAGTGAATCATTAATTTCGTCTCATACTCGGCCGTCTGTTTTCTTGGCTTTGTGATTGAACCTAAACAGGGACAAATTGATTTTTCCAAAAGTATCTCCCATTAGTCTCAGTTGTAATGATTATGTTAACTGATCAAATATAAATGCACAATTCACTAAGCTTCTAAATGGACGTGACAGCTGCTCCCTGAGAAAAGTGAGGCCTGGTGCCTCCACCATGTTAATAGTAGGTCAATGATTCACAGACACAGAGTAAACACCAGAGAAACCTCCATTATGACCATCTGAGGCTGGGTGATATGGACAAAAAATAATATTCTGGTGTATTTTGCCTGAATTTTGCAGTATAACTTATATATCCTGGATATTTTCACCTCAGCATGTCATTAAAATACAGTACACAAGAGAAATATCACTTTCAGGGACTTTAGGAAAACTATAGGATATTGCTCAACAACAACAAAAGAGAAATGACAAATTCAGATAGAAATGTGCCTTTAATGCATCTTTAGTGACCAAATAAGATGAGATCCAGCTTCACGTGACCTGTGTTCACACAATAGCCACGTTTCCATTGTATATATACACATATATGTATATATACGTACATATATAATCTGATCATACATTTTTAAAGCCTAGATCTGTTGATGCCGACATTGTGCCGATAATAATTATCGTGTGTCCTAGTCATTGTTGAATTCATTGAAACTCTACAGCCCAGAGTTTTCATTGTTATTGTTAAATAAGAAAGATAGTTAGTTTGGATGTATTTACTCATTTATTGCCGACGGCATAATATTGAAACACTGTTGGTATAATGTGTAGTGTTTTGTATATTAAATATTTGAATAAATAGATGTCGTGAACATCATCTAACGTCGTCTCTTATCTTTTATTTAAAGACGTCTTTCATCATTTATTTAGTCATAGCAACAGACATGCACACCTCCGTAAAGAGTTTTCTCACGTCACACGCGGACGTGTCCGTGGTACATACAGAGGTTATTATTCAGAGCTGAAATTGCTGTTTTCTTATTGAATGTGTGTTTTATAAATATGTGTGTGTGTGTGTGTGTGTGAATGTTGCCTCCTGTCTTCGAATCACATGATCCAGGAAAACAGAAACACTCTTAGAGAGATTTAAGAGCTTGTCGGTGACTTCTCTCACTCAGTCAGACTCTTTGTTTCTCATGCTGTTTTTAAACGCGCTGACGGTGACCTACACACTCCCACACACTCCTACACACACACACGCATGCGCGCATGCTCAGATTCTCGTATAGTGGCGATAAACTGACATTTAAGCTGCGCTCCCCCTAGAGTCGCACACATCTGGAAGGGATTACACACCATTACAGGCTCTGTTTTATACACATGAATCATAAGTTCTACTTTTAGTCTGTTCCTCTGGTTTTGTTGTGGTTTTTACGCTCCGTGATTACAGCCTTCCCTCGGATGCAAAATAACACACCTCCTCCTCTGTCATCAGGCTCGTTTTGGAGAAACTGGAGAGCGATATTTCTAGAAATGAATCTTAAAAGTGCTCATTTGATCAAATATAATGCTAACATTACTCTCTCTTATATGAACATTGGTGTTTCGGGCGGTGGCCTATAGGTGAAATGATCTCTTCATCCCTCCTCCTCCTCTGTCCATCTCCAGAGATTCGAAGTGAAGCAGTGAAGGCTGCACCGGCTCTGATTCGGTGATGTGAAGCTGTAGAGGCTTCCTGTTGGCAGGGCACTGCTTGTTAATATTTAATGAATTATTAAGGTTAGTGACCCAAAGTTGTACAAGATTAATTCAGCAGTTTACATTCGGCAGTTATGGAACGTTATGGAGGCCAGCTGCTGTTTAACAGCACGAGCAGCAAACCATCACTCTCATATGACCATGTATACATCAATTATATACACATCACTGTGGTGTATTTACAAATAGACATCACAGAAGTATTTTATGTATGCACAAGCTTCACACCTGCCACTGTAGTGTTTTTAGGTGTACAGATCACTGAAATATTTGAATAGATACACATCACTGTAGTATTTTCCTTATACTCACTGTTTATTTACAGTACATACACCCGTCACTATAGTAGAGCTGCAACTTATTTTCATAATCGGTCATCTGTCATCTGTCGATTATTTTCTCCAGTTATCTGTCAGAAAACGTTAAAAAACATTCATCAATGTTTGTCCAACGTGGAAATGATGATGATTCCGTTTTAATGATTTCTTTGTTCTTTCTTCATTTTGCAAAGAAATGAAGAAAATGATCCCATTTAAGAAGCTAAAACAATCAGAAATCTTGTTTTAATAATGAAAAAAGCTCCAAACCGATGAATCGATTATCTAAATAGTTTAGATTAATTCGAGGAATTGTTTCAGCTCTAGACTGTAGTTCATTTACCACCTTTGTTGCCCCTGAAATCTTTTTAAACGCATCACTTCCTGTATTAAACAGGACGCTGCTTCGGAAAGATGTGTCGCACAGAAAATGTGAACATTTTGTTACATTGTTCAGATGAATCAGGGTCATGTGGTGATGATTTGCAGGTGTTTTTCTTTGTTTTTCAAATATGTTTCAGGTGAACATGTTGTTTATCTTTCACAGAGCCCTCTAGTGGTAGAATTATTATGAGGGTTGTGACTTGTTCAGGGTTGTGACAGTGCATTCAAAGTTTAGTCAGTTCAATTAGTTGATAAAATAATAGATAAAACTTTTTTTTTCGTGTCTGACACAGCAGTATGTTGATGAGTTGACAATTTTACAAGTAGACTTTAATTGACCTATTGGGACATTTTGAAATGTTATATGTTTTTAGTCATTTTTCTAATAAATATCCATCTTCAGTTGGTGTTTTTGTTTGTTTTGTATTTGCTGTTCTTGTACTTTGATGTTTGAGATTTGGAGGAACTTGACTGCTTTTCTCATGAAAAGGTGAAAAAGTTCAATCACAGCACACACACTCACAGTGTGTGTGTCTGTGTGTGTGTGTGTGTGTGTGAGTGCAAACACAATCCTATATCCGAAGCTTGTCGCAGGTGGACGTGTAAATCAAAGCAGCTTTGCAGGAAGTGGCTTCTTGTGTCTGAAGTTGTCATGACTGTCAAGAGGAAGCTTGACGTCTGTGATGGTTGGAGTTAGTCGCGGTAGTAAAGATGAAAGCTGCAACGCTAACGGTTATTAGCAGAGAAATGTCCTCTGCAGCACTGTAGTGTTCTGTGTCTGCAGCTTCAACATCTGTCACGACAGAGAGGATTGAAGGTGTCGATCCACACTCCTATGCTTCATTAGAAAACAGTGTTTTCATATAAAAACACTCAGTGTAGGGATTAGGGTCTCAGCGCTGTGTCAGAGGTAATCTGTGTTCAGACTAACACATCCTAAACACACGTCATGTGACGCTGAAAATAAGCGATGATAAAAAGAGGATAAGGAGAATCCGGAGCAGCATTTCTGCATTTTTAAATGAAAACAGGCTAATGTGGATTCACTGTAGCCTTCAGACTACACGTGTTTAGCAGCTTCACACTGTGTGATTGATGTGTTGCATATAAACAGCTGCATGCACAGCTGGAAGTCATCTCTCTGGTGACAAAAGCACAACACACTCAATCCCCGCACTGTCACTGTACCCAGCTTTTAATATTGTATTTTTTTTTACTCTGTACATCTATTCCTGTATATATCATACAGTCAAACTGCTCTTTTGTGCTATGTGACTGGACAACGACATTCTCCCTGTTTCTCCCTCGTTTGGCTCAGTCGAGGCTCTAACCACCTCCTCTTTCTTTTGCCCCCTCGCGTCCTATCAGTTGAAGTAGGTGTCAAGTCTCTTCCTCTTTAATTGACCGAGCAATTTCATCAAATCCATCCATTATTAATGTAAAACTAAGAAAAAGTCTATAGACTGTATACTGACTGTGATGATACACAAACTAAAAGATTGACATAATATTTGTAATTGCAACAATAGTCACAATGAATCCCACAAGCGTTTATTGTTGATCAATGTCTCAATAAAAATTGTTCCTTCTCTACGAACACCACGTTGCACTTTGTGGTTATGACTAATGATTAAACTTATATTTAAAACCATTATTTCTCATCCTCTGACCATGACCTGACATACTGTACGCCTCTTTTTAAAATGATTTGCTTCTTTGTCTTGGAGCTCTGAATCGCTACAGTCACAGTAAATTCATACTTGACTAAGTGACATACTGATGGGAACCTTTTGTCTTGAGCTGTTGTATCTAAATTCAATTTGCTTTGAACCCTCACTCTTTGTCTTTATTTAATGCTCAGCTGCCTTTTGTAAAGACCTGAAAGTGACTCAAATCTCACTGACAGACAGTTGTGTATTTTTAAAAATAAAAATAATAACAATAATAATAATAATAACTTAGATTTATAAAGGTTTCTGTACAGTTGAGAACAGATCTACAGGCAACAGTAAATCTCTGCTTCTGCCGGTGCTTGAAGGTCAAACAGACATGATATGTTCCACCTTGAACAGACCGGACATTTGTTCTGTTACTGTGTCGGGACTGTTTGCAAACTTCTGTCCGTCCAAAAGAGGGAGTGACCTTGGACTGCAGCTGTTTGTCAGAAGTTGGCAGCATCTGGCTGTGCAGAGGGCTGAGGTGTTAA
This sequence comes from Solea senegalensis, assembly GCF_019176455.1. Lineage (NCBI taxonomy): Eukaryota > Metazoa > Chordata > Actinopteri > Pleuronectiformes > Soleidae > Solea > Solea senegalensis. Next base: position 23,504,537 of record NC_058031.1, read on the forward strand.
GGTGGTGGAGGGGAGAAATACTTATATGCGAGGCAGGTCAGGCTGGCTTAGACAGAGGACAGGACTGTTCAGTTTACACCTAAACCACAGTGTTTTTAATGCACTGACTGCCAAGAACTCCACTCAAAACACCACACATATGATAAATGTGTACATGCTTGTCATTTTTACAGCCAACTCTCTGATACCACACTAGTGCTGTCAACTAGAGGTTGACTGATAGTGGATCTTTAAAGGATGAGTAAATACGTTTAAAGGAATACTTCACTGATTTGCATTTAGCTTTGTAGTACTAGAATAAGAGTAGTATTTTTAAATAAATAAAAATTGTGCTTCCCAAACTCAGTTTCCCCTGAGTCAAGAAATATCTCCATTCTTTTGTTGTTACGTGCCCACCAGTTACACTTGGCCCGAGCCTTGGTCTGAGGCTTGAAACTGCAACGCTAATTACGCACTTATTAAAACCACTCGTAGGGGGACAGGACCTCATTCCCAGAATGTAAACAGTGTCCGCCATCTTTGCTAACAGTTATGCTAACAGTGTTAGTGTCACTGGTGGGCATGTAACAAAGAACAGAGTGAAGATATTTCTCAACTCAGGGGAAACTGAATTTGGGAAGCACAATTTTTATACATATATATATATATATATATATATATATATATATATATATATATATATATATATATATATATATATATATATATATATATGTATATATATATATATATATATATATATATATATATATATATATATATGTATATGTATATATATATATGTATGTATATAAGGACAAAAAAGACTTCAAAACAAGAGGGGAACTTTCACAATAAAATGACAGTGACTACGGAGCATGACAATATATGTATGTACATGTATATGTGTGTGTGTGTGTGTGTATATATATGTATATATGTGTATATGTCTATGCTTATCCATTGACCATACTACCTTATTAGTTGTGTATCTATTACCACAAGGTGGCAATAGCAGTGTACTGCAGACATAATTACATTTACAGGGTTCCTTGAATGCATCACAACATCACAGTTTCTCTGAAAGTATCTCTGACCTCAACATACTGTTGGCTCCGTATTGCTCACACCAGCAGTAAACAGTTGTTTTTTTGTCATTAATCATTGGGAGAACATCCTTGTCAACACACAGTAACGGTGGCCCTGAAATGAACAAATATAGCCACTCAACCATAATTTGTGCCAAGCTTGTTATTAGCCAGTCGCAGCCATGGCTGTGGAGCCTCCAGGGCGGTGCTCTGCGTCCCCACATGGTGTATGTCTGCCAATGCCCGAAGGTTTAAAATGTCAGGAGCCAGTGAATCAGCTAAAATTATGAATCAATCCACCTTATATTCAAATTGAACCTGAAACAGTAACAGTTGAACAGGAGCTTTAAGAGCAATTATATCAGTGGCTGATCCAGATGTGCAGATGTAACATGTTTTTCCACTTCCTGTTTTTGTGTACTGCTCTCTGCAACTTTTTAACTATGGTGGTTCCAGTGGTAAACATGGTGGATAATATCCCTGCCAAGCAGTTCGCTTAGTAGTGATGGCCTTTCTCCCTCTCTCTTAGGTATACGTTCAGTCAAAAGCAACTGTTTGGATTTTTAAAAATATAAACAAACACCTGTCACATTTAACCCATTGTTAAATGAGTTCACACAACGCTGCTTGGCTTCATATAACAGAGACAGAATAAAAAACATCAAAAGCACTGAAGTTCACCTAAGGATACACACTGCATTTATTTGGTTACATTCAATTCCTGTCAATAAAATCTCCTAAATAAGACAGTTATTAGGTTGTACCTTCAGATCCTTTCATAGATCCGGGATGTTTTAAAATCTTCAATTTCTCAAACTTACATGTATGATATTAGATTGTTTTCCACCCTTTGTGTTACTGTTGCTCTGCTGAAGGCCAATGTCATGTGAATAATAAAAACCAATCAGTCATTCCTTCCTTCCTTCCCCCGTCCTTCATTCCAGCCACAAGAAAGCCACCAGAGCTGCAGAGGCAATGACAATAGAACTGGACCATTTCCAATGCTTACCCAGGCAGATTCAAGCCGGTGTTGAGCTTAAGGTCAATGAGTAGGAAGGATGTCAAGTAATTACAGCCAAACATAGTGCAGACCTTGTGCCTTTAAAAAGCATTTCCTGGTAAAATCGTGCAAGAGGGTCTGATAGAAAGGTACAGAACACATGGCGGACTGCAAAAACCAACTGATGATGCATCATGTTCCATTTGCTCTCAACGTTTGTGATGCCAGTTTATTTATTTCCAAACAACAATGTAAAGGACATTGCAACAAACAATTTCCCCTCGGGGATGAATAAAGTATTTCTATTCTATTCTGGAAGGTGGAAGAAGCACACAACACTGAAACGAATGGATTCTAGTCTGTACTAGTCTTTAGTAAGACTTAACAATTCTAGTTACATTGATTTTGATTTTCAATTTTGCAGCTGCCTGACTATGTGCCTTCTTTTGCCAGTTACTGCTGTTTCTTTCACCGTGCAGCTCCAATTAAGTTTCCTGAACAAGGAAGACTGCAATGAAAGACAACTGAGGTTGGGAAGCACAATTTTTCAAAAATACTACCCCTATTCTTGTAATACAAAATGTAAATCGGTGAAGTATTCCTTTAGTATTCCATTTGACAATGGGCTCATCTGTACTCTTACATACTGGACCTTTAAAGCATCATAATCTGAGTGAGATTTTATCCTGATATGATTCCCGGCTTTGTGTGACAATGGGCTCATTATGCTGACGCTGAAGAGGACTTGACATATTATTGTGCTGCATCGAACACAATAAATCAGTGCCTCATTAAAGCTCTCACAGCAGCCAAAGATAAACGCTACAGAGACAGAGATGCAGTGAGTGGGAAGCAGTGCCACATCTCATTTTTAGTGATCTCAGCACATTAACTGTGTTATTATGTAATCATGTCAGATTCACACAACTATTTGTATTTACTGCTTCTATTTTTAAACTGTCCGCACTTCCTGTCCAGTCTGAGTCGTAAGTCATGATGCGATACGCGATCAAGGTTTCTATACTATATCACAACACAGTTATTCTCTTGATGTGTTGCCAGGCAATAATGACGATACATCATCACTGGATTAAAAAGTGCTCCTGCTGATTGATGGTCACTGATGGACTTTGGTCTATTATTCTGGGTGAACTTCAGTATCAGTTGGAAAAGGGAGCAGGAAAACAAGTCCATGTGTAGTCCATGTGCAGTGTCAGTACCAGATGCTTCTGTTTTGTCTTTCTTTTTTCCCCCTCTCAATCTATTAAAAACCCTGTTTGTGTGCATTGAGTTTTTAACGATTTCCTCCTGTAAATGTTATCACTCTGCTCCGGAAAGTCTTGTCAGTTTGAAAGATGTTGATGTTTATTTTCATGTTCATGTCTCCTCACAAAGACAAGTTTTGCATTCATTTCAAAATAATAACTCGGCGCTCCCATTGGCTGCTCTTCTACACCGACTCTGCACACAGATCCTTTCCAGTGGCCTAGCTCTGACAGAAACCTCCTATCCTGCAAAGAAACCTTAAGCAAATTAAAGAGTTTAGAAGAGAGCCAGACAAGAAATTCAATAATCTCTGAAAAGCAGGATGAAGCATATTTGCCTCTAATTAATATACATATCCACATATACATATTTGTATTATGATACATACTATTCATAGTATATACAATGGTATTTCATTGAAGAAAAAAATGTCTTTGTACTTCTTTTTGAATTGGATCATGTGGGATCATTTATCGACCAGCTCACACCTTTAAGACACCTTTAAGACACAGGCTTTTCATGGTTGTGCGGATTCATTTTAAATTCTGTCAGATTGCCTACAGGTTGTGCTGAAATAAATGATAGCCTATATGACACTCTATATTGCCCACTCTTATAGCCTCTGTATATACGTTTTAACATAGTAATGGGAAAAAGCAGCCTAAATGCTCTGTGTTCTAAGGGTTAATCAATCAGGCAACACATCAAACATCAAAGTGTGTTTGCAATAGACATATAAACATCAAAACAATGTATATTGAACCTACATTATAGGAAATGATATTGCGATATATATTATTGAATCATTGCCTATGCAGCCCTACACTGCACATCAAACGACTCCACTTCAAAAATCCTTAAATAACCCTTTAAAGAGTCTGTATCTTACATACTCTATTGGTTAAAATAGCTATTTTGAGTGTGTGTCCCATATCTTTATTTATATAAGCAGAGAGCTCAGATGTACAGTATATAGGTCACTGGATTTATAGTCTACTACTCTCCATCAACTGCTGGTTTGTTTCGACTGAAGGAGAAGCTTCTTAAATTACAGCCCTCAGATTAGTGCTTATTTGACTCACTGGAAAAAAAAGGCTTCTTCTTCTCCACTCTCTCCATTCATTACATTTTGTTTGATACAATATTTTTGCTGTGTTCATTTTTTTGCATCCTTTTCATGTTTTAATGGGTAGGAGGCATGCAAGGCATTAAAATCACCCAGAAATGTGTTAACCTTTGCCATTTAACTTCATTAAGAAGGTATGTTTCAGTCATTAAACTAGTAATAATATTCATTCTCTGTGTGCAAAGTGACATTTTTCAGGAATGATCACCACTTGGTCAGAACTTGCCACTTTAACCAAAAACAAACATCCAAACATGATGTTATGATGTTTTCCATCATCTATATACAGTTTTGTCGCTCTAGGAGCTCTCATTCATCATCTCTGGCAGGCCGTCTGCATGAAGTATAAAAATTAAAGGCCACGTTCTATTTATACAAAGGTCTGGGGCGAGATCCATTTGGAAATGCTTTGAATAATTCTCCCAAAAATCCTTCACAGACTGATCCACAGAGCAGCCGCCTCATCATTGACGAAATGTTTTGGCAAAAACAAAAATGGGAGTTTCCCTTCAACCCCCATATTTTATTTTACTTTACCACAACTGGAAAGCAGGCTGAGCTCAAACATAATCCCCAGAAGCCATCCATGCACCCATATATCTATGTATGTACATATATATATATATATATATATATATATATATATATATATATATGTGTATATATGTATACAGTATATATGTATATGTATATATATATTAGTGCTGTCAAACGATTCAAATATTTAATCGCGATTAATCGCATTAATGTCATTGTTAACTCGCGATTAATCGCATTTAATCGCACATTTTTATCTATTCTAAATGTCCCTTGAATGACAGAGGCACAGACGAAGTCCCGTGCTTTAATGTTTTGTTGCCGTAATGAGCTAATCCGGGCTAAAGGAGCTAGCGGTCTTCGGTGGTCTCCTTACTACAGTTCGGGGGTCTGCCAGCTTGGTTGGTAACACTGCATACATCATTACTTGGATGTGGGGAGTGTGTCGACAAATGATCCAGGCTGCGTTGGATACGGAGAAGCGCACAGTGCTCGCCATCCACTCAAAACGTAACGTAAACGTTTCCAGTGTAGCTAGATCCGGTGTGGTGTTGTAGTTTTTCTAACATTACTAGTTGTTGCAACAGCATGTGAAAAAAACGACAACGTTTGCTAGGCCAAAAAGAACGTTAATTTTGCGCTAAAAAAATTGACGCCGTTAAAATGGGTTTGCGTTAATTACGCGTTTAACTGACAGCACTAATATATATATATATATTTACATGAATCTATACATATATTTGTGTATAGATGTATAGATGTATGGATGTATGTATGTATATGTATGTATGTATGTATGTACGTATATATGTATGCATGTATATATTTGTATGTGTGTATATATATGTTTGTATATCTATGTATGTACAGTATATATATATATACTGTACATACATATATATACATATGAAAAAGAATTCAAAGGCAGTAAAGGTAAATGTGTCTCCTGCACAGATGCATAACTATAATTCAAAGCCTAACGTGATCATTTCATGTCTGCGTTCCATCATGTAAGGCACCTGCTGATGACACACTTGTACCTGTGGTGTGACGTGTTTCAGTCTGCTGCTGTAGTTGATGGAGGGAAGAAAGAAGAGATATTTGGGGGAGGTGGTGGGGGGGGCCCTTTGTGTGCGACGCCCAGTCAGGCAATGACATGGAAGAGAGGCAACCGGTTCGAAGTGATGGAGCGTTCAGCTGACGTGAAGCATATGTGTTTTTACATGTGTGAGGAAAAAAGAGACAATGGACACATTAAAATAGCACAAACTGCAACAGAGAAGTGTTTGCAGGCAGATTGGTGGGATGATGCCCTCCAACCTTTGGCCCACTCAGCTTCTTACACGGAGCAGAGGGAGCGGTTGCAGGCCTCGGTTCCTGTGTGGTTATATTTAGCCGTGAACAGATGCAGTGCACTGGGGTGGAACACACACTGCCTCTGCTCGCCTTAATGTGAGTGTGCGAGTCTTTGTCTGTGAGTCTTGTAAGAAACCGCTCCTCCCATCATGCACCGCTGACTCTGACTCAGCAGCGCGGCACTGAAGAACTGGGTCAGAACGCTGTATACTGAAAATGAAGACTGGGACAATATGTCACCATTTGATTGTACCGCGATGCGTGGGTGCTGGTTCGGTCCGTATCGCAATTCATGTTTATTGCCATTTTGTGAGCCTTCAAATGAACGTCCTTCAAATACTTACTAAGGAAAACTGGCAACTGCTACTCTGAACCACTTCTGTTCATCAAGCCAGTTGAAATGTAATTGATCTGGGGGAGTGAACTACTTGCAGATCCTCGATGAACAAAATAGTTGTCGATTAATTTAGTAATCGATGAACAATCGATTGATCGATTAATTGTTTCAGCTCTAATCCTATCCACACGGAAATGGAACATTAACAATCTTTTTCTTTGCTCCACACGGAACCCCCCGTAACGACTCGAAAAAGCTGTAGTACATATGCCAGGCCTGTACGCGGTGCTGTAACACTACACCACATACAGAGAAGAAGTTGCTGCACACATTACACTGGATATTATCAATATGCCAATATGATAAAAACTTGTTGTATTCACCTACGTGGACGTAGTGTGTGGACGTGCCCTTAAAATTGTCACAAAAAAACAACCATTTATCGCCATTTGACCTCCCCCCACCTCTACTTATACAGGACTTTTAGCCATTTCTCTCCTATGTTACTCCCCTAATTCTCTCACAGGGAAGTCACATGGGCCAAAATACTCTCCAGAAGCTTGATTACTCATTTCACTTTAATGATTTAAGGAAATGAAATAATACAACAATTACATTCATATTTGACAAAACAGTCAGTCCACACTCCATACTCCTTTGACCGCACTGACAGACGGTTGAGGGTTGGAACACCCTGAAAGCCCCAGTGGGTGTGGCTGGTTTTTAGTTGAGTAATTACAGAAGGAGGAGGAGGCTGAGGTCTGGTCCAAAGCTCTTTGGTGGACCTCACTCTGTGATTGTTGTTTTTTCCTCTCCACCCTTACAACACTGATTGCAGGGCCTGTATACAATGTATGTGTCTGTATGAGGGACCTCTCCACCACAGTAATGGCTGCCTAATAGCTGCAGCGGCTTTTTCACACCAACGGAGCCCAGAGGAGCCCCATCACTAGCTAAGAGCGGGAGTTGATTAGTTTTGTCTGTTCCATCCCTCCCCGCGTTCACCTCTCTCAGACAGCATCTCCGTATATTGCCAGATAATGCAGAGTTAAATGCTCTCATGTGTAACTGGAGAGTGCAGTGTTGACTGGCGGGATGTCCTGAGAGCCACAGGAAGCTGCTGGAACAATGGAATTTACTGTTTAAGAACCAGCATTTCCAGTTCCTACTCTGCGGTCATTATTTGGAATTGGTCAGTCAGAGGAAATACAATATTATTTGTCCTCAGGAGGAAATGCCTCCTCTTTGTGTTTGTGTCGAGCTCCCGGGTGTTATCAGCTTCACATGGTTCGCGAGCTGCAGCGGCTGCATTATAGGACATTTAAGGATTTAGTAGGTGACTCAGTGGAAATGTAACTGCAATGGAGAACCCATGTGTCTGTGTGTGTGTGTGTAATTGTACAGTAACTCCACAGCAGAGTGAAAGATGCAGACGGAGTGGTGCCTTCTTAATCTGTATGTGATAACAGAGAGAGAACAGTGGAATCCCAGAATGATCCCTGTTTTGTGGATGAAGTCTTTTTACAGCGGTGAGCATATGATGAGTTATATACTTATATATATATGTATATGTATATCTATATATATGTATATATATATATATATATATATATATATATATATATATATATATACATATATATATATATATATATATATATATATATATATATATATACATATAAAGTCCAGTGTGTAATTTTATTTTATTTATTTTTTGTCTTTGTGAAGAGAGCTAAAATTAAAACAGGGAAGAGAACAGATGAAGACCATGAAAACAAATAAAACCCCCAAGAATCAAAGTCCAAACTGAATAAATAATGGTTTTCCATCCAAAGAGGAGTCAGAGGACGCGAGACAAACACTGACAGCAATTATGTTATAGGTCAGTGTGTTTGCACAGTGTTTCATTATCTGTTTCTCCCAGAGAGCCACATTTTAAGGTTAGCATGTGGCGAAACACACGCACACAAGGAGATTTCACAAAAGCTTTGTATCTTTTTGACTTTTCATCCACTTTGGGAGCCCTAAAATACCATTTTTAGAAAACGGGTTTAGGGAGTTAAGGTTTAGTGCGGGGTTTTTTATGAGGATGTAGACATTGTTTTAAACAATTTCCTATTTAAGGAAAACTTCTTAAGCACAAGAAAGAAAAACGGCACTTTGGGAAAGTTGCGTTTTCATGTGGATTATACACTGCAACAAACAGGCCATTGGGTTTTTTTTTTAAGACAATAGTTGGAAAAGTACCACATATCCACCCACTAATTCTATCACAACCAAACAAGAACAGAAAATTAAAAGCAAATGAGGAGTCAGTGCACACAGAGAAACAAAAGAAATGACACCAAGACCAAAACAATGTCAAAACTACTCTGATTTCAACTCAAAAAGTCTTAACTTAGCAACTTTTTGATAAATTTACATTAACGTAAAGTTCTACACCATAATTATTCTTGATTTGAGTATTTAATTTAGATTTAAACTAAATACCTTTGGCCATTTTTCTTCAAATTTAGCCTTTTTTTTAATTAATTGTTTTTCATGCTACATGGTAAGTTATTACTGTAAATATATTGAAAAGCAACATCATGTACGGTAGCTTAAATCTTGGAGAATTGTGTGATTTACTCCAAATGAAAATCTTCATATTTAAGCAAACAATTCCACAAGAATTTGGCATATTAAGTTAATGGATTTAGACATTATGTACTATGTGCCTTAAAGATGCTTGCATGAAAACCTTTGGCATCTTTGTGGCTCCTCCAGTAAATCCTGGGAAAGCAAGAGAGCTACCGTGCTCTTCTTATCTTATAATGTATATTTTGGTTGCCTCAGTAATTCCTTTGCAACTACAGTGTAATAACTGTGTAACATTCCCTCAGAGAGCAGCTGTAATTACGTGATTTTATATAAACCTACATAAACTGGCACCTTTCCCTATGGCTGATGCCAATCTTTAGAAACCATGATGTAGTTTTATTTGTTTCTTTGTGTATTTGTTGGTTGCTTTTCCGATGATGTGTTTGGCTCATAAAAGAGACATAGCTTTATTAAAAAACTCACATCTATCCAGTCTCCACTGCAGCGAACCTATATATTTTATTCATATAGCGCATTTCATACACAGAGGCAACTCAATGTGCTTTACATGAAACAAACAATTAACAGTAAGAATTGGAGAAATAAAAATAAAAACAATTGAATAAAAACAATTTAAGTACAGAAAAATAGAAAAGGAGAGAGAAATGAAATATAAGATTGCAGCATATAATAATGATTTGCTTCAAAATCATTAAAAGGGCATACAGTGCAAATAAAGAGAAGTGTTTTTATCCTGATTTAAATATATAGATATTACTATATTTCAATCAGAAGACACTGTAGTTATTTGTTATTTGTTAAAATGCATGAATGAGATTTGAATTGTGGATCATATCGCAATCACAATATCTGTCAATAGGATTGTTGTCGTCGCCAGTTTCCAACATTTTTATATCTCACAAGAGATTAAAGAATCCTCTAATTCATATACTGCAATTCTACCACTGGGGGGCAGCAGAGCACAACGACTACACACATCTCATTTACTGGCTGGTGCTGGGTTGCCACGGTAACGGCATGAAGCAGTCTTATTGGCAGTGAGGCTGTGAGACACAGAGGGCAGTGTTGAGCCAGAGGGCGGGCGATGAATCCCAATCAGCAGCTGAACACACACACACACACACACTGACATGGACATTTCCTTTTCTCCTCAAACCTGTTACATTCTCTACAAGATGAATCCGACAGAGCAAATCAACACATTGATTGGATTAGTCTGATTGTATATTCATTTGATTGTAATCAAAGTCACAACTCCCGTCACGTCTTGTTTGGAAATGATAATAACGATAACCAGCTGGCGTGTTTATCTCCACAGGCATGACTGACGTGTGCCGAGGACAGCTGTTACATGGAACCATAGGCTGCAGCTGAAGTATCCTGCTCGTGCTTAAACAGTCACCACCATATGTCAGTCTGACATGTTTTCATGGCGGGGTTTTTTTGTCGATTCACGTCTAAATGCCACGTGAGATTAAACGATACAAACCTCAAACTTATACTTGCTTTGTGTGTTTTTACGGCTTATATTTTGTGCTCTCAGAATTTGAATCTGCGTTACTTACCATCTCCCTAGATGTGTGAGGGTGCACACCACCACCACCCTTTCCCCAACCCCAAAAGGAGACAGGGATGCATAACTAGATTTAAGGTTATGTAAGGCGGACTGTAGGCAGGGAGGAGATGTGTATAATCCGCTCTGATTTGGGTTAAACCCATCTCCCTCTCGCTCTATCTGTAAGAGGACAGGGGCCTTACGTCCTCACACATCTCCCCTCTGCCTCATCTGGGGATAAAAAAAAAAAGCACCAATGTCTGTCACGTAGTCTTTCATCATCAGTCACCTCCACAAACATCTCAGCTCCCAGGAAACGTCTACCTGTGCGGTAACATCCCCCGGTGTAAAAGACACTAAGTGTAGGGCAGCAAATGTCGTGATGGTCGTTTCAAGACAAAAACATCACCCAAGGTGCAGTACAGAATGAAGCCAGCGGGTGGTGGCAGTAATCAGTTGACACGATATTAAGATCTTAACCCTCTTACGACCGTCAAGATAATCAGGCTGCCTGGATTTATTCTGATTTTGAGGCGGTAGAATAGTAAAAATAAAGCTTAATGAGTGAGTTCTTCTGCTCCTTTTTCCCAAGATAACTTTCACTTTCAATATCTGGCAGATGTTGAACCGTTTAGGAATACGGTACTGAGAAGCTGACGTCACAAACATGTGATGACCTGGTGACTCTTGTCTGTGATTGGTTGTTCCGCGGAAGTCCTGAGGTTCTACCGTAATGACAAGTATATGGGCACAAAGCTCTATTTCTCTACTTTCCGGTACCCATCCATCCATCCGTCTTCTACCGCTTTAGAAGACGGATGGGTGGGGGTGCTGTGCCAATTTCAGCTGGCAGCGGGGTACAGCCTGGACATATTTAAATTTTCTGGATATCACAAACAGTCTGGGAGTTACGGTAATGAGAATTACGCAAGGATCGCTACCAATCCTGTCGCCGAGGATCGGTAACAGAAGGGTTAAACACGTCATTTGCCCTTGCTGTTAAAGGTTAATAAAGTAGTTTTTGTAATAAATTCCGTGTAAGATATGGTCAATTATTCAAAATAATTGTGTATCGCAATGTTTATTGTATCATGACACTTCACAACCTTGTCTTCTTATGTCTATTGATGGTTCATGTCTTCCAGTCTAGACAAAAATTGTACGGCTAACTGGATGTCAGCATGTGCAAAGGATCATGGGATATGGCCGTGAGTGTTCATTAACAAAGTCAATTCAATAATACAGCAGCAACAGCATCAGAGCGGAGAGCTATATTTTGTAAAAGCCGATGAGAGAACGTCCTCTGCCAGTCTTACTGTGCCGGAGTGTGACCTCCAGATAAATGATGGCCTCTTCAGCTTTCCGTACATTCCTACACTGTCTTCACTTATCAGACCCGCCGACTGTGTCCATTATTCATATACAGTCAATGGTTTCAGATGACATTAGGGGAGAGGCAGGGAACGTCCTGGACAGGTCGCCAGTCTGTCACACGGCTGACATACAAGTATGGTGATAAACCGTTCATGCACACGCGCCTGCTAATAATAGGCATGTGTATTATCGCTATTACTTTTCAACTGTAATAGTGATACCAATATTTATTGACACACTTATTGAATATTGAGGTGTGACATCAGCAGTTTACCTTTGAGTCTTGTTCCTCTGCTGCTTGAATGACATCGTCTAAAGCCACGGTTCAGTTTGGTACAGTGCAGTACGTATTTTTTATTCCATTCTTTGGTACCCCTCCCTGAGTAAAATGATACAGCCAGGGTGGAGACAGACCAGCTACACCTCTGACAGCACACCCCGCCTACCAAGTAAAGGTACTGTTCTAAGCCAAGGCTTTACCAATAGAACCGTACCGTGGCTTTAGTGATTATTTAGCTACTAGACTGGGTGACTGTGAAGGTCCTCAGTCACCCAGTCGTCTTCAGTTGTCAGCTGTAGGCAAGTGGACTTGGTTGCATTGAGTTTAAACATGTTAACCATCAACGTAAGAAAAACAACGCAAGAAAACAGCAAGAAAAACAACGGATAACTGCAAATTGATAGAATTTAAGGATACCAATTAACCTAACATAGTTAAGTATTAGTTTTTACTCATATTTCTGTACAGTGATGCATGTGAAACCGTGGGTTTCTCTCTGTAAAAGTATAGAGTTAAACGTTCTTGTAGACAGTATTATGTATCACGTAATAACATGATTCAAAGAGTCGTGGTATTATAAGTAAAGTAAAATAAGAATGAGTCCTTTCCATATGAGAAGATATACAGTACTGTCTTTAAGCAGACAAACACTGCATGTGCACATTAGGAAACAAACAATATGCAATAGGATTGCAACTGGGCTCTTATTGTACACAACCAAAGGATCTCCAGTCAATTGACTGTGTGATTAAACAAGTCACTGTTTATTGTTTAAAACAAAGTGCTGTGGTTGCATAGCAGAGACGATATATCGTGTTTTCTCGCCACATCTTGTTGTTTTTGTTCAATATTAAAAGTTATTTTTTTCCCCTTAAATGCTGCTGGTAAAAAAAAACACTTTCAAAAGGTACCAAAGAGGAAAATGCTATTTTTTTTATTATTAAAAAATAACCCGTTTTTTTTTTTTCCTTAACATTGAACCATGTATTTGCTGTCTGTTTGGATTAAGAATTACAGTTACAATTCTGTAGTCTTTTTTTTTCTCATTTGAGTTTCATCAACAGCATTCGTGATCAAACGTACAGTGAGAAACTCAGTAATCGCCTTATGAAGTGCACACACACACACACAGTGATTCTTAAATCCTCATAAATATTGAATATTTGTTGACTTTCTCATTGATGGAGCAGGGTGCCCGGGCGGCCCACCCTCTGCTTACAGTACAGACTCCCACAGGAGGGTGTTGTTCCTGACAGTGCTCCATGGGGATGGAAACACTAATGATCCAGTCCCATTTTTGTTTTGTGTTTTGTGTTTTTGGTTTGCTTTAAGGAAAAGATATTACAGTTATTAGTTATCCCAGGGTAGATTTCATGTAGAGCTGACGTAGATTACACAATGATAATAATAATATTATTTACACTTAGTGGCAGAGGTTGGCTTGGTTGTCTGCCTCAACCGGTTGGGTTGAGAGAGATAGTGGTGTTCTGGCTTTCCTTTTACAGTCTGACTGCTGCTCTCCTAGCAGGGATTGTATTGATGGTCGTCAGCACTGGCTGGTTGCTAGGTAACCATTACCTGACTGTGCTTTGCTTGCACTGAATTACACAGTGGGTTTTTCTATACATCTGTGTTTGGGTGTAGAAACGGAAAAAGACAGTGAAATAGACAATTACTGTGAGATTTCACCACACCATAGTCAGCCATAGCAAGAATATTAGATTATTGTTATTATTATTATTATTATTATAATAATAATAATCATTATTATTATTATTATAACAACAATAACAATACACATATGATGGGGGGAGATGGATATGAAACAGATGACCAAAGGGCCTCACCTTTGGTCCAAACGGCAGATGACAGATCATGTTTTGATTCCCAGACGCTCCACTGATGCTCCCAATTCATCCGCCCATTTATTCCCCATGATTCTTGTCTCTCAGTTGCACTTCCTGCCTCTGCTGTGTGGCAGAAATGTAACATCACTGTCAGGTCTCTGCAGTAAATATAGTATGAAGCTGAGGACAGTGGTCAGTGTGTTTCACTTAGCTTAGTATGAGAATGGGAACTCTGCAAATGAGATATTTTGTACATGGCTAGTTGGCAGATGTGTTTCCCCCAGATAAACCAGAATCCTGGCAACAATGAATTGAAATTTTATCGAAAATACTGCAATTTTCAAATCACAGGAGGCGCAAAGACTCAAAGTATAATTTTAGATCTCTTGATCTTTTTTTCGAATGAAAATAAGAAAAATTGGTGTAAAAAGTACCATTCCCTCTGATATCGTGAATCATATCGCAATCACAATTCCTGTCAAAATAATCGCAACTAGATATTTATTGAAAATCATTCCAGAGGCCCAGAGTCTGCACGATATTTCTATTCAAAATCATGTAAGTGGTCTGTGTCTTCACTATAATGTCACTGGTTTGGTACAATATTGCAGAGGCAAAAATGCTCTTTCTGCTTGACCCACCTTTAGAGTGACCCCCCAATAATTCACAGCAGCACATTGACCCTGTCACCCTGAAGCAGAGAGCCAGGAGAAACTCCTCTGCTGCTGCTCAGAGGCGCTGACAGGAGGCCATGGTACCTCCCCTAAGAGGTGGCTGCCAGCTCCCCCAGACATGGATGATATATTTGGAGATCATTAAATGGTCCTAAATGAGACCCTGGCGTGAGAGCGAGCTCTGACCATCTGGCCCTATTGTGAGTGCCTGGGCTCTGTTCACACTGAGCCAGCAGCATCGCGACATCCGATTGGCTGGATGCTTAGGAAGCTTGAAGATTCTACCCAATTAGAGTCTCTTTTAATGAGTTATCCAAACCTGCCTCAAACTCTACAGTCGACATCTTTTTTTAATCATTTCTTTGCACGTTTGAAATAAATTCAGTAGATTGTGGTTTACTTCCTCTCTAGTTTGTGATTGAGTCAGATGGCGCTGAATTTTTAGCGACGCTCGCAGCGTGGCTCCAGGGATGTCAGTGCCACACGGCCAGTCTGTCGCGTGGCACTGTGGCAAATTTAGAAATTCAAATTTGTACATATATGGAGTTAATGTTGTCCAAAACAGAACTTCTCTGGCACGTGTTTCCTAAAACTTTTCATATGGAGACCCACTTTGACTAGAGCTAATTTGTGCATACCATAATGTTTTATTTATAATATTATTGTGATAGATGGATTATTTTTGTCAGAGGTCATAAAAGATCATAGATCCTAAATCAAGAGTTAGTTCATTGATATGTAAAATTCACAACGATGAGTAAATATGTAAAATTCATAAACATGAGGGTAAAAAGACCTGTTAAAAACGTGTGGGAATTGTTTCAAATGTTTGTCCTTTAAAAGAGGTGTCAAAGGGGTTTTAAAATGTTTAACATGGTTAATACTGTGTGAGATCACTTTGATATGGCTTTCAAAGATGTCAGATCTGTTAGTTTAGCCTCAGGATAAATGATCTGTAATTGATTACTTATGCCTGCTAAAGCCGGAAGGGGGAGCACTCCGCACGATACCTCATTCTCGGTGAAGCTGCCGAAGAAGAAGCGTCGTCTGAGTGGTCTTATGTATATATATCTCTTTTCCAGGTATGACAATGAATGTTTATGTGTTTAAGCACTAGAAAATAACTTTGTTTTGAATTCTAGTTGTGTTTTGAATGTTTTGGAAGCTGTACATTCATGTTTATGTTTTAGTTCAATTTGCCAGTCTAAAGTGACATCTAGTGGCCAAAGATGAGAGGTTCACGTGATGCGTGCATGTTTACTAACACTAACTGCTGATGCACATATAGCTTAAGAGTTTCAGATGGGCATGTGTGTGTGTGTGTGTTAAGAATTGATGTGTTTTGTGTTGATTGTTTTGGAAGCTCGTTATTGAGATAGACTAAAGAGATAAATTACTGTTTAGATAATGTTTTGTTTTTTATTTAAGGAACTGTTTTTGTGAATGTCCACCTGTCGTCTGGAAGGATAATTGCTGTATTGTTGTAATATTCATATTTAAGTATTTTTTGTACTTCATTCATAAAAAATACAACTGATTCTCAGCGAAGCTGCCGGAGAAGAAGCAGCGTCTGAGTGGTCATATGTATACATCCCTTTTCCAGGCTGTAACATATGTAACACATGAAGCCTTGTGTGACTTTTATCAGCTAAGAGCCAAGCTCCACTCACAGCTGCTGTCACATCAAGGCAGTTAAATAACACTCCCTCCCTCCCTCCCTCCAACATTTCTTGCTACAGCCATTTGTTTGGACATGAACTCCTGGTCATTTCTGGAGATTTCCCAGATCACGTTCTCCCAATGAGGTTTTTCCATTACATTTGACAAACTCAGTGGGACATTATCTGGATGGGAGGTGTTCAGCAGGAGAATCTCCATGTGAGTGGGTGAGGCTGGTCACTCATCCAGTTCCTCACAGCATATTAACCCAGAGTTTCTCCCGCTACGTTCTACAACATTAACCTGAGATTATAGTCGAGAGCTGGCAGAAGAATGTACTGCCCCTCAGCTCAATCTTCAAGAAATCTCTGCAGTTAAGTGCACGTCTAAAGGCAGCTCATGGTGGGGAAAATGACAGTAACATAGTTAGAACAATGCCAGTATGCTTGATTGTCTTACTAGATGTCTGATGTCTTCTTTAAGGTCCTGTGTCCAGAGTTGGTGACATTTAATTGTGTGACTGCAGATATTAACAAATGGAAGACTCCTGTGCTCACTCCTTCCTCTCCCTTGCACACCCATGTCCTACGTTGGCTCTTTGGTATCGCAGAAACGATGTTGTTCTTCGTTCGCTTTGTAAACTTCCACATCACAAAGCACAACCTACCCTCTGGCTGGACTGTCTATGGAAATATTGTTGCCCTTCCTGTGACCTTACTTTTGGTCAACATGGACTTAAGCCGCAAAGACACGAGCAATGTGTTCCCTGTCGACGTTGGTTTACATCAGCTCTCTCTGTCTCTTCTGCTCTTTCCAGGTCAAAAGCTCAACAAGGACCTGAAGCACTACCTGAGCCTGAGGTTTCAAAAGTCTTCACCTGACCATGAGCTGCAGAAGACCATCCGAGCCAACCTGTATCGCCATGCTGTGCCTTGTGAGTACAGGCCAACTGATTTATGTGTTATATGTATGTTTAAGTGCCACACGGTTGGCATAGTGGTTAGCACAAAGAAGTGTATTTCCATACTTCTCCAATGGCCTAATGACTGGCCAATGGCAGCAGCAGCAGCAGCAGCAAGCATCGGTTTCAACAATGTGTGCTTGCAGCCATACTGACATTTCTGAGGGTCACTGAATGCACCTCACAGCCACGCGTCTAAACTCAACGCTGTGGATCAGCACTTATCATATACGTCTGGTGCAGATACTTCTAATTAGCTGAAAAGGTTTAACACCAACAATTTTATGTGGCACTAATTAATATCAAGGGAAAGTGAGTTATTTCTAGTTAATTTTTGTGATTCCTAGATTCTTCTTGCGTCTTAAATATGCCTTTTATTATGAACTTTAGATTGTGACGTATTATTTTGGGAATAAAGAAGAAATGTTGTCACGAATATTGTGTAGATAATATTAGCCACCCTGCTCTGATTGGGTGCTTGGTCATTGCGATAATTCGTCAATTAAATTGCTGAAAATCTGGTAAAAGTGCTGTATTTGCCCTCCACGTCCTTATCTTCACCACCATGACCCGCTTCCATTTGGCCTTTTTTTTTCTTTCCCCCCTCCTTTGTTTCATCTCTTATGACTCTGGTCCTTCCCTTTCACTCACTCATAAATTATTCTGTTCCACTTCATTATCCTTTCGTTATTTATTATCCCGACAAATAAGGAGAAACAAACAAGCACGCATGTTTAACAAGCACTCGCTCTCCAGTGCCTGTTGTGTTTACTGCCCATTAAAGCCGCTCGTGTCTTGACCGCGCCGCAGCGCTGTTTCTGCAGCTGTCTCACACGGCTGTGAAATATCCAAAAAAGCGTGGCTCGGGCCAAACGCTGCGCGCCACGTCAGACTCAACAGCTGGACGCGTTACGTCACAAACCGCTCCGTGATCTGTGGCTGGATGACACAGTACGGCTCTAAACTCAGTTCATTTCACTACTGTACACTCGTGTTCATGTTTTCCATTTGAATAGAAAAGAAGCCACTTTGCTGGAGTCCTCAAGGAGTTGTTTGAATGCATACAAATGCATAAAAATGATTCAATCAGCCATCGTAGAGCTCACGTCATCATTCGTTTGTGTGTTTTTTTGTGCTGTGACTTTTAGGAAACATGTATATTTGGGGTGAAGCACACCTACAAAAATGGCGGCACTTTTGATTTTCACTCTTTCTCCTTTTTCTTAAATAATCACATCATTTGGGGCTTGAACAACCCAGAATGCCAAAATTCAGAAATCTGATTTTTTTTTTGTATCATTTGTTTTCTAAATTTCAACTTTTTCCTAACAGCTTTCATTTGCCTTTGAGCAGGGAGTGTAAGGGCCGAGTCATGGCAGCTTGCAGCTTTCACTTTGAATATATTTTCTTTTCCCCTCTTGTTCTTTGCTCTCTCTCTCTCTCTCTGTCTCTCTCTCTCTCTCTCTCTCTCTGCCGTAGTCCCTGGCTGTCTGTGCTCCTCTTGTGCGCAGCCATGTGACCCGTAAATCCGCCTCACTGAGCCTCCCCCGGTGCCCTGCCCGGGATTATGATGTTCTGATATATTGAAAATAGATTCCTGCCTCTGCCTGATTATGTGACGAACATGGCAGGCTCTCGCAGAGATCACAGGATGATAAGGGAGCGCTCCGTGTGCAGCGGATTGACTGTGATGACATTAAAGTTGAACAAAGTAGAAATGCTAAATATGTTTTTCCCAGTGATGGTATTACAGAGGGGAAGTTACAATAAGATAAGATAAGATAAGATAGTCCTTTATTTGTCCCACAGTGAGGAAATTTGCATTGTTACAGCAACAAGAAAGTAAAGATAAAGATAATAAGTAATAAACATGCATTACCAAAAAAGAAAATTACAATATACTAAGATATTAACACTTAGGCTATGATTAAAGGGGTTACCACTTTTTCTTACTATTCATTTTAGTAGTAATAGTAACGGGGTTGTTGGGGCCATGCATGAGAAATTAGAATCCAATCCAAACACACTTAAAACAACACAGTTGACCAGAAGTGCTGTACTGTAATAAAGCAAAACAAGAGATGGTTTATAATGGCCCTTTTCCAATGTGGTCCCGGCTCGCCTTGCCTCGGCATGGCACGGTTTTCCAAAAAAAACAAAAAAAGTACCTACTCAATGTGGGCGGAGTCATCACTGCACGGCTGCATGAAACTGTGGTGACTTTGGTGACTAGTCACTAGGGCTGTAATCAACCAAAGAAATTCTTGGTCGACTGAAGCCCTGAAATTTGAAGCTCAACATCAGTTGAGTGTTTCCTAACTATTCAAAGTGAGGGCTTAAAATGTAGAATAGACCACTTGAAACACTGGAGCAAGTCAATGCTAAAGTGGAGCATAAAGGCCTTGGTATCTTGGGTCCAAATCTCATCGTGCACATGACGCGGTTTGCATTATCAACACGAAAAGCACATAGATTTTGGAACTGCGTGCAAAGAGCGTGTTGGGTGCACGTGGACAGCACAACAGGGCCTTAAGTCATTGATTTTGAATAAATATGAAAATGATATGTTCCTCAAAAGATGGAAATATCACAAAAAAGTAATGTAAGTGGCAAGAGATTCAATAAATGAGGGATGATATCAAGAAATCATGGTGAAAATGGTGGACAAGAGGAGGAAACCATAACATTCCTCAACTTATTGGCAGTAAATATTACAGTAACAGCAGATGGAGGCAACACAGTGACTGGCTCTCTTTATTAATGTCATCAGTGTCACACATATACAGTAAATGCTCATTTTCTTTTAAGAAACAAAACTTTTGTGAAGCATTTTCAAGGAAACCTAGTCATAGATGTTGTGTGATGCTTGTTTTGTAGGACACAGAAGACTAACACATACTGTACATCAGGGATTGAATACACAGCTAATGCACTTAGAACAATTCTATGTTTAGTTCCTGACAAAAATAAAACATTCAGCATCAGCAAATTCACCCTGAGGCTTAAAGGTCCATTGTGTTTGTTTGTAGAAATGTACAATAACTCTAAACTGTAGTGTGTTTTTCAGTGTAGTGGTGTTTAGATCGTGTCATTCCTGCACTTCACACAGGAGGGTTTTATGTCAAGACAGACAGACGGAGGCAAGATGATGGAAAACAGGTTGGAGTTTGACTGAAACCACAAAGAAGCATCAGTTTTAGAAGTGAATTCTACTACTTACAAAACCTGGTTGCATAGCAGTTTGAACTTGTACCTTGTGTGCGGGGTCGTCATAGCACGGCTGCACGAAACCGCCGTGACATAAACACACCACAAACTAGTGACGAGCAAATCAGTTCCTTTCAGTGTACAGAATCATTAGAATCAGTTCATGAAAAAGATTAGTTCAGTACTTCCTAAAGTTCCCTAAATTTGCTTAGAATAGTGTCACCATTAGATGTCACATGTATCAGTGTTTTAAAGAAGCATATACTTTGTTACTGTACTTAAACATAACATTCACGTGTCTGTACTTTACTTTGTTATTTCTATTTCTATCAACTTTTACTTTAACTCTGCTATATTTCCTACATTAATTGTGTACATTTCCCTTAACTCTCTTCGTGAGGCTACTCGTTACTATCAAATAAAATCAGAAGGAGGAGAGTTGGTAAATGGTCTGTAAACTTTTAATGACCTCTCAAAGCTGCTTTGCCATTCACTCACACATTCATTCATGCTCTGCATGCACACGTCTTTCATACACGTTCAAACGTGGACTTGAGTGTAGAGGAGCAAAGCCGGGAATTGAACATGCAACCTTCCAGTTGAGCAACAACTTGCTCTACCACTGAGCTACCGTTCCTCAATTCTAACTCCTTACTTTTTTCTCTTTTTTAAAAAAAATACTTTTACTTCTAAAACTTAAGTACATTACATACAGTAAATGTCATTTACTTTAAGACTTTTACTCAAGTAATGTTATAAAAGGTGACTTCTATCATCATTTTCTGGTAAGATAGTTGTACTTTTACTCAACTATTACTTTTAGCTACTAAAATACTGCTAATTTACTTACATACTTGGCCTTTAATGGTATCTTTTTAAAGAGATTGTGCAAAATGTAAATGTAGGCTGTGTTGTAATGACTTTTTTGTGAGTCCATGTGGGTTTCAAGACAAAGCAGAAATGTTTATACTAGCCACCCCTCCTCTCTCTCTCTCTCTCTGTTTCTTTCTTCCTGTCCGTGTGTTGGTGACCTACTATCACTGCCACCTCCTGTTTATTGTCTCGCTCCCTCTCACACACACACACATGCAAATATTGTCTTGGCATGACAAGGCGGAATGACAAAGGCAGTCAAATAAAAGCCACACTTCTCAGCCCTCTGTTTCCTTTGTCTGTGCGTCTCCTCCCCCTCTCCTGAGCACATGTGCTGCTCTCTACCCTGTGTTTGACTCGAACAGGTGTCCTTCCCTCCACCACTGGCCGAGGTGGGTGCATTTTTTTTTCTGTCTGTGTGTCTCTCTCTTTTGGGCCATGTGTGTGAATGTGTGTTTATTGGGAGAGCACCCCCCCTTCCTCCTCCTCCTCCTGGCCACCCACCCTCCTCCTCTCTCTCTCTCTCTCTCTCCCTCTCCCTCGTAGGCCCTGCTGCCACAGATGGTCATTGTTATCATGCACGGCAAATGTCACAATTGATAGAGAAGTCGCTCTCTCGCGGGATTCGTTTTCCCCTCTCACGTCTACAGCTGCCGCGCGGTGGATGAAGGGTTATCTCTGTGTTATCCCAGCGTTTGAGCCACAGAACAGAACCCACCAATCCTCCCCCCTCCCCTCACCTGATCTCCCCCTCCCTCACTCCCTCCCTCCTTCTCTCTCTGTTTCTCTATCATTCTCTCTTCACTTTAAATCCTCCACCGAGTGTCAGTGTCCCTGTGGCTCGGCGGCGGCTGCTGCCTTCCTGTCTCTCACTGTCACACTCTAGCTGCTCCCACTGTCTCCCTGCCTCTGCTGCTCTCAGCCTCCATCTCTTCCTCTCTCTCTCGCTCACACACACACACACACCCCCTCCCCTCCCCTCCTCGCTGTCCTTCACTCCCTTGCTTCCTTGTTTTCCACTCCACTGCCGATCTCGGGGAAAATCATTGTTGGAGACAAATTTCTCTGTTTGCTGCTCACACAAAGACAGGGATTACGGCTTGATTTGCTGGCTCCGCGCTCGCTCTGCATCCAGGCAAGTGGCAGCTCCTTATTTTCTCCTCCTTCCCCCCTCTGTCAACGCCATCCACCATCCAAACCTTGTGATGTATGCATGGCAGAGAGGGTATGTGTGTGTGTGTGTGTATGGTTGATGCTGTGTATATAGGCTAAGGGAATCAGGGATGGTGGGGGTAGGGGTGGGAATTATGTGAAGGAAATAGAGGGGCAGGCACACTCAGGAGCAGGCACGTCCAACCCAGAGGGACAGATGGCCAGTAGCCGTGGTGCTTTTTCCCCTCTTTGGTTTTCTAATTCACCCTGCAGGCTTTGTGTAAGGCCCGCTCGTACACAGAGCTTCTTTTCAAGAAGCAAGAGATGGCTGCTCTCCTCAGCTCGAAGGGGTGTTGGGGGAGGAGAGAGGTGGGGGGGGGGGGGGGGTTATCTGTGTGTGAAGAGGACAGAGGAAAGGTGGAGGAAGATGATGATGAGGAGGGAGGAGAGAGGGGTTGCTGTGGAGGCAGAGAAGGTTTTTATGGGGAGGTTAGGATAGTGGAGGGCGGTGTGGAGATCATTGTGGGGGTGGTTTGTGGGGTGGGGGGGTCACAAGCCTCGAATGCATGGAGGTCAGGTCCAGATGCTGCTCAAACAAAAGGGCTCCCCGGTGGGGGGGTGGCAGGGGGAAGCATGGCACTCGCCATTGTGTGTGTGTGTGTGTGTGTGTGTCGCTGCATTGCAGGGTGCTGCTGGGGAGCCTCATGCTAATGATGGCCATTCATTCTCGTAACGGATGAGTGGGCCCCCAGCTTCTGTGTGCCTGCCTGCCTTTCACATATGCAAGGTTCATATTTTGTTAATGTGACCAGATATCTACTGTGTTAACACACGAGCCGTGTCCCTGGAAACGGCAGAGGGATGGAGAGGCGACGGGAGGAAGCAGGGCAAATATGTGTTGTTGAATAGTAATGGTGCGTAAAGACAGGTGCAGTGTGTTGTGTTACATGTATGTGGTGTCGTACTAATGGCCATATTTAGCACATTTTGTAGATAAACAAACGGTAACATCATCTGCTCTCATTAAAATGCAGCACAGTCCGCGTACAGGCTCTGAAAGAGGAGCACATCTTCCTTCCTGCTTCATCGTCACTGTGACTGGCACTGTGGGTGGACTCTGGCACTGGAGGCTCTGTGGTCTCTGACGTTGTCTTTGTTATTGACAATCTCCTCCAGGCCCCTGCCAAAGGCGTCTTACGGTACATGATTCGGAATAAACCGTTGCATCAACACAACCTCTGTGTCTGCACCTGCACTTCAGAACAGACTGTACAAGCCTATGTATTGCATTAACCTCAATTTTCTATTTTCAAAATCTATGTCTGTGATATCCTAAGAACATAATCGCCATTATATCAAATCATTACGCCATGTCTCCATTATGGTATGGTTCGCTAAAGCCCTGGGTCAAGCCCTGGAAGTCGTACCTGTGCAACGACAACAAATGACGACATAGAGCGCGACATAGCAGACAACAACGGAGGTCGTCCGGCTGCTCTTTGTTTCCCGCTCAATTTGTCTCAACAAGACGTCAAGCATTGTAAAAAAAAAAAGAGAGACTGCAGGTGTTGAAGAAACACCGGTCGCCCAATGAGCTGAATGTTGTGGGTGGAGCCAGTCTAGCCCCACCCAGACCGTACCATACCATTTTACTCTTGTCACACGTTTGTCTGCTTATTTTGGTACTATAAAAACACAAACACATATGAACTGTACCAAGACCAAAACTGAGTTTTGTCAACCACTCACTCTCCTCCACCAATTCCCATAAAGAAAATCAGTGTTCAGTGGAACTGCTGGTCTACTGCTGCCACATTTGGTACATTTTTGTTACTCCTTTAAACCCAAACGGAGGATTTCACAAGATAACATATTTGAATTTAAGGATGGAGGCAGTAGTGGATTAACAACTCCTGTGAAACATTATGTAAAATCTCTTACTTTGTCGATGGAGTTTGGTGCGGGAAATTGTCTAATTACAAGAGAAAGCAGCAAACACAATCTTAGTAAGTCACAGATTTAAGTAGGTGTGGACTTTACTCAACCTTTGTTAAGTTGTTTAAATGTGTGGTGCCATTAGCGGTCAAAACCTCATGCAACCACAGTTGTACGTGAACTATCCCTTTAATAAATCCCGACGAGCAGCCACTGGGGTGTAAAAGTGAAGCTCATGATAGCATCCTTGTTCAAACGACTTATTTATGTGTCATGCTCAAGCTTGTGTAAGACTGGCCTTTGATCATGTGACGTAATGTTGTGAAGACTGTTGGCAAGAGAGAGATTCTCATGTCAATTTAAAGTCATCAGCTGCTGATTAATGACCCACGCTCATGTCCCAAGACTGCGTAACCGCCTTATGTAGTTCAGCTTATGAGTGTGACAGCAGCCATGTTTCACCGTACGAAACAGAGCATCACTGTGAGTTTTGTTCAGGTTGTCCGTCATATTTCAGACATTTTTGCTGTTGTTTGTGTGTCTGTTTTTGTCGTCGTCATTGGAGTACGACGCTGATGATAACCCTGTCTTTGAGGTCAGGGGAATGAACTGCGCTAATTCACTGGCTGAACAAAGATTCTCTGTTATGATAATGGAGTCTCTTGAAGGCTGATCTGTGTGTGAGTGTCTTGTGATTACTTGGACTTGGCTCTGCTAGCATACATATTCTGGAGTGTGTGTGTTGGCCTAGATGCCTCCGAGCAGTGAGCGTGATGCTCCAGCTTCAAGGAAAGCTGAAGCATCTCAAACTTTGCTTTCAGTGACTAGATACTCACAATCTTCTTATTTTATACTTGATTTAGTGTTTATTCCCATTTTTGAATGGCACAGTGGAATGTTCAGTGTTCTACTTTACAGATGTAGAGCTTTAATGCAGTCAGGGAAGTTGTTCTTTTCAGGATAGATGAGTATTTCGTCAATATTTTGACATTTATCCCTAAATGCATCTCCATACTTTGTGTCTTTCTTATCTACATATCTACAAAGACACATGATCACAACTTGATTCATACTATAAGGAATTTCCATGACAGTCCAATCTCATTCCATGTATGGCGTGTGCAGTTCCACCAAACACATTCTTAAGATATTGTAGACTTTGAAAGAAGATTTTTTTTTAAAGAGAGCAACTTTTTGCCCATTTTCATATCTGTGACAATGGGCAAAGTCCTTAAGTCCACTAAGTCATGATACCATGTTTTTAGAATTGACCAAAACTTAACTTTTCTGCAAGGACATGCATTTCCACTGACAAACAGAACTTTTTGTGAGTTCAACGAGGGCTCTTGGCTCAGATCTGACCATGTGAACTCACACAGAAAGCTGCAGTCCTCTTCCCGCAGGGCAGCTCCTGGGTTTTGTGGTCAGGTTGCCTGGGCAACAGTTCATGCCCATACAGGTCCAGGCCTGCTCTGCCAGGTACAAGCTCTCCTTTGGTCTGCAAAGGGAGACCTTAATCTCCCAAGGTCCTAATGATCTGGTCCAGCCAGCACATAGAAAACTGTCCACCCTGTAGCCAATTCAGCACTAATTCAACAACAAAACACTACACACCAATGTGTCCAACTTTATTATTTATACCTTATTTTACCTTTTCATATTGTACAATATTATAGCTCCCAAACAAATACCTGCTTCCCTTCTTGTCCTGCTGCCCCATGGTACCCATAATTAACCCTTGAAGAGGTTTTCTCAGTCAGGAGACCTGCATATGAAGCTCAGTGTTTATCAGGAAGCACCATGTGTTAGGAAATGTCGAGAGTCTATATTTATGGCTAAGATAGTAGGAGAAGGGAAAGGGAAGAAAAGAGAAGGAGAGAGTGAGGGATAGAGGGTGGGAGGTATAGGCAGTGGGCGGGAGTATATGCGGGGGCTGTGGGGCTGCAGCCATTGGTCTCAGACAGGAACCGGAGAGTGAATAGCTCACATTGGCTTAGCCTCTAAGCTGGGCTGGACCTCTAATTTGCTCTGCCTGTGGAGCTTTGAAGAAAAACGGCAGCTGCGTATGAGCCGCCTGCCTGAGCGAGCTCACAAGCTGGGAGGTGTAGCAGTCACTCACTCGCTCACAGACAACTGGATGATCCATGGATGGTTTGGATGGAATAGGGAGAGCAGGATTCAGTCTGCCCGGACTCATCCCTGTGACTATTTCTGTGGAATAAAGCACAGCGAGGAAAGCGGCGGCCGTGGCAGCGGTGTCATTGTAGAGGTACGTCTGTGACATTTGCAGTGTCTCCTGGGAGTGATCATCAGATTGCGATATTAGATGTGGAGAGATGTGGGATTGGGAACATACGGCGGATTGAGATACAAAGGCAGGTGCATTTGTGTGTGTGTGTGTGTAAGTCAGCGTTTGTGCAGATCTGCCGTGGGATATTGATGAGCTGGGATGTGTTGTACCATGTGTGATGATGATGATGATGACGATAGAGCCGTGTTTGTGTGCACACATATGTGTGTTTGCCTGTCTGAGATGATGTTTGGTTTGGGGCTGAATTCAAACACTAATGTGTTGACACACGCTCCTGCTGTTGGAGGACATTACAGTATTATTACCGCCACTGGCTAATGCAGCCACAGCTTCTCTCTCATCTTTGATTTTTAACCTCTTTAAATCACCCTTCCTCTTTTCTCAAAAGCTACATTCTTAAAAATGAATACCTTATCTTCACCTGGCTTTCTTCAGTAAGCGGTGAGCTTCCTCGTTGGTGAAAGAGAAGCAAAACCCTGCATTCTTTTGTGTAATTTTACAAGATTTCCAGCTGCAGACGCTTCAGATTGTTTGTGCTTGCCCACTATTCATGTTCAGGCCCCCCTCCCCGTCATCATTCTTCTCCCCCATATATTGAAAGGGGAGAGATGGGGAGGGAGCATGGGGAACAGCAGGAGAATAGTGGCTGGGACTCAGCTGTGAGGAGTGTTGTGGCGCGAGCTGAAAGAATGGCCTGTTGTGTTGGGCAGCAGCAGTATTGTGTGTCAGGTCTCTCTCTCTCTTTCTGTGTGTGTGTGTGTGTTTCTCTATGTTCTTTAAAGGGAAGCTCCATCATCCAAACAATCACATCAAGAAAATAGTCTTGTGGTGTTAAAAGTCACGCTCTTTCTTGAAAGGGTTGAAATGTTGGTTGATAATGCCACGGGTGATATCTGTATAAAGACGATTTAGTACAAGTTCACAGTAGACGGTAGCCTGGTTAACACCAGACTGGAAAAGGTGTAGTCACCTCCCACATGCATGGCATGGGGCGTGGCCAAACGGACACGGTACGCAAATTGGATAGACCTGCAACCAATCAGACCAATGATCCGGATGACGTATGCAGAGCGAGGGAAAATGTGCTTGTTGTAGTTTTCTAGGAGCGATGGCTAGCTAGTAATGGCGTCTCATGACCTCTGCTTTGGGAGAAGCTCAGCTCTGTGGAGCAAGTTGCTGAGAATGGAAGCAACAGCCCAAACTGAAACACAGCTGCTCGTCGGTGGTCGCCAGATCGGAGCGATACAAAAGCTGCTAGATGTCGCGTTAAGCCTCTGTGGTCAGACATGTCCACAGAGTGACTTTAAACCACTGGCAGATTCAGCTGGGTTCACCCAGGCTACGTAAACGAGATTTGACAGCTTTGTGCCTTATGTGAGCAGAAATAGATGAATAGATGTGAGATGAGTCATTAACATGGAAAATATAGAATAACCAGATCAGATTATTGACCAGACAACAGTTTTCTAAAGAGGATTTAAGCAGAACATGACAATCATGAGTTTCTTCTGTGCCAATTGAGTTCCTCATAAAATAAGCCAAATGTCTTAAATGTTTAACGTCATCTAAACATAAAATAAGACACAAAAAGACTTTGGATTGTTGAATCAGAATTTCTTGGATATAATAATTAGAATATGTTTACTTGGGCTGAGCAATGCATCGCTTTCAAATCAAAGTCACAACCGGCAAATTACAAAAGACACTTGAACCTTGCATTAGAATATACAGTAGTCATAGTTTCATTTATCGTGTCATGCTGTAATGCTCCATCACAACTAACACTTCAAACATCAAATATCTGTCAGATGAATTGTAATTAGATGTTTATCAGAGTATAATGTATTCTGGACACAGACAGTAGTAGCAGTTAGTAGTTAGTTTGAATATGTGTGTGGGGAGGAGACATTTAAGTTCATTTGTCGAAGCTTCTTTCACCCCCTGGGTAGTTAAGTGAACCCACAACAGCACGGCGTGCTCTTAGCAGCACCTCAGCCTCTGATTGGATGAGGATCGCTATTTGCTTAATCATTAATCTGAGGGCCTCCACTACATCGCTTCTGCCGTTCCTCTTCATAAATCATTATAGGCCAGCAATCCTCTTAATGGGGGATGGAAGTACTGATTGAAGACAACCACAGCGGTCAGGACATCATTCTCACCTTGGTCTGCAGGTCAGATTAGAAGATAAAGAAACAGGTCCAGTATGATCGTCTCAGCAGTATTCGATTTGCAGCCATGATTGTGAAGATGGCGTTGACACTGATGAACCAAATATCCGCCATTAGTCCTGTTAGCATCTGAAACCTTCCCCCACTGAACCTTGAACACGGCCTTATTGTGGTGTTAGCGGTCTAATATGAGCGTGTGATACAACTGCTCTTTTATTAACACGGAAATATGAGTCATAACCACATGCTTTTATATCCTGTTAAAGGGGAATGGGTGTGGTTAACTTGGCACATATACATTATCTTCATTGTGCGAAATAGATCAACATTAAAAATATAATACTTTGGAGTGGACACAAGGATAGAAGTCAAGGAGATAGCAGCCTATACTCAGCACACTGTTTTAGTCATTAGTCATATCGGGGGAAGGGGGTCAATAACAAAGTCAATAACAGCCGATACTTAGTCTTCATTCATTTTCTACGGAGGTCATTTTTGACTGAGAACACCAAAGGTGTGACTGAGTTGAATAAAGCACTTAAAATGCAATGAAAGTGAGGGTCGGCAATTGAATTTGTTCAGATGCTTAGTGTGAAGGTAAGAACACACTATTTATGCTTTCGTAAAGTTGTGAAGTTGTTGCTATGGGAGATTCTTGTTGTCATATTGATAGACAAAAGTACTGAATGGGCATTACATCGACAGCACATCCATGACTCTGTTATGGAGGACTACTTGCCATCGTTGTCACCGATGTACTGCATGTGGTGTTACGTTGAGAGCGGCGTTTCACTTCCATACAGCCGCTGAGGAGCGAGAGAAACTAAGGGTCATCGTCCCCGTGATGGAGTGGATGCATAAGACTCATATAGCACTTGATTGGATGCAAATCAAGATCTCAAAGAGGATTTGATGGCATAGCGACCTCTAAAATCTGATAGGAATCATCTGTATTTTGTGGTGTATGTGGTGTGAAAGTGGCATAGAAATGGTCACCCAGCCATTGTTTGTGGTTGAGACACTCCCATCATCTGACCAGTGTATTAAGGGACTACTTGTGTAGATGAGGCCTTAAAGTGCTGCCTCAATCAATGCTGCTCCAGTAATTGTCTTAGAGGCCCAGGAGAGTTCCCCGCTAACTCCCCGAGTGGCTGTTTGCTTTCCCTGCCCCTCCTCTCCTCCGTCTGCCCTGAGATATGTACGTAATTTCTTCTCACGTCACCTCCGAGCTTCTGTTTTCACAACAGCACGCATCGCCATCGACACCCGAGTTTGTGTTTATCCTGGAAACACGGGGCCAATTTATGATGGAGCTAAAGCTGTGCACGTTTATTTGCCTGCACAGTTCACCGTCCCACCGTCTCATGAGGCTAAGCTCAGTCTAAGGTCAGTTGGAAGTTGCTTGTTCTTGTGTCTCACTGACCCCCCCACTCCAGTCACGCTCACACTCATCACCAGCAGGGGTTAAAAACAGCAGATGTTTGGTCAAACCGTGTGTGTGTGTGTGTGTCTTTGTAAGACAATGAGTGGAAGCTCCCCAGACCATCAACAGCAGGAAGACGATTCAGGGATCAAATGTCACCAGAGTGCTGTCAGTCCCGCTGCCTATTGTTAACACACAGGAGGATGTTTTTTTTCACCTGGGTTGTATGTGTGTGTATGTGTGTGTGTGGGTGCGTGCATGCCTGTGTGTGAGTGAAAATTAGCTTTCGCAGCCATAAGGGACACAATCATAAGTAGGCCGCGTCTCCAGAGAGCTTAACAGTCACACAGAGCATGAGGTCATGTGGGTGTGGATGGAGTTCAGGTGTTCAGGGTGAACCATACTCTGTGTGAGGTCACAGCAGGAGACAAGGAGAGGAGCTGCAGAGGGAAACTGAGACGGTCTGATCGTTGGTCCCATAAAATTGGAATACGAAATCTTAAGATGACTCGTATCAGCTTGGATAAATGTCTGCAAATGTGTATGAATGTGGACTTTCCCTTGCAAGAAGTGAGTGTCCCGCCTCCTGTACGCTTGACCAAGTCGCTACCCCTCACCTGTTTGCCCCCCTGCTGAGTTCCACACATGAACAGCTAAGACTGGAAAATGTCCAAAAACAACTGTTGTGCACCACAGTCCTTTAAAGGTCCAGTGTGTAACATTTAGCCTTGATTTTTACAGCAGCCTAAACAGAGAAACCAGACAGAGCTTGCAACAACATCCTATAGTATGTTGTAAAGCCACTGTACTTCCTCAGGTTTCCCTTTGTTTCCACTTAGGAAAGAGAGCAGAGGAGTCCTCCTTTTGTTACAATCTGCAGGTCTCACCATTAGATATCACACATTCTTTAAGGTGTAGTGCACACTCGTGCACTTCTAGCACTTTATATCCACTTAAACAACCTTAACAGATTCAAACAATTAACAACACACAGATAACTATACACATACTGAACATGCAAATGTGAATGTTTCTGTTTTCAGCTTTTTGAAGCATTTTCCCAAATTACACTCGAGAATGATCCAGTTCTAGTGGATGTTATTTAGGGTGAATGGTTATTGATGGGAATGCTGTTGCTACTTCACCCGCAAAAAGTGCAAGAAGTAAACAACTAGTCACATATTGACCATACAAAGATTTTGATGCTCAGCAGAATTAATGTTTACCTTGTTCACCGTCATTTTGGCGCTGAATATGAGCGCACAGCTGAGGCTGATGAGACGGTCTGTAGTTTGCAGGTATTTGGTCATTAATTAAAAAAACCCACTATATATAGTGGTGGGAGATAATCAAGCGATAATTAGACTTCATGCTGACATACAGTAAGTGTCTGTACTCAGATGTTATTGTAATCCATCAAATAGTTATTGAGGCATCTGACCATAAATGGAGGAATCTCTATCCGTCTGTCCGTCGATTTTCTCGACAACCGCTCATCCAATCGACTTTGAACTTTACGAGTTTTGCTGTGGACCCAAGGAAGTGGAATTGTTTTGACAGGCACTTGTCAAGAAGGCTTCAAGCATCAGTTTTTAGGCTTGAAAACAGGCAGAACAAACATACTGTACATGCTGATGCCAGGGTTTGCTGTTGATTGTGATGCCACCGATTTAAGGTCATGGAGCCAAACCTAAAAACCCGAATCCCCACATTTAATGTTGATCTTGACTGGGTGTTTATTTGATTGATTATAAATGAACCATGTTTTGAAAATGGCTTTTGCCCTCTGTATTATGCATGTGCAGTACATTATGTTACATGTCAATTCTACTGTCAGGCTCAGGCCACTTTTAGATGATACAAACATTCGCTCAGCTACATGAATGAAATATTTAGTCAGCCTCGCCTTTAGGGCTGCCAGAGAGGGCTGCAGTCCAACTTCATCTCATATAGACATTTCTTTTCCTTTTATTCTTTACAGTGGACAGTAAAAGTAAAACCCCATTTATGTTTTTTCCCCCTTGACCTTTGTGCCAATACTCATCTCAGTGAGTCCATGTAGCTCAGTATTTGTGATGATAAAATGCAGAGCCGCGCGGAGCGACACAAGACGGAAAACATGGATTCTTGGCTGCTAAGACGGTGGAAGTTGCGAGTTGTAAAAGATTCAGTGGCCAGATGGCCTTAGAATCTGCTTTTCTCTGCAGCTACATGAAATGGACAATAAATGTTTTGCGTCGTGATATTGAAGCTCCTTCACGGTGTCACAGCAAAAGTTTTTACATTAGGGTGCACGTGCTAACGTTTAGCTTTTGTTTGAGTCCGTTTTAATGAGATGAAGAAACGTCAAGATGGTTTATTGCTGTGCAAATGAAGCAGACTTGAGAATGACTCAATTAATTCATCATCTTTGTTTTCACTTGACGCTCAGAGACAAAACGACATTTCACACTCACACTCTCAGTCAATTTACGCCACAACCGTTCACTTGAAAATGCTGTTTTCAGCTAAAAATGATCTGCTTCCATAGAGACGTTCACAGCTCTGTATCAAGAGTAGAGTTGGGTTTCAAGAACTGGCGTTAAATTCCTTATTGGTCTGTATCGAAGTGTCAATAACCGTCTGGACAAATGATACTCAGGATATTTATTTCCTCTTTTTCTAAACCCAGCCGAATGCCAGTGATTTGTGCAGGGATGCAGGAGCTTCAGAATCTCCTAAAAAAAGGGAACCAATCACAAATACATAATTATTTTGGATTCAACTTTGGCACTTTGTGAAATGCTAAACTGGCGATAACAGTCACCTCAGTTTTATCTGTGTGTCCTGTTGCTCTCTGTGGCACGTTACAGAGAAATGGTGTCACTACACGGAACTTAAAGTTGGTCTCTTCCTGTGATATTAATCTCTCGCACATCCTCTGGAGTCATTGGTATTCTCCACAGCAAAGCCTCACAGTGACGGAGCTGGAAATTATGACTCTCCAAATTACAGATGACCACGTTTCATGCAGAGCAGGAAGTGCAAGGTGACGGCATTCTTCCCTCTGAGTGTAATTAATGAGTTAGGACGGTGCGGACGCACCTCCAGTTTATGATGCATGTGCAGTAGCAGTGAGTGAGTGGCCCAATACGAGGAGACAAGATGTGGGTCATAGCACACACTCAAACAGGCCACTTCAGGGACACATGTCCGCCGCTCTGGAGCTTTTTATGAACTACCAGGACAGAAACTGCTTTCCACAACCAGATATTTATAGTCCAGACACTATTTATAGGGTACACATATATTGGCGTGTGTGTTTAGGTTCTTCTTCCCCTCCTTTATAGCTGCATTACCACCAGGTGGTGCAGTTACAGTTCAGTTAGTGATCCACGGTACGGGCTTGCCTTTCCAACACGAGGTGTGTTGTCTACATGAAGATAGCTATGCTATAGTAGCATTTATAGTATAGTAGTATTTATTTTGTACAAAAAAGAACATTTATTTCTACAGTGGAAAATATTACACATTGTATATATGTTATTATATATCCCATGATAGAGTTCCGTCTTTTCCCACTGCTATATAAATAAAGTTTGATTCATCGGTTATAGTCCCAAGTACTGCCGATATGTTAGTATGTGAGCAAAAAGTCCAATATCGTGCATCCCTACTGTGAGAGCCACTCACAAAGTAATATTTTGCAGTGTTAAATGTTTAAGTGTTTTTAGTGTATGTATATGTAGTATGTGCAATGTGTTCTGAATATACTTCATGCAACAGTTAAACGATAGTAAATGGCCCATTAATGATTATTTTAAGACTGATTTGTGTTTGGATGGTAAAAACAGTGAAGCATATTGTTTTAGCACTTTATAGTTTGGCTTACTTGAAGCACTTACTTACTTCTAGCTCTTGTTGGTACCCAAATGTTTAAATGCACTTATTGTAAGTCGCTTTGGATAAAAGCATCGGCTAAATGACATGTAATGTAATGTGTTGGAGCTTTACGACAGTTAATGGAGCTTTAAGGCAGTGTGTGAAGTGTGCAGTAGGATAACCATCTGCAGGTGTGGATGGATAGAAGTTTTTGACCGTGCGTGTATGTGTATTACTGCATAAAGTGGTTAGCAGTGTGTGCACCAAGATAGCAAGTGCAATGTGTTCAGATTTTGGACTGCATTATGCTGGTACTGGATGACCCACCAATAAACATAATGCCGCTGAATCTAGAGTAGAGAGTGGTGAGGTGAAATGTAAGCAGACACGCACACACAGCTCTGCTCTGTTGAGTTAACGTTACTGTAGCTCTGTCTGCCACTACGTTCTCATAGGAAACATGCTACAGGGTGATCACTATGTGATATCTGGACTATTACGGTCCTGAAAGTTCAGCTTTTTTGATTGGCTAACACTCCAAACCCAAATGATACTCCCTGAACAAATGAATAAAACCAGACTACGGCTGCCGTCAAGAAATGTTTAATTTCATTAACTTTGTTCTGCAGCCATTTTGACAAGTCACAGTGGGAAAATCACAGGTGTGAATAATCAAATGAATGATGGCTGAGTTCCATTTTGCTTCCTTGCTTTTACAGTTACGCTGTCCCCACTTTCATGTGCTTTTCCTGCTGAAACATGACAAAATGGCTGCTGTGCAAAGGGCCCATTTGCTTTCATTGTTTGATCCGTTGATTGATTGAATTGTGTGAATTGTGAGAAATATCCCTGAAACAGATAAATGTAATCAACATAAACATACAACATTTGGCACAGGTTGACTAGCCTTTCTGGTCACGCTGGCATCACTTGCCTGAGGTCCAACGCGTTTCGTGGGAGAGCAATGTTTATAAACAAGCACCAGCTGTGTCAGTCAACTGACACTGCCTTTATGAGTGCATGGAGCTCCAGATGTCACATGACACTGTTTGTTTACACCGCCATGTTGGCGGGAAAAGTATCTGGCACCAGTGCCAGTTTCTGGTCGTCAGAGTCTATTTTCTTCATTAATTATCACTATCATTATTTGTTTCTTTTAAATAAAAACCTTTATTGTAAAAATATAATATTTTTTAAGATGTTGAAGGTTCTGTGTAGCTTAAAATGGTAATAAAATATTATTTATTGTAATTAAACGCTTTTAAAGGTCGCAGGCCGGGCGTCGTGAGTGCTGAATTGGCTGATGTTTTGCTTCAAACGGCTTCTTTCTTCCTTCATATAGGCCGAGCTATTTAGGGGAAAATAGATGGTAAACATGGCACATATGATATGAGTGGACATCAGTTTGATTGACAGCATTGAGGAGACAAACCTCAAGGAGTTATGTATGGTGTGTGGGTCACATTTGGTTTTTAGAACGCAAACATGGCGCTAAACTCTCAGCAGAAGTATCTTTTACAAAACATGACCTTTCTTCAGAAAAATAAGTGCAATTTCAGAAACATTATGCCTAAATGTACCATTTACACATGCATTACAACCTACTGATCACAGGGGTTCTATGAAGGCACAAAAATGTCACAGGTATCTGGAACTGAAAAATAAAGAATAGTATTTACCGGATTGGACCCTCTGGTGGGCCGTATGTTTGACACCCCTGTTGTAAAGTAATAGGTTATCTGATGGTGGTTTGTCACTTAAAAAAAGACTGTAGCCACAGTTGGGTGCATTGACCATTCACATAGGAGCTGTTCTCTTGTGATTGGATCAGCCTACAAGGATGTGGATGCAGGTCTGAACTTGGCCCTAGCGACAACGTTGATGACGTGACAGAAGTGAGGACAGGCTTGCCGGGATTTCTTTATCCATTTAGCAGTGCTTAGATCAATACCTCCCTCTGTCACACACATGCAGCACACAGGCATCCAGCGCCATCCCTGTGAAAGAGAGAGAGTGAGATGCAACTCACTCAATAACATGATGCCCAGACAAGATGAAAGTGGAGATGTGAGGAGAACCTGTGGGCATGTGTGTGGGAGGCGTCTCATGTGTTTTTTTTTGTTTTTTTTTGGTGTGCGCCAGGAATTTCACGCGCCCATTAAGTGATTATTTTTGCCGCTGTGTGTGTTTCTAACGTCCTTGTCCTCTCGCGCTCTTTGCCACCATTTGGCAGATGTCAGTACAGCCCATGTACATCCAGCGCTCTTCTCCCCGTGGCTGCTGACTGCGGCTGCTGACGAACATTGTTAGGGAGAGAAACATGTCATCATTTGATGCTGCTGCTGCTGCGTCTTTGTTTCCTGAACGCACCGAGAGGACACGTCATTACACTCTGTGGTCACGGCTGCTTCCGCCCACTTGAACCTGTGAACATTTTTGAAAGCAAGAAGACAGGAATAGAGACGCTAAGCATCCTTGTAGGAGGAATTAATGGTGAGACGCGGCTTACACACAAAACACGGGGGAAGCAGGAGACACAGAAAATCTAGAAAGATGGTGGGAGGTACACAAGATGCTGAAGTGTGTTGCATGGACAGCGGGAATTATGTTTTTTTATGACACTACAATAGGGTGACAAAAGGTATTTAGGGACATAATGTAATCAGTATTGTCTTCAATTGATCATTGATGGAACAACCTGAATACAGTATGCATCAGCATATTTCTAAACCTGTTAATGCTCTACTAAAAAAAAGCAAGCTGCATAAATGTTTGACAGCAGCATGTTGATTTCACTTTAAAAGAGAGTGGATAAACAATGATCCAGAAGGGTTTATTGGCAAATATGTAATACTAGCCA
The DNA here is from genome assembly GCF_019176455.1 of Solea senegalensis. Taxonomy (NCBI): domain Eukaryota; kingdom Metazoa; phylum Chordata; class Actinopteri; order Pleuronectiformes; family Soleidae; genus Solea; species Solea senegalensis. The sequence goes on from NC_058031.1 coordinate 23,541,973, forward strand.
TCCTTTCTGATACGTCAAAGTCATCATATTCCATTTCATTTATCTGTTGGATGATTTCTAAACACTTTCAACCCTTTAAATAAAAACTGTATTTGTTTTGGACGCAAATATTCTTAAAGTCCACGTGTCGGTTCATGCCAGACTTATATAGTAGATCACAAGTCTTTGATTTGAGAAAACACAGATCGTGAAAAAGATAAATAAAAATAAAAGCAGTTGCTTTAACTGTCGTGATGGTGTTGTTGTTGTGATCGTGCGTTACCATAGTGACAGTTTGATAGGATTGTCATTTCCCATCTTTTCTTGACCCTGAAATGTTTAAGTTTTGATGATTAAAAGTACGTTTACCTTTGAGAATTATATTATAATGTAACGTGCTGAAAGTGAAAAGTGAAACTATTTCAAAGTCGTTGACAATTAATTCCATTTTTAAAATGGCAAATTGTCACATTGCAAAATACAATGCACCAGTGTCAATTCCACCATTTGCAATTCTGTTTTCCACTCTCTCTGTTTAGACCTATTAGCAAAATACGTTTCAGGTGATCTGATCATTCATTCACAGCAGGTATTAGTGCAACTCAGACTAAGCTCACATTACCAGGAACCTTGTTAAACTGTACCTCAGTTTTGATGAAACACAGATCACATTTGACGGTTTCACATTCATAACTACACATATCTTGTATCTGAGTTTCACATGAACGCTCTCCTCCACTGTTGCTTTGCTTTACATTTGTTCTAGGACCATGTGCTGGATTTGAAAGTTCAAATTGACGATCTGATTTCTGTGTCCAGGCTGGTCATCTATGAAACACAACGGTCAAGTTGTGTCCGAATTTGACTCAAGCTTAATTAAACGAATACTTCACCGATTAGCATTTCATAGCACACATAGCATTACAATTTGAAAAATTGTGCTTCTCAACCTCAGTTTCCCCTGAGTTGAGAAATATCTTCATCCTTTTCTTTGTTACTTGCCCACCAGTGACGCTTAGTCCTGTTAGCGTAACTGTTAGCATAGATGGCGGACACTCTTTACATTCTGGGAATGAGGTCCCGTCCCCCTACGAGTGGGTCTAAAAGTGCAGAATTAGTGTTGCAGTTTCAAGCCTCGGACCAAGTGTCACTGGTGGTCATGTAACAAAAAAAAGAATGAAGATATTTCTCGACTCAGGGGAAACTGAGGTTGGGAAGCACAATTTTTCAAAAATACTACCCCTATTCTAGTAATACAAAGCTAAATGCAAATCAGTAACATATTCCTTTAAATTAGTTTGTTTCCCTGTCCCTGACATACAAGTGTTACCGTGGTTACCACGGCACAGACACATGCGTTGTAAATTAGTGTCAATATGTACATAGATACAAAATTTACATTACATTACATGTCATTTAGCAGACGCTTTTATCCAAAGCAACTTACAATGGAATTGTCTACAATCAGCCAGGGGTGGAGTCAAACTTGCGACCATTGCGGCCATGATGTCTTTCGCACCAGAGTAACGGTCTTAACCACTGAGCCACTCCGTCCCTCAGTTCTTCAAAATAAAAAGAATTTGACACTGCACATGTACCAAAACCAAAGATGATTTCAGTGAGTATGTGTTTGTATAAATGACATGGTGCCTGGGAAATGTAAATTCCAAGATCTCTGGCTCAGCAAAGCGAGATATTACAAAGACTGACCCAAGATCCCGAGGACAATCACTTGTCCAGATGCAGAGTGTGTTGCAAATCAATAAAAGTGGACGCCATGGGAGAAGCTGACCTCCCATCTTAAGCTGTGTCAGCACATTTGGTCCTTGAATTTTAGGGAATTGGTCCTAGAAAGTCTTGAATTTGATGTCAACCAAGGTGTGGGAACCTCTTTGGGAACTTTTCTGGCATGAAAGCCCAGTTGTCCTAAGACAGAGACAAAAACCTGATCCCAACCCCAACTCATTTCTGAAGAACTGGTTATGGTTAAGGTTAACGTTAGCAGTAAGATTTGTTTGGGTTAAGCATTAACTGATTAGTGATGATTTGTTTAGATTGTCCAAATAAATGAAAGATAAAGCAGAAGAATAGCTGTGTGTGTGTGTGTGTGGGGTTCTGTGAGTGAGGCAGAGGATGCCATGCTAGCCTTTTCCCGTTTGTTTGGAGTCTTTATGCTAAGCTAACTAACGCTGTCTCGGCCGCGTTGCATCATATTTAGTGGACAGACTTGAGAGTGGTATCGATCGTCCTATAAGACTCTCTGCAGGATACCACATTGATCAGTGGACTATTCACGGCTGTTATGTCATTTCCATAAGAGCATTAGAGTGATCTGCGTCAATGAGGCTGATTAATTGATCCAAAGCAACAGTTGACTGATATGTTTAATAAAGGAAGAATTACATAAGATTCTGCAAGACTGTGAAAGTGCTGTGAATGAACAGGACACGCTGTCTAACATGAAAATTGGAGCACCAAGTCACGTGAGGTTCGTGATGTAATGCAGTGCAAGAGCCCTGATCGGCCCATGAATACTATACACTGTTGTTTGTACTTTCATTATTATCTGATTTTTTTCAGGAGTGACAGAGATAAATCGTGTGGCAGTTTGTGTTGTGGATGCATTGAATTACACTTATTTTTAGATTTACAGTATTTCAGGACTGCCATCATGGCTACCCCTCTGGGTTTTTTTGTTTTTTTTTTATGAAAGCGATACCCTGGATTTTCCTAACGGTGCAACAATGTTCGGAAGAAAGATGAACACTCTGCATTTTTGTACCGTCTTGCAAGCTCTCCAGAGAACACAGATTACTCTCTGTGGAGTTTGCTGCTATATTTCAAAACAGATGATGTTTCCAAAAGTGCTTGTTTTACTCTTTTCCATTCATGCATACAGAGGCCGGGTTCTCACAGTGAATGAATGAGCCCATTGATGACTGTCAGTGGAAGTTAGTTCATCAGAGCCGGGTTCAGGGCCAAGTACGGCCCATTCAGTGTGTCTCTGGACTGAGAAAGTAGAGACGACTCACTGTGGCGGTGGTCAGAAGGCAAGACTGGCCACACTTTTACTCCGGCACACCAAGTACAACAGAGATAACACTGTTGTATAACAATAGAAATGTGTGTGCTGAGGGAGTCCAGCTGGTCTGTTCAGCCTGAGAGTAGAATGTATGACACTGAAATATCCCCCAAACACAGGATTGCAACCTTGAAATAATGTCTTCAAGATTATTTTGATGGTGAAACAACTTACGACAAGGCGAATGACACATCTGGTCTGCACTGCCTGCATTGACACTATGTAACGTCTGATTTTGGGTTCATGCCACAAACACAGACAGTGTACTTTATGGTATACGTCACAGCCACTCTCATCCTTATTGTTCATGCAAGTGGTTTGAACAATGTGCACACAATGAGCAAAATGTTATATAAAGCAGAAGCTACATAAACTAAAGCATCATCATTCTTTTGTTGTTTTTTGGGAGGGGAGGGGTTAGTCTTTGTTTTTAATACTTTGAAACATAAACTATATCGTGTTACCCTAAAGTATTATATACAAATTTTTACACCATTATTAATGAATATGCCATTGGTGAAAGTGGCTGTATGAAGTGGTGAAAATATCTTAATACCACATTATTGTGTCCGATACATTAGCGCACAGTCTGAAAGAATCTTAAGATACTGATATCAGTCAGATCCAGTCATTTTACAGCTTTTAAAACACATTATTCTGCTTCCAAGGACAAAATTAAGTCAAAATGGTACCACTTTTTATTTTGTTTCTACAGTTGGTGCTTTAGTGACTCATTTATGTTATATTTAGGCTTTGTGGATCGTACCAGATTTCATGTTTTTCTTTGAGATTTGAATGTCGGATAAATCTTTTCTTACCTTGATTTTTCTCTGCGTCTCCGCCGCTTGTTCTCGTGTTTCTGTTCACCACAGGACATGGATTCATCCGATTCATAACATTCTATTCGTTTTGTTTGCGTATTCTGTGATCTTAAAATCCCCCCTGCAGCTGGATTAACCGCAATGTGACCTCTTAGCACTGAATAAGCAAGAATCCACTGGTGTGACGTCATTAATGCCTCATTTTGTTAAAACTATTGCTCTTACTTTCTGTGAGAAATCAAAGAGAAAGAGATGTAAAGAACAAACTGAAGATAAAAATGAATAACCCAGAAGAGGAGGTTGTCAAATTAAAAATCAAGATTTTAAGGGTTCATAAATAGAAAAAAATATGATATCAAGCGTTGCTTTATGTGACGACAATATAAGATGGAGGGAGTAAATGAAGCATTGTTCAGTCTTTATTCTGTAATACAGCCGGAGTAGAATTAGTCATCCTATCAGTGCCCTTCACTGTGGGGAATAGCCTGGAATAACAAGTCCATTCTCTGCTCAGTACAGACAGCATCATTAGAGCAACACTGCACTTCAGAAGCGTCGCCCACCCTGGGACCACCCAGTCCTATGACTCAAACTCACAGACAACTTCACTTTCATCTCATCTCAGTCCACCGAGGTGAACGCAGCACTTTGCCTCTGCGTCACTGCTGCAAAACAGTCCGTCGGGTGATTTATACTCATTTACGCTCCGTGTGAGAGACTTGTTTGTTTCTCACAGTCCGAGCGCTGCATCCTGTCGGCTAAATTTCCTCGTCCCCGTCAATTCATCTTGAGCATGATTTATTTTATTTTTTTTAGAAATAAGTGGTGAAGAGAGTCAGCGTTGCAGTGCAGTGAAGGTACGGAGCGGGGCGCGACGGCAAACACTCGCTTATTATCAGGTGTTTGTGGGCTGGATTGCACCCGGGAGGGATGAGGAGTGTGAGTCTGCATATTCAGGATATGCAGGCAAAGGCTTGAACACGACAGAACCCCGTTTTAAACTGTAGTAAAGCAAAGTGATGATGGTGAAGCGATTGAACAGTGATAACCTGTCATTTCTGCTTCTGAAATCATACGCTGTACATATTCAAGGAATGTCAACGGGTGTCGAGTTCACGTCGTTCCAGCTGAGAAGTCAGGAAAAAAGACGCCAACATTTCTCAGGCTAGGTATTGTTAGCAATACTAGTTGATAACAATGCTCAACATGCAATTTTGAGAACACGAGTGTCGTTTTGACGATTTGGGTTTCCGAGTTCAGGGGCCAAACATTTTGAGTTCCAACTACAAATGGAATGTGCGCATGCATTGTGTTTGTTTTCCTGCCTCTAAAAGATGACTGGCGTACAACTGTTTCCAATTTGAGGACTTGCTGTTCAGTCTTTCTAGGCTTTTTTAGTACAGAATATTTGTCTGAAAACCAGATTATTTTTTCACTGTGCATATAGAACGGGAGATTTTAGCAGAATTGATTGTATTGTATTAGAATCACTTACCGTGACTTTTACCAACATTATACATGACCATCAGATCAGGTCAGGTCTCATGGATCATTATCTCAGTCTGATGAGGTCACATGTCAATATCAAGTCACGAGAAAGTGTTTTATTTAAAGTGAAAAAAATTGTAAACTTAATGCCGACTTTTATCATGAAATCAGCAGCTTGCATAAGTCACGCTGTTAAATGTCAGGTCTGTGGGTCCTTGGAGTCACATTTATCAAACAGTAACACTGTCTTTGGTCTGTTGCTTCATTTGATGACTGTGAGAATGTTTTATTGTTAATCTCTATAGAGATTTACCCCAGATTTTTTTTAGTGTCCATGAATGGACGTTCATTCTTACTTTATAATTTTAGCGTTAGCATTGGTTCGAGCTGTCGTGGGCTGTGAATTTGCGAGGGACTTTTCAGATTAACGCCGTCTTTGGTCCGATCACAGAAATCCTCTTTCTTTGTGAGCTGTGTTTTGTGAAACGAGGCAAATCTGCTTCCTGTTTACACGGATGAGTGGATATCACATGATACATGTTTTCAGGTGAGGGAAGTAAGAGTGCACAGAGCTGAAATGTTTGTCTGAAAGCAGATTGCTGGGTTTTTTGGGGGGGAAAAAAATGGCGTTTACAACTGAATATGTATTAGAATGGATTAGCACTGAACCACTGATGGTTTTCAAATAGAAACAGCACTATGAATCGACACATTCACGATTATAGATTTTCTTGTTACGATTATTGTCGGAGAATGAATCACAATATTGCGATGATCACGATTATTATGCGTTAATTGATTTCCCAACACTACTGTATGAATGTGTAAAATCACATGAACACTGCTTATAGGTCTTAAAGTTTCCTTTATTTATATCTTTTGATGCCAACATAACACAATAATGTAGCAACAAAGTAAAGTAACCAAAAAGTAAGAAGAAAAATGACAATAATCCCATTGGAATAAAATAAAAATCACCACTGCTCTGTAAACAATAAAAAATGCTACATATTAACTATGTTTTTCTCTCAGGGAAAACAGATGTGAACGGCTACAGGACCTCTACCTGGACTTTGGGGGGTTCTTTCTGTAAACTACAGAACAAAAATATGTTTGAACATTTCTTTTGAACCTGACTATATCTTTTTAAACACAGGGAAAAAAACAAAAACTTGCTCGCTTTTTGACTTACTGCTGCCCTTTTATGTTTAAGTTAATTTTAATAGTTTTAATAATGTATCTACTTGTATGTGGCCAGATATTAAACGTATCTATTATTGTGGTTTGTTAGTTTATGTTTAAATGACAATGACACAAATAAATGTGTACTAAAGGAAACGGATGTCACATTACGTATAACGTAACATTGCGCAGAACCACCTCTATGGTTCCCGGCATAATCTTTTCTGACAGTATTGAGGAAGCGTTACGATTAATATACCATAGCGTTTTTTGGGAATTGGACTCTAAATTGAATGTGAGAGTGAATGGTTGTTCATCTTTATATGTTGACCCTGCGATGGACTGGTGCCTTTCACCCTGTGTCAGCTGGGATTGACTCCAGCCTGCCTGTGATCCTCATGTGGAGGATAAAGCAACAGAAAATGGATGAATGTTCAGCCTTAATATGAACGTACTGTAGCTACAAGTTAAGACATGTTTTCCAGGTTCGTCAGAGTAAATAAAAAGCCTTCTGAGACAACATAAAGCATCACTGAAACATAGCACGACTGTCATGGTTTTATGGTTACAGATACTACATGTTAATATTCATTAATGTGAAGAAGCGCACACAGCAGGGGAATATCTATCATCCATCCTCACTGACACCCCCCCATCCGCTCTGTCAGAGCATTTATTTTATTCCCCACTTTAATCCCTGAAGCCTACATCTGAAAGATGTGGAGGGGAAGGACGTTTCTGATGCTTTCCAGCCATTTGACAAGCAGCTTTGCTGGAGCATATACTGCTGCAGCTTTGGACTTACTATGATGTAGTCGTCCTATTCCGAGCAGAGTTACTGTTTATCTATTTATCACCACTGAGACGGAGTGTAAGGCGCGTTGTTGTGTGTCTGTGGCCTGTACTACTGTGATCTCTACCTCACTGGATTAGTGTGTGTGCAGGTTAAAGAAATCGTGACATGGATATGGTCTTACATGTTGGATATTTTCATTTCATCTTATGACTTTCCCTGGTTGTAAAGACTGTCGCAGCATTAATATTGAGGCATTTAAAAAAAAATCTGATTATATTGATATTAAATTATTCATTACCAGCCTGTTTATTTAACCACATTTATAGGCACTCTCTTTCACATGTAAATATCCATCATTACAATTGAGAAACCCAAAAAAATACACTAGATATTATCTCAAATTAAAGGTAACAACTGTATTTTAAGTGCATAATACAGCTTGTAAATATAGAATATGACTTTCCTGGGGTTTTCAGAGTATTATTATTGTCACTAACCTGTGAGAAGCACATATAGTTGTTTCAGGACAAAGCCTGAAATGTTGAGATATTATTCATAAGCCACATTATTATACATTAATATATGTGTGTATATATGCATTAAACCGCTTCTGTCCTGATCACAGATGGGTTACAACTGCAGGCAACCATCTGGCCTGTCATCTCATCTTCTCTTTCTAAGGACAGAGACACAATAGCTCCTGTCCCCATTGTCTGGGATGGGCTTCCTCCTCCTTCCTGTCCTCACTTCAAAGTAAAATGCAACAGTCACCTCTTATCGTTAACTCCAAAGGGGGATCGGGCTCAGGACATCGGAAAACGCTGATAATGGTTTACCTTTAAAGAAAATTTGAAACCCAAGAGTTTGATTGAGAGCATCGTCAGACCTTTAATGGGCCGTTTGTGCAGAATAATGTCAAATATACTCAGTTTCATTGTCTCGTGTCTTCTCTGGTTTCACAACGTTTATATTGCCCCAGACTGAAAAGCCTTTGTTATACTTGAGTTGAATCTTAACTGCACATAGGAATGCAGTAAGTGTAGCCATAAAGCACCACAGTCGTATCGGGAACAGAGGAGCTTTGCCTATCAATACCTGCTTAAGTAATTACGACTGTAATCACATTACGCTTGTTATTTTGTATTTTACAATTCCACACTCGCAACGAAGAAGTGGATGGATTGATAATGGGATCAGGAACTACTGCGGTAGCTAAAGGTGACCTTTTATCTTGTGACTTAGAGGGCGGTGCTTTCCCGTGAGGTGATATAGCTCAAGATGTGATCCTCAATTTAATTTCCTGACATGACACTCGCAGCCCCTCGCCAGCCGCTGGAATTCCAATCACCGTGCTGAATTACAATCACACCCTCTTGATTTCACAACTCTCTCATTTCCTGCTTTAGAGGCCACTTCCCCGTGACTGCTCGCCATCTCAGAAAAAAAAACCTGAATGAACGTCACGATGCTGACTGCATTTTAACAATGAGAGGCTGAAGGGAATATTGAACATGTTGTTGTGCCAGGAGGGAAAATAAGATGTCACCCCCAGTCAACTGCACATGGCTTGAATTCAAAAGATTTACAGCAGCCACTTACTGATTTGATTTTGTTTTCTTCTCGTCCTCAGGTACAACCCGCCGCCCTCGAGACGGAGAGGTCCCAGGGGTTGATTACAACTTCCTGTCTGTGGAGGACTTTGTAGAACTCGAGGAGAGTGGGACGCTACTGGAAGTAGGAACGTATGAAGGTGAGGATGACAGTGACTGGGATCATAACCGACACTCTGTGCGACCCAGCGTAGCGCAGGTGTTCCAATTCGCCGCAGATACAATAAGCGTAGCAGCAGTCAACATTTATGTTTTCCTACATGCAGAGCGGCAGTTAGAGTTGTGTACTCACTTGGTTCCGATTAGACTGTGCGTGAAGGTGGCACATGCGGCCAAGTGTGTCAACCAGGGCTGCGCAATATTAAAGGAATACTTCCCCGATTTTCATTTAGCTTTGTATTACTAGAATAGGGGTAGTATTTTTGAAAAATTGTGCTTCCCAACCTCAGTTTCCCCTGAGTCGAGAAATATTGCCTTGGTCTGAGGCTTGAAACTGCAACGCTAATTCCACACTTGTTAGACCCACTCATAGGGGGACGGGACCTCATTCCCAGAATGTAAACATTGTCCGCTATCTTTGCTAACAGTTACGCTAACAGGACCACCCCTATTCTAGTAGTGCAAAGCTAAATGCAAATCGGTGAAGTATTCCTTTAAGATACCTGCGATATGCGTCGTAGAATAGTGTTCTGACAATATGACTTACGATAAATAACCCAATGTGTAATATTCAGGATGGGTCTCAAAGTCAAATGACATTGGGGGGGCAAAGAGTGGCATGAGTCGGTCAGTGGTAACAAAAATAATAGGAGCTTAAAATTAAAAAATTTTGATATTGCAATAGAGGCACTCATGATATTTCACAGGACTTTAAAGTGAACGTTGTTGTTTTGATATGGAATGACGTATACTTCACAATAAAAAAAACAAATGTGTAATGCAAAATGAATTTAGTCAGTAAATGATAACTGTAATTTAACACTGAACAACCTTGTATGTATATAATTTCATGTTGAATGCAAGTTATTGACCAAGTAAAACTAGCATGAAGAAAGTATCTTTAAAGATACTGTATGTACATTGTGTATGTTGATATCGCATCGATAGTAAATTCCCTATATATTGTGTGGTTCTGTAAACACGTGCATATGTTTGTTTTGGCGGCCGTGTGTGATTCAGGGCAATATCTGATTTGTGTGAATGATAGTGTGCACGTGGCTGCTGGAGATTGTTGCACCATTAATCTGCTTGGCAACGGTTCTGCTGTGTGTTGGCACGGTTCTCTCTTTCACGCAGACAATGTCAAAAACCTGTCCACAGGAATCTGGGGCTGTCCAGAAACCTGGAGGAGGCTGGGAAGTCTTGATTCATAACAAAATCTTTATTAAATGTATGAAAACATTTGTAATCTAAAATCTGGCGTGATGCTACCATTGCATGTAGTCTGATTAGCTTAGCATAAAGTCAAGGACAGATGGCCAGGTGACAGATACCCAATGTGAAAAACACATGTTAAACTAGGGTTTAAATGGGGTTTCGACCAGTGGAAATGTGTTTAATCAGCATTCACCCTGGAGTCGACTTCACCTCCAATGTTCATCATCTGCTTTATTTCTAGCAGTGATGCAAAAACCCACGTTTCCAGGGAAATGCTACAACAACAAACTTAAAGGAATACTTCACCAATTTGCGTTTAGCTTTGTATTACTAGAATACAGGGGTAGTATTTTTAAAAAAAACTTTCTTCCCAATGGTTCCCAACAGTTTCCCCTGAGTGGAGAAATATCGTCATTCTTCTAACTGTTAGCAAAGATGCCGGACGCTGTTTACATTCTAGGAATGAGGTTCCGCCCCTCCTACGAGTGGGTCTAAAAAGTGTGGAATTAGAGTTGCATTTTCAAGCCTCGGACCAAGTGTCACTGGTATTACTTTAAGTAATTACTTGAATATTTTCAAGTCCATCAATGGCAGAAAGATGTGCTTGACATGCTAACAACTGCTGCATTCTAAACTGACCAAAACCTGCTTTGAGCTATGAAGTTTCACCCCCTAGCGGAGCCGAGTCGGAAACACTTCATTCAATAAATCCATTTGTCACTAGCTCTTGTATCCTGAGACAGGAGCAGTAGTGGAATGAATGGAGGACTGTGTATGGAAACATGTTAATTGTCACTGAGCTCCGTGGTGTCCTTTTTGTGTTTTTCCTTTCTGTGACTCATTTCATGCACACGTGACGCAGAGAGTGAAAACACCACAGGGCAGACTAACCACTGGCAATATGAATGGACTAATTACCTTTGTTTTGAGAATTCACACAGTTTAAAAAAAAATAAAAGAAATTATGTATATATGGTTTGTCAGGTGTGACATGCGTGACATCATACTGATATGCTTTTGAGAAACAGGGTCATTCATAAAGATGCTATAACTTGGCTAACAGGCTGCTAGCTATAGCTTCATACTTAGCTTATGCACATGTGTTGGGCTTCTCACTCCAATTCAGTAATACATATATTTATCACGCAGATGAAGATATTTTCATCTATTGCATCTATTCCTCTTGTATTTAAAAATGAAAACAGTTACATGATTAGTGTACGGCAAGAGAGGATGTTGTGACCTGGTCCTTCCACGAGCTTTCAGAATCTAGACCAGTGATTCTCAAACGTTTTATACCAAGTACCGCCTGAGAAAATACTGGAAATAATACAGTGGCGGAAAAAGGCCAAGCAAAGTCAACTACGGACTTTTCACAGGAGGCAGATTTATTCCCAATAAGATCATTTGGTCTTATTGGGTCATCGTCTACACACTCCAGTCAAATCCCTCAGCTCCGCTCTGATCACATACCCTGGTGTTTACAGTAGAACTGAATTTCTGATTTTCCTCCAAGTACCACCAGAGGAAGCTTGCGTACCACTGGTGCTACACGTACCACAGTTTGGGTCTAGACAATACAGCTCTCCAGCCCTCACAAACACAAACTACACCCATTTTGGTTTCACACCAGCAGCTTATATCTATGATTAAGCTGCTTCCTTTCTCTCTCTCATTCTCAGTCTCCATTTCTCCTTCTGCCTCCTCCTGTGTCTCACTCAAGCATGCTAATGTCCTTCTTGTTGCCTAGGTAACTATTATGGGACCCCCAAGCCACCGCGGCAGCCCATCATTGGGACAGTGATTCTCGGTGATGCAGGCTCCCAGCGGTCCGCCCCAAAGCGCACCAAGTCCTACCATGACATGCAAAACGCCCGCGTAGTGCCTGCTGACGATGACGATGACGACCAGGCCACGGAAATGAACAACAGTTTCACAGGTGAGGGCATTGTTGTTGTTGTTGTTGTTGTTGTTGTTGTAGCAGCGCCACCTCTCCTCTCCCGCCTGAACTTTCTTTGTCTCTGCGTGTGTCGTATTCTCTGTCTGTGAAATGTTTTTTTTTTTTTCTTCGAGTGGATGCTTGTGTGTGTCCGAGGTTTGCGATACAGAATGGAGAGAGACAATGTGTGTATGTTTATGTTCCTCCTCTCTCTTGTATATTGTCTGGCAGTTACATCATGTCTTTGTGATGCTGATTCCTCTCTCCGTGAGCCTCCAAACACTGCCATCTGCCTGTGAGGAGGGGCCTAGTGGGGGAACAAGTAGATTACAGGCTGTGCTCACAAGATACGTCTATCTCGCCACGCCACAACCCTCAAATCCTCTCCCACCTGCAGCTTATTTTTCCCACTTTTTTCCATACCATACAATAACTATTACATTATAACTATAACATTCCCAGAAACTGGGCCACAAAATAAATTTGCAGGATTTTTTTTCAGCTTTTACTCAGGATTTATATGTTTCTATTTTCAATAAGTAAAAAAAATAAATTAACATTCATTTAAAACGTTGATCTCTTCAATATCCCTAATTTACCTAGTGATGAGTAATATAAGCTGGTACATAAGCGGCAGTAAGAGTTGTCACAAATCTTTTACTGTGCACATTCATATCATGAACTAGGTTGCAATGGCTTGTCATTTTTAAAATATTTAAATAATAATAAAACAGGTTGTATACATTGGTTAGTCGTGCTGACTCAACAATCCCAACCAAATTGTTTTATTTATTAACATTCCTTTGACCTTTGACCTGAGAGAGATGTTCTTATTTCTACTGCTGTACACTGTAGATCTTGGTGTCAATGTAGCGCCGGTTGTTATTTTGTATCTTTCACTTTGCTCCCTCTTTGAATTGATCTTTAAATTGATCCAAATGTAGAAATAAAAAGAAATATTGAGCATTGTCCCAAGTTGCAAAAAGTAATTTTGACGTGCTGCTGCACTGGAAATGATGATGCAGGAATTTGCATAGCTGAAAGTTAAGAAGAAAATGAGTGTGTTGCCACCAATGCAGTCAAAGCTTTAAAGGGTGAAGTCATTGCAGACATTTGACCCGGGATTGAATGCAGATTAAACACATTCCCACTGGTCAAAACCTGATTTTTAAACTGGGGGAAGCTGCTTTTTTTCACCCCTGCATGACCCACGTGAAACAAACAAGACATGTTAAAAAAATAACAACACAAAAATAAACACGTATAACTGTCAGCAATAATGTTATGGTCGTTGCTATTTGTAAACTACTTTGTTTAGATGATCCGATTGATGAAATAAATCCTTCTGCGTGCGGTTCTAAGTTGTACAAAGTGTAGCTTTGCTACAAACATCGACGCAAACTGCCGTTTACAGCAGGGAGATGGTTCTGAGTTGTAGAATTGCGCGTGACGCTGGCAAAAGGTAGAGGAGACGAGGAGGAAAATGTCGCCTTATGATCTGAAGCTGTAACACATTCCCACCAGTCAAAAAAACACATGATTAAATTGTCTTTTTAACCAGTTGGAATGGATTTGTACACTCTTGCTTCACATCTTTTCCTCCATATCCTTTCAGCTTTATCCCATTTAGTGAGTGATAGACGGTGTTCCTGTTTTTTTTCTGCTGGGAATCTATTCCCTCTCTGTGTCCCCCTGCCAGGCTGCCAGAGTGTGTGAATTAGCATTTGATCAAGCCTGAAAGGGCCACGGAAGCGGTGGAGGACACTGGGCCAGAGCCGGGGAATGAGTGGGAATGGGGGGTTGGGAATTGCTGGCTTTAAAAGAGAGAGAGAGAAAGAGGTTTATGGGTAGAGAGGTAAAAAAGGGGGTCAAATTGAGTTTGGGAAAGACTGCTGCTGAAAGAATTAGCATATTCCTGGGGCTCTTTCAGTACACTAGAAAAGGGGCTGGGGTATGGGCATGGGGGAAGGGGAGGTGCTGGGAGTTTTGTGCATTTTAAGTTGCATGTTTGTTCATTTTCTTCTTTTCGTGCATGCAAGAGGCATAAACTGCATTTTTGTATTCTTTTTTTCTTCCTGTTGTTGTTGTTGTTGTTGTTGTTGTTCCGTGCTGTTTGGTGTTGTGTCGCCCAGGATCCTTAGTGCGTAGTCTCTTCCCCTCTCCTTTGCTGTGCACAGGTAACCCTAACGATCAGGACGAGAGCCGCGGCGGCATCCTCCGGCCGTACCCCGCGCGTGACAATGCTCCATCCTGTGGTTTGAACAATGCGGCCATTGCCACGGCGGACAGTGGGCAGCAGACGCTCGCAGAGCCGCAGGTCTCTCCTGAAGACCCGCTGGGACCTCTGCCGGAAAACTGGGAGATGGCCTACACGGAGAACGGAGAACTTTACTTCATAGAGTATGTATCGACAACCTGCAACACATAACTGTTTTAATCTCCTGTACACACACACACACACACACATATAATCTTAGTACTGCCTGTGTAAGCATTTGTCACTGTAGCTTAGGGCTGGGCAATATATCGATATTATATCACAATCATGACAAGATATCTGCTTTGAATTTGGACATCTTCTAAGGCTGAACTCAAAATTTGAAAGAGTGCAATTGGCAAAATCACATTAATTTTCCATTCTGGATTGTTCTATGTTGTATATACCTTTTAACGTGTGTTTTTTTTTGCCATATTTCAGTGCATCCGTCTTGTTTCAATCTATGGCTTTACTTCAAAAAGTTCAAATACTATACAGACGTCACAAAAATTGCAATTACCCAAATCATTCAGTGGTCATTTTTGATATCATTTTGAAATTAGTCAAATATTATGATATTTATTATAAGTTTAATTACATATTGATCAATAATGCATGTAATTGAAATATTGGAAAACTCGTTTACAACTCTTTGTACATTTGAAGCCACATTTCTTGTGCTAGAGCAGCTTTGTTTCTCGCACGTGTAAATGTAATTTTATTAAAGGGGATAAATATTGAAATATATACAGCCATTGAAAACATAAGCATGAGCGTCGTTCAAATAGGTTCAAATATTTAACCTATATGGTCCCTTTTTTGACGTGTCAGCAACAGTTTGAAAGGGGAAACAGCAGCAGAGTGACAGAAGCAGAATATTATCACAGGATGTGAGGAAACGACGAGGCGGCAACAGAATATCCACGAATAAATTAAGGGTATTGTTAGCTAATCTTGTCTAAGTTTACAAAACAAAACATTTAAAAGCCAAAGAAATGCATCAGATATCACCTAAGATTAAAGGCAACAGCGAGATCTGAACAATTGTAGTTGTGATTTTTCTTTTTCTTTTAAAGACATTGCAATTCCAATTTCCTTTGGGATAGATTTGTTTGAATCAAGTTTCGGTTTGATATTTACAGTGTATAACAGATTTAAAATGTGATGAAGCATTATCACATGATAAAAACACTAACTATTCAATATTCCACTCAAAGATATGAACAAGAGTTTTACGGTTTTACATATTGCCCAGCCCTACTTTCCATTGCTCATACCACAGCTGGTGTTTTGTGTATTTTACCTGCACTATAATCCCTTTTGTTCGTCCAAGTGGCTTGTCTCCCCCCCCACCCCCACCCCCGATTTGGTTTTTAGGCCTCCCCAAGCCAACCTGCCCAACCCCCTGGCTGCCACTGCTTTCCTGTTAATCCCTGCATGTCCCGATCTCTAAAGGAGATCACATCCTGATCACCTGACTACCTCCACCTCTCTGTCCTCTCTGCAGCACGGCAAAGACACCCCACCCGGACATGGCTGTGTATTTTCAGAGCTTGTATGTTCATTTCTGCTATCACTGAATTACACTGCATTCTTGTTTAACAATAGAGAAAGAAAGTGCGCTTGCTTGTGTTTGTTTTGGTTGTTTTGTTTTTTAACGTCTGTGTGTTGATGTGCCGCCTGTGTCACTCTGCTTTTCTCATTCCTCCTTTGCAGCACGTGCCCCCTGCCCTCTGTAAACTTGCTGATGCACTTCACTTTCTCATTGTTGTTGTGTGTTGCTGTCGCGCGTCGGCCTGTGTTGAATTACTCCGTTTGTCTCGTTTGTCTCCTCTCAGCCACAACACAAAGACCACGTCATGGATGGACCCGCGGTGTCGAGACAAAGCGTCCCGGCCTCTGGAAGAGTGCGATGACGATGGTAAGCCGCGGCGCGTCGTTGACCCACGATTGTGTGCATTTACACTTCTGTGTAGTGGTTTAGGGGACAGGAGGTTGGTGATTGAGCTCACACATGGGGCTCCTGGTTGTGGAATGAGGCCACATCCATACTGCTATGTTTAAATTCATTTAGAAACACATACAGTCTGCTGCCTTCACACCGGCCTCCTACATTAACTAGGCACATTGTAGACCCCCAAAAAGTTTGAAGCTCCAGGGCAAAAACTGACAATCTGCATTCACTTCCTGACTGGTTGTTTATGGCCACATCAGGAAAAGCTCTCTTCATTTGTTTCAGTGTCACCTTTGTCAAAGGTTTCTTAAAAGAAGTCACTTTTCAACTCAACTCAACTCAAAGTTAATTGATAGAGCACCGATATAGAGCACAGTAAAACACATAAGAAGCAAAAAACAGCAACATAAAGTCCAAAAGTTAAACGCGATGGAGTAAAAGTAGGTTTTTAAAGACGATTTAAAATGCTCAACAGTCTGGATGCCTCTAATGTGCAAGGACAGGGCCTTCCAGAGCCGAGGAGCTGCCACTGCAAAGGCTCCGTCACCTCTGGTCTGAAGCTTTATTTTTGGGACGTCTAACAGCAGCTGACTAGCCCGACCTAAGCACTCTGACTGGGCTGTGTAGGTGCAGCAGTTCAGCCAGATATTGAGGTGCCAGCCCTTTTAGTGATTTCAAAACAATGAAGAGAATTTTAAAATCAATCCTAAAACTAGAACTAGAACTGGTAGCCAATGGAGTGAGGCCACTATCGGTGTGATGTGCTGACGATTACGCTTCCATTTGCAGACGAGACATCAGTCTTTCATCGACGCTGAAGTATACGTGGATTACCCTCTCCAGATCTCTGGGGGGTGGGGGGGACATAGCCTTTGACCTTTGCTAAAAATGCTCAGTTTGTAAAAACTATTCCTGATGACAGACTTGTCAAATTTAAAAGCATTGTGAAAGGTCACACCAACGTTTTTTACTGATGAGTAGACGTTAGGAAACCATTGTTGTGTCTCGTTAGAAGCACCTTCTTGTCTGCTCCACCACGTGCGGTGAACCTGAATGGTACGTACACGTATATGCTGTGCGCTTTTAAGACGTTTAAAGTGTGGACGCAGATCGTTTTATCTGAAAAACGTGATAATATGGATGTAGTCCGCGCGGTGACATATTTTCGTAGTATATTTCTAAACATTGTATTTGTTTTTATCGGATGTGGTGTGTGTGTCTTACATTTGGGATTTAATGTAGACTTTATTTTTCACAACTTGAGGTAGAACTCCCAAATGACATTTGACAAAAATTCATATTCCAGAACAAAAAATTTTGCAAAATTGCACCATCAAGTGGTGAAATGTAAAAGTGACACACTGGCTTTGAACAGGAGTTTAAATGCTTTCTTCAGATGTTTCAATGTCTGTTCTGTGACTAAGGGGTTTCTATTTGCTTTTTCCCCCCTGATCACTCTTGATTCCTCCATCACCCAAACCACCTCTCTTCCATCATCCATCCTTTTTCTACTCCATCCCTCCTTCTTTTCATCTTGCTTTCACCTTGGAGAAGAAGGGATACATACAGAAGAACTGGAGAGTGATTTAGGTAAGATTATGACGATTATTCTGTGGTGATTTTTTTTCTAAGACTTGTAGATAATCTCTTAAAAGGTTTTCTGATAAAAACCAAATGAAAAAATGTTTATGTCCTTTCTAGGAACTGTTGGGTCACTTTTAGATAAAAATAGAATTTTGTAATGGATTTGCTTCCCTGCAGAAGTCATGTAGTCAAATGATTTGTGTTAAGAAGTGGTAACTAAAGCCATGTGGAACTGATCATCTTAAATTATGTCTTTGTTACGTCAAATGTGACACTAATAGTTTTTGGCAGCTGATTATATTACGTGTCTCGCTCCACTCTCCAAATCTCTCCCTGTAGTATTTCCACCAGCGTTAAGCAGCCACATGTTTGACCGTGGAATACACCGCGTGTGGTTTAGTAGTGACGTAGTATGCAGTGAAGCGTCGCTGTGTCTATAATTCTATGATCCATACCCAAAAGGTTTGGCTTTTCAGGGATTTATTTCCTTTTGATGTGTCAATCAAGATATTCTACATCTTCACTGGGCTGTAACGTGACTAGCAGGAGTGCAGTCTCAAATTAATTCACAAAAACACACCTGGAATAGGTTTTGCTGACACTGATAGATGTAAGAAGATGAAGCTTCCCTTTTTTTCTTCACGGCCAGTTCTTGTCCCATATACAGGTAGAACAAACAACCCTGTACTGGAATCAGCCGTCAGCGGTCTTTCGAACAAGCACTTGAATGTCTGGACTTGCGTCTTTTACTGTTGTCGGCCGCTCAGATGCAGACACTCTGCTGCGGTTATTGATCGTGAAACCCGGTCTCGTATGATAATGTTTACTGGACATGGGAGGTGCCTACAGTAACACAAGGAGGTAATGTCTTTGTCCAAAATCAAATACAGTGAAGTGGAAAACTGAGATGGCAACGTCTTAATGGGAAGGTGTCAGTTTTAGAGGCTCTGTCTGGTTGTTGTTTCCCAGTGGTTGGGTGTGTGTGCGTCTGTGTGTCATTATTTAGCAAAAGAATAACATTATGTAGACTATTGTCGACCCATTAGAAGCTGTTCTATTCACACCTGGTATTAAAGTCCATCGTCAGTGAATAGCACGTACAAATACAGCTGTTCACACCTGGCATTGATATGCGTCCTGGATGCATCTCATGTGAATGCAAGCCTGACCCGGGGCTGTAACATTCCTGTACCAAACCGAACTGTTACCTGTTACCATCATGGAAACACATCATTAGATCACTGTGGATCACAAGTGGATCACACTTGCTGTGAGATTCTTTGGTCTGAATGGTCAGAACAAATGTAATGCAGACAGGAGGACAATGATCCAGGTCATTATTTAGTTAAAACACTCATGGTGTGTCCACCTGTCTCAGGTGTGGTTTGAAATGTTGTCCATTCACTGATGCGATTGTTTAGTATTTCAACTTTTAGTTCAAAAACACTTTTAAATGATCCTGCTTGTGCAACATCGAATGTTCTCCCTGTGTGTGAGCTTTGGTTTTTGCACAGTTGTGGTTAGAAATAATCAGAGACTCAATTGACAGTCGGTGTGAACGGCTGTTTCTTTCTCAAATGCCCTGTTCAGGCCTGGCATTAACATTCTTCCTGAGAGACCCGACCACAAATGGTGAGCGTTAAGTGCGGCTGTTTGAGCATATTATTGACACGCAATCTGGATGCATCTCCTATGACCACATGAAATCAGATTTGGCTTCACCTGCCCTGTATTTGATACTCAGGTGTCATGTCTGCTTGCAAGAACACATGTCAGAGTGTTTGTGTGCGTCAGTGTGTGGGTGAGGCGATGTACCCCAATCCCACTGGTAAAAAAAAACAAGATTTAATCACCCTCCGTCTATTAGCATAGCTGTAAGCATTGATTTTTGTTGTGGATTTTTATTTTTTTTTACAAATTGGGATCACACTCCGGTCACGCACATGAAATAAGAGTGAGACACGTGAGTGGCTACAAAGTCTGATTGATTATACGATGAACGGATGATCTTTGATGCATTCTAAGGCTGGATTTGTTCAAGAATGTGGCCACGTGTGTCTCCAAACTAACTCCCACGGTGGTTTTTGTGATTAGACACTAGTTCACTCAGCACAGAAGTTAATACTTGGTCTGAACTGGGTCTGAATGTTGGCCAAGGTGAATCCTGCCTGTCACTGAATGTCAGCTGTGGGACTGGCTGCAACCCTCAAAATTAAGCAGTATAGCATGGCTGGATCAACAGAGACTCTAAGACCTTAAAGGAATACTTTACCTATTTGCATTTAGCTTTGTATTACTAGAATAGGGGTAGTATTTTGGAAAAATTGTACTCCCCAACCTCAGTTTCCCCTGATTGCTAACAGGACCAAAGTTGAGTGACACTTCCTGTTAGTGTAACTGTTAGCAAAGATGGCGGACACTGTTTACATTCTGGGAATGAGGTCCGGTCCCCCCTACGAGTGTGGAATTAGCGTTGCAGTTTCAAGCCTCGGACCAAGTCCTGGACCAAGTGTCACTGGTGGGCACGTGACAAAAAAAGAAAAAAGGTATTTCAACTCAGGGGAAACTGAGGTGGGGAAGCATAATTTTCAAAAATGCTACCCCTATTCTAGTAATACAAAGCTAAATGCAAATCAGTGAAGTTTGCCTTGAATGTGGAAACTGTATCGCTATAACAAGAGATATAATGTATGTTCTGTAGGTGTAGTTTTACTACCGTATATATTTACCTTCTCTACTCTGCTACTGACTGAGGTGCAAAGTGTTTTATTCTGTGTGTCTTCTGTATTTCAGAGCTGCCTCCAGGATGGGAGAGAATAGACGACCCAGTGTACGGAGTTTATTATGTAGAGTAAGTTAATCACCTTATTGATTCATGTAAATACAAAAAAGAACAGAGTTTCTCCAAGTTTGCAAATCTCCCGTTTCTCCTTTAGGCTGCATTTACCTGCATTTAGACTGCATTGTTTCTCCCTCTCGTCTGTCTCAGTCATATAAACAGGAAGACGCAGTACGAGAACCCAGTGGTGGAGGCGCGGCGTCGGAAAATCCTGGAGCAGCAGCAGCCGCCGCAGCCGCAGCCTCCAGAAGGTGAGCGGTATATTCGAGGTTCGTTTCCTGCCCTGACACGGCACCATTTCTTTCTTTCTTCATGTCTGTGATTGTCACGTCTTTCTAGTTTGTCAAGTGCTCCCCCAGGATTGGGCCAGACTGTTGCTTTCTTTTTTCTTGTTTTCTTTCCTGTTGCAACGTTTTGAATATACTCTTAAAGTTAAATTTTTCATTCTCATAACAAACTAAAGTTTGATAGGAAAAAAAAAATAATAAAAATTAAGCTGGCCCAAGCCCTGGTGTTGTCTTTGGTGTTTCGGATATCATTTATGTGGTTTAAAATCATAAATGCTTTGTATCATTTTGTATTTAACCATTTAATTAGCTTTACTGAGTCCGAGAGAGTTTATCGGAATGTGCAAATTGTGATTTATGTATAAGAAAAATGTATATGGTGAAAACAACAGGTGCATACTAGTCTGGAAGTTACGTTATTGTAGATGTGCCAGGCAATTTTGCTGCAGCTGACTTTATTTCATCGTCTAACACACAGCTGAAGGAGGCCATTACAGTAAGTTACTTTAAGATTCTTAATGTTAGACTGATGTAATTTATGTTAAAAAAAAAGGAACATTCACACTCATTTCAACTCATTTGAATCTCAACACACAATATATAATAATAATAATTATTTGACAGATTGTCGACAAATCACCATCAAATAACTTCTGACATGGTTATTATACCTTTCACGACTTATTTAACATTTTCTTCAGTGTACAGTAATCCAGTAATAGTTGTCATGTCATGGATACTATATGGATAAGCAGAACTGAGGACCCAAATGCAGGCTTACTGTGGCAAAAAACATCTGCATCCAGAAAACAAGGAGGCAAAAGATGTGAACCAAAGCAAACTGGGAGCTGAAGGCTTAAAGTTTATACACAAGGAAGTTGATGTAAATTGAAAGAAGGTGAAACACATCAGGGCAGGGAGAGGAAGAAATAAGCAACAAGTAAAACAGGAAACCGGTTTTTCACTGGCTTTGTTTTATTTTCTTGTGTCAAAGTCGAGAAATGCAAAAAATGATAATGGAGAAAACCAAACATTGACAGATATTGCAAACAGGATATCTTAATGCCTAATTTAGCATATTCAACAAAAATGTTGAGATTTATAATTCACAGAAACCAGGCACATGGTGTACCACACGTGTTTTAGAAACTCCAATTGTGACAACAATAATTCAAAAACTTGATAATTCATCAAACTGAAGCCTAATATTAAAGGAATACTTGGTCCTGTTAGCGTAACTGTTAGCAAAGATGGCGAACACTGTTTACATTCTGGGAATGAGGTCCCGCCCCCCTACGAGTGGCAATAAAAAGTGCGGAATTAGCGTTGCAGTTTCAAGCCTCAGACCAAGGCTTGGACCAAGTGTCACTGGTGGTTACGTAACAAAAAAAAGAATGAAGATATTTTATTATTACTATTCTAGTAATACAAAGCTAAACACAAATCAGTGAGGTATTCCTTTAATAATAATGGAAGCCCTGCCAAAATGAAAGAACTTTCCTCATATTGCATTATCAATAGTATGTAGTCAGTGCGCCATATAAAAATAAAAATAATAAGGAGTAGAAGCTGATCACAACAGAGGCATACAACTGAATCAGATGGGGAATATGTACAGTGTGTGCTTAAAAGCTATGTGTGTACTTGTGTTGCCGTTATGTCCATGTGTGTGCATGTATGTGGCATGACAATACACCTGTGTGTTGCATGTGTGTGTGGATTAAAGTGTGTACGTAGTGTCAGGAGGTGTGTTTGTGTCTGTACAGAGTGGATAGAGGAGCACTCCTCAGCAGCAGCTCCTCTGGCAAACTACGCTCCCAACCACCTGGAGACCTACAGGGACCCACAGATCCCACCTGCTCTACCTCCCGGCCCTGCAGGAGTCAAACGTAAATATTTATGCTCGTGAACACTTTATATACATACATATATACATATATATATATACAGTATACAGTACCTATCTAACGATTCAGCAGTAGACAAGCAGCTCCTGTGACCCAGCAAACTGAAAATGCCCATTTCAAAGACTTTCAGTCTTATTGTGCAATAAACTAGCAAACATATACTTTAGACATATTTTATTAGGTCAGCCAGTGGCTTTTTTTAGGCCCAATGGCAAAAATCCTTGTATCCCTACTGGCAGTCATGTGGTCAGTGTAGTATCTGCTAGTCTCATGCATGTTCTTGACAGAAAGAAATATGAAATATTCCTTTAGTAGATGCAGAAGTGACAGATGAATGGATGCAGACAACACATGTTCATATGTATAAACATACAAATCAAATACTGTGACCTACTGTGATGTTTGAAGTGTTAAATCTCTGCCTCCCTATCCTGATCTAAGAGTCCATGTAGATGGAAACAAGGATGACAGTTTTTTTATTTGTCTTTGATGATCTGCAGGAGGGAAGCCTTTCTTCACAAGAAACCCAGCAGAGCTGAAAGGAACCTTCATCAACACAAAGCTGAAGAAGAGTCGCCGCGGCTTCGGCTTCACTGTGGTCGGAGGCGACGAGCCAGACGAGTTTCTGCAGATCAAAAGTTTGGTGCTGGATGGGCCTGCGGCTGTGGATGGCAAGATGGAGACAGGTGCAGTACCCAACCACCATCCGCAGGGGGCACTGTTACATATTCAACAACATGCACTACACTGTTGTTACAGTGCATCCATCCATTTTGTCTGAAATTTCATCAGTGCACAACAGTAGGCTGATGCCAAATAACAACAGCAGGGTCACATTACAACTTTACATAGCTGCTGATTGTTGTGCAAACAACAGAATCAATAACAGTGTTTTGTTTTGTTTGTTTCAGGTGATGTGATAGTCAGTGTGAATGACACTATAGTGCTGGGATACACCCATGCTCAGGTGGTGAAGATCTTCCAATCCATCCCAATTGGCTCCATGGTGGACCTGGCTTTATGCCGTGGATATCCTCTACCCTTTGACCCCGATGACCCTAACACAAGCCTGGTGACCTCAGTGGCAATCCTGGACAAGGAGCCCATCATCGTCAACGGTCAGGAGACATTTGATTCACCCGCCAACCAGGCAGGACCTGATAACGGCATGAGGGAGGCACGGCCACACAGCCCGTCCTCTGAGGTTGCGTCGAACGGTTCGCACGGTTACTCCAGCGACGTGGTCACCCTGGCGTCGTCCATAGCCACCCAGCCCGAACTGATCACCATCCACATGGAGAAGGGAGACAAAGGATTTGGCTTCACCATTGCTGACAGCCTGACGGGCGGAGGGCAGAGGGTCAAGCAGATAGTGGACTATCCGCGGTGCCGTGGCCTGAAAGAGGGGGACATTCTGATGGAGGTGAACAAGAGGAATGTCCAAAATATGAGCCACAACCAGGTGGTGGACCTGCTGAGCAAATGTCCAAGAGGCAGTGAGGTCACCATGCTCGTTCAAAGAGGTATGTTTTACATTTTCAAGTCAGCAGGGACGGATAAATACGTTAAAAAAGTCAATGTTTCGGCATGATAGGGTGGGAGTGAATAACACAAAAGAATGCAGTGACAGTGGCTGCGATAGCTGGCACAGACCGAGTGACATAATGCGAGAGCAGGAGAAAAAACTGATGGAGAGTGGGTGGCAGGGTGAAAATGCTCAAAGTTGGATGGGATGAAATGAGAAGAGGTAAAGAGATGATAAGCTGAGTTAGCATGCCGGAGGATGAGTGTGGGAAGGAGTGGGAGGATGAGTATAAAGAGGCGAGATGGATGGAGGAGCGAGGAGGGGAGGAGGAGCACATTAGGTCAGGGACTCGTATACAGTATGAATACAGATGGATCTCTGTCAGTCTTCATGTCTGATGTTTGATGCATTTTTGTTGATTTTGATCACAGTATTGCACATACTGTATATTAGGCATGGACCACTATGAGACTCATAAATTATGTCTTTAAACAAATCTATCACAGGTCCACAGTATTACAGCAACAGTAGCAGTATGTGTTTTTAGAAAAAAATCATGTAATATATTGTTGAATTATGTTTAAGCCACTAAAACCACTAAGAACAATGCTATAATGATGTGTCTGTTGGTGCACACATACTTGACACACAGGTTTGTGCATCTATTCTAGGACTCTGCATTGACTTGTATTCATTTGAACAGACTAAAGGCCTGTGCATACAGGGTTGCGAGAAAAAAATGACGTCATTATTTTCCCTCAGCCCTCGTTTGGGGGTTCTTGAAGTATGTACAGGCCTTTTGCCCTAAACCTTTCCACCTCAGAAATTAGGTTCTGCCTCATTAGGACCAGGTGTTGGTCTCCATGAGGACTAATGGTCTTGACAAGGTCAGTGTTTATGCAAGAAAAGGTCCTAAAGAGATAACAAACACAAATACACACACACATTATTTTCTTTTTAATTAAATGTCGTAAAAAGGGGCAAACTAGCTGATGTTGGCATACCTATGTCAGGAGCATGGCATTTGTTGCTAGAGTCGGCTATCAGAGGTTAGCAGAACAGTGTAGCAAGAGATGCTAATGTTGCTAAAGTGATTGGGATGTGACGTCTGCTGTGTTCGCCTTGATGAATGCACTTTGTTCAACAAAAAAAACACGATCAACAAGTCTGAGAGTCTTGTTCTGTGTAGTTTTTGAGCTATTCGCATTAAAGCTAGCTAGCTCCTGTGATGGAATATGAACCATGTTAGCCTATAGTGTTTATTTCCCCCAATGCTAGATATGCTAACTCTCGGAGCTGGTTGCAAACATTCATTTTAAGACAAGATTCCCTTGAATTTGGTAAAAGACTCATGGGTAGTGCTTCTGTAGATGCTCCACCATGTAACTCTACACTGCAACCTGAGCGATGTTTGTGCTTGAAACCGGAAACCAGTCCATGTCTAGCATTAGGGTGGACATACAACTACACTATAATACAGTTTTGTCTGTGATAACGATGATATGATGATACAGAGATTCTGAGACACACTATTCATTGCAAGACGATTTAATTTATGATATTTTGTGATGTATGCGTACACGAAAAAGTATTTCAAAACTGGCACTGGAGATCCGAGAACAATACCATGTAAAGTGCACAGTTTTAAAACCATACATTGGCAACACAACACATTTCTGGACTTAAAATGTTGAGGAAAAAATAGGACCAGAACTATATGCTTCTCTTGATTATTTTCACGCCATCATATCACATAAATGCATAGTTGAATGTCTATGCGATGTGCCTTAAGATAATGTATCTTGAGCTATACAAATAAAATTGAATTGAATTGAATTTGACTATTCAGAATGAAAACATGTTTTATCTTTCAGCTTTTCTGTCACATTGACTGCAGCCAGTTATTTGTTAGACCATAGATCTTATGGCATTGGAAGTTATGATGCCTTCCAGTGCAACTCCAAAAAGGAGGACAACTGAGCATCCGGCTGGAGGCTGTGCCGGATGCAGGACAGGGTATTTAAAATCTGGACGTATGGCCACCCTATTTAGCATCTAGTACCCTTGGATTTCTGTGTATTCTGTTGGTTTTAATGTGCTGTTGTTGCCGCACAGTATCATTGTCATATAATGGTGCAGGTTGCTTTGTGTGGATTCTCACTACTACAGAGTGTCATTCATGTCCTGACACAGATAAATGTTCTTTCTTGTGGAAATATCCAAACAGAACAAATTGTTTACCCCGCAAGCAGAGTTTCCACACAGACACTGCAGGATATTCTACATCTCTTATTAGTGTTGCGTCTTTATTGTTGTTAAGTTGCTGCCCTCGCTTGAACATCAATTATATTCTCTAATGAGTTGACCTTGTGCACTGTTGCTGGAATGACACTGCTGTATTGTGCTAAATGTCAGCATCATTATGGGCCCTGTGCATGTGAGTGACTGAATATAAACGCTGAAATAAATTAAATGAATGCGATTTTCATCGATCAAAGGAAAAGCTCAGAGGCATGCAATATACATGCGATGTTTAGGAGCCACGCAAGAATTATGACAAATAAAATAGCAAACTGTGAGGCTGTCAAGTTGTTGCTATACAACTGTTGAGAAAAAAAGACTAGATGTGCTCTCGAGGGACATGATGCAGTCCCCTGGCACAGTGTTTCCTTTCAGCAGATACAGTAGCTGTCCCTGTGCCTTTTTGCTGAGAATTGTAGACAATAATCCATCATTTATAAAGACAGTTCTTTTCACCCCCCATTGTTGTCAGCTCAATGTATCAGTTGGTGTGGTGTGGAACACATTCAGCTGTCAGATTGGTTGCGATTACTCTACCTGATTCTTACTCCTATGATGTAATTCTGCTGTACAGTTATGCATTTTATGCATTTTCTCACTTGTGCAGAAGGAATATGATGCGTTCCATCTCTCTCTCTCTCTCTCTCACGCTCTCTCTCTATGCCCAGCTGTGGTGCACAGCCAGAATAGCTGATCACAGATGGAGGACAGTCATTTTGATATTAGGATCAGTTTTGGGGGTTGGCTTAATTCCAAACGTCAGATCAAAGACCAAAGAATAAGTGAAGCAAAACTGAAAGTTTGAGCAACTTTTCAGCAGCAGCGTTTGGCGACAGTTGAGAGTTTGGTACAGAGAGTTTGGTCCCAGATGCAGATTCAAAGTGACTATAGAATCTTAAATAAGGCTTCATGCTGCACATATTTAAGGAGTTTGTTTTTTTGCACATGGCTGTGCATGTGCAAAAATATTTAATTCCGAAAAGGTTTCATTACAATTTCATCGTTTACGCGGACACAAAATTAAATGATGCGAATGTGGCGCGCGTACACATGCATCACAAGCGCTCTGTCACTATTTTGACGTACACAGTGTTGTTTAATTCTACAGAAGTAGAAGAAGAAGAAGAAGCCGTCTCATTTCCTGCCTCTTCCCCGTCAGAGACTTTCTTGTATGTTGTTCTTTTTTGATTTTTGATTTTTATAATAATAATAATATGATCAGCTGTTTATATGATATGTTTTTGGATTGGCGCGTTTACATGACATATTTTTATTACGATTCTGATTACCTGTGTCCATGTGAACATAGTTACTGTGTGAGATTTAGATTGTTGGCCAGACAAACCATTCTGTGTGTAGTTTGCATGTTGGATGAGTGATATAGATGATGGATGGACTGTTGGTTTGGATTAAACAAGTGAATTGAGCTCTGTTGGGTAAATGTGATGGGCTTTTTCCAACATGTTACTGGAAAAGGTTAAATAAATATATAATTTATGCAAATTTGTGGATTAATAAAATAGAAACATAATCATTTACCAGAGCTTTGTACCTGGCTTTTCTGTCTCAGAATGAGGCAAGTGACCTTTTATGTGATCGCTAGCAGCTATAGCTCATGGTCACTCACAACAGCAGTTATAGGAGCAAAGTGGAACGAGGCAAGGCAGATAAGAGGAGAGTGCAGAGGATGACAAATGTGAGGGGAAGTAGAGGATTAAAAGAGTGAGAGTGCGATTCGCTCAACAGCTTTGGAGGTTCAGCACGAGGACAGAGCACATATGAGAGGATTGATTTAGATCAGGATCGGTGGAAGAGAGGAGGAGAAGGAACAAGGTGGACTTCTCCTGGGGGAGAAGAAGTAGTCTTAACCCTTCATCTGTGACTCATCATTCAGAACAGTCACTTATTGTTGGAGGAAACAAAGCACAAGGTCAAACAAACAACATCACGGGGATTTGCCGCAGTGATCGTGATATTCCAGTTTCGTATACAACTTCCTGCAGCAGACGCACAGAATTTTCATTCATACAAAATGATATTCTTACACAAATCCAGATATTTGGGGGGTGCAGCGGTTCTCACTGGTACCCCACAGCAAGAAGGTTCATCGTTTTTCATCGTCGTCTGACCAGATGTGAAATTTCTAGGTTCTCTCCTGACAATATCCCAAAGCAATTGCTTTTTTTTTTTGAACAGCAAACTCCTAGTAACTTGTATTGCAACACCTTCAAATGCCCAAATAGACACCGGGTGGTTTCCTCTTATGTCCCCCACTTGTAGAATTTTGATTGGTTGTCACCATCTCTGTGACGATCATTCATCTTCAAATGCACTTTTCTTACGCTGCTGTTGTCCTGTAGTAAATTCAAAATGTCTGACTGGAGCCTTTCACCAGAACATAAATTGAAAACGTTGAGTGGGTTGTAAAGTTGTGTCGAGTGTCAATTATCAAACGTGTCAAAGAAGTATTGTACGTAAAACAAAACCAGTTCAACAATGAGCTCTTTATTGTCTTAAGATTGTCCATTGTAAGTCATTCTTCTGCCAATCACAGTCACGCTTTTAGCTTTTTTTGACTGCCTAACAAATGGTCTCTTTAGTCTCAATCCTGTGGACGTTAAAACCAAGAACAAGGGAGAATAGTAACATGTAATTTGTGTAGTGGAGATACACAAGACAGGATGTAAAACAGATTGCTGCATTAATGAGAGAAGGAGCTGCTCAAGAACCAAGTAGTGAAGAAGAATTGCTTTGTTCAAGCCATATGGCTATTTTCAAACTGTTTTCCTGGCTTCAACCCTCATCTGCAGTGGACTGAAATGTTGTAGGCAGGTGTGATGAGCAGGATTCAGACATTTAGCACATTTGCAAAAGCAGCTCCGCTCAGTATTTGCAACGTCTTACCTAATTTCAAGATAGCATCTGGTATTCTCACACACCTTATTCTCTCCTGTAAAGGAGGCCAGGCCAGCTTTGACTCCTCCATCTTGTCTCCCCATCGTTGTTGCCATGACAATCGTGCACAGCACTCCTGTCCCCAGAGAGAGAGAGCGAGAGAGAGAGAGAAATAGAAATAGAAGGAAAATGAAAAGTCAGAAGGGAAGGACATAAAATATAGTAGAAATGAAGGAAGGGGGATCATTTGTGCTGGTAATAGATGATGTTACAGCAGAGAGGATAACTGGATAATAGCACTTACATGTTAAAACTACATTAAGGACAAATATGTACAGGTTTGGCTCAACAAAATGTAACATTACTCATGTTATACGCCCTCGAACAACGTATATGTAAGACCTGGATGACGTGCCGCTCACTTGCATGTGCGGGCCCTTTGAAGGCTTGTCAAGGCCACTGCTTGAATAGCATGTTGGAACATTGGGTCATTCATTGATTGTGTTACATATTCCGATATGCATTTTCTATGCTCATTTGAGACCTGTGATTATCATCCGTTTCAGGTATTGTGATTGCAAGCGGTGAGTTCAATAACTGTGATGCATTTGAGGTCTGATCATTATTCAGATGTGATGCATGCTGCATGTGGCCGTGTCCTGTTGGCAGCGTAAATGCAGTTTTTCTACGGATGAGCCAGAAATGGCTGGATGTAAAATGTGGGCTTTTTATTTCTTCTTTACGGGAGCAGAATATGTCATATAGAGTTGGAGCCTTATGTTTTCAAAATGGTACATACAAATGTAAACATAGTCGTCCAGTTTGAAGCCCCGGAAGTAACTCAGAAGTAGCAGTGAGCCACCTCTGAGGCTTCTCAACGGGAGTTCATTTTACAACTGGAAGACGACGTCACACAGCCAATGGTTGTCAACAGCTCACTTGTTTAAAAGATGTAAAAATGTCTGTATCACACTGATTTCAGTATCAGTAGACAAGAAGAAGTAGTATCGAGCCATCACTACTGCCTACACAGCTGATGTCCTCTGGCCCTCTACAATTTTAAAATGAATCAAACATTGTTTTCAAATCTTTTTTTTTTGATGACGAAGATTTATTTGTCATAGCCCACCACAAATGAATCAACCGTGCTCTATTGATTTACCATTTTCTTGGTATTTCGAACGAGTAAAATCTAATTTCATTGAAGAGCTGTGTGAGGCTCATTGATTTGTTCAGCTCTTCCTTGCGCCGCTCTTCCTTTCTCTCTCATTCACAACCTGCACAGTGTTGATCAAGCTCCACATGACTGTCTCTGTTTCCCAATATACCACTTTTTAAAATTGTCTGGGGCCACAATCCTGTGTTACGCACACAAAGCATTTTACACCATGACTGAGTAGGTGAGGCAGAAGAAACAGACAGTGCTACAGCTTCACACAGCACCACTATGGCCGACAACACCAAGAAGTGCCCACAGAAAGTTTCACAAGTGGATTCTACCACCAAAAATATACCTGAGTAATGAGTAGGACTCCACAATTGTATTATAATCATGTATGTGCCATGTCCTGTCATGTGCGATATTGAAAATGCCTGCATGTGCCAATCACAGCTGCTGCTGTTCCCTTCACATGCAGCTCCAATTAAGCTCCTGGGTGCAGTCTGGACAAGTAACGTTAAAATAAAAGACAGACTTACAACACATAACTAACCACAGTACTGTTACAATTTGACTTCTTTCTCTAAGACTGCAGGATCTTAGAGACCGCACACTGTTTTGATAGTTTTAGTCTGAAATCCAATGGGGGTGACAGAGGTTCCACACTGGAGCGTGAAGCAGCGGAAGCGGTGTTGTGTTCGCACTGCTGTATCGTTGGGACGAAAGGGGAGCTGAGCCAAAACTGGTCAATCTGGATTCCTACCCTCATCTATGGTCATGAGCGATGGGTTATGACCGAGAGAAAAATTAAATTAGTTTTCTTAGAAGGGCAGCTGGGGGTCTCCCTTAGAGACTTGGAGTGGAGCCGCTGCTCCGTTGTGTAGAAAGGAGCCAGTTGAGGTAGTTGAGACATCTGGTAAGGATGATACCAGGGTGCCTTCCCATGGAGGTGTTCATTAGATCTCTTAGCTGTCCTGGGGGTCCCCCAGTCAGACTTGGACGTAGACGATGTGGCCAGGGAAAGGGAACTCTTGGGCCCCGGCTTGAGCTGTGGGTGAAGTCAAGTGGTTGACGAGGGATGGATGGATGGATGGATGTAAAGCGACAACAATCGATAAGTAGTTAAAATTGTTGCGTTCCACTAATATTTATTGAGTGAGATGATTCAGCCATTGTTAGATGTTGATTCTTTCCGCCCGCTTTTCCACTTAAAAAGTATTGTTTTCTTGGCAATAGTTTGTGCCAGTGTTATAATTG
Organism: Solea senegalensis; assembly: GCF_019176455.1. NCBI lineage: Eukaryota > Metazoa > Chordata > Actinopteri > Pleuronectiformes > Soleidae > Solea > Solea senegalensis. The sequence goes on from NC_058031.1 coordinate 23,574,212, forward strand.
TGATGGAACGTGATGAGAGTGTGTTGCGCTGTATCCAGAAATCTTTAACTGCTGACCCAGACAATCTCCCGCTGCATACTTTATTTTGAGAATGGCAAACAATTTTTGCTGACATTTTCTGAACTTCACGTCTGAACACAAGAGTTAAAGTCTTCATTTCTGCCCTCTTTGGGAGTAGTATTCTTGCCCATTAGCATGCTTCTTTGTACTTGTGCTTCTTATTCTGAACATGACTCACTGTCTACTGTATAAAAAGCAGACAAAGTGGCCGCCTCAGCATTGATATGTAGAGGCAGTTTAGGTCAACGGGCTGCGTTCACAGTTTGTGTACCTCCTCTCTCATTTGGCTGACAACGGTCACAGTTTTACTCGGTGTGGAGAAGCGTTCGAATTCTGTCTTAAAATGGTGCCACGTTCTGTTGTCCTGTAAAAGAAGATTAAAAAAAGAACGAGACGATGGCACTGCTTGATAACGCAAATACTGTGTGTATTTGTAAACGCCCCTCCTGTGTGGAAACACAAGCTTATTGAGTTGCTTATTGCATACCTGCCTGCGCTGCCATTACATATGTATGGCATGCATGCATTTATAGATGCATCTCTGCCGAGATGCGTGTGTACGTGCAGGAACACGCCATTTCCCATGTGCCCTTCGTCGAGCTGCTCCTCATGAATGTTACATCCTGCCAGTTTGGATCGACTCACAGGCTTTAAATCTGTACATCAGCAGCCACATCGCCACAGTGACAGAAGCTATAAAGACTGTGTTATGAATGAAGATGTGTTCACACCACGCAGCGTTTAAATCAGCTGTAGTGTTGGGGTCAAACTATAGCAATTTCTTGAGTCATAAGTTCCCTCCAGTTCCCCCCACACACTTTAATAACCATATGGCTTTTGATCAATTCTATCTGTATGTCTAATAGTCATAATGTTGACCTCATTCCTAGTTTGAGAAGTTGTTTCAAGGTGACAGGTTTCTATTGGCATTCTTCACTATAATTTAGGGCCCCAATGCTGCATAACCTGCTGTTGTAACATGAAGCAGTTGTTGTTGTTAGGTTTGTTTTTTTTTACACCATATACACTTAGTGTTTGTCAAAGACAAGGATCCAAGAGGATCAGGTCCTGGAGACAAGGCAAGACTCCTCAAGACAAAGCTAAAAAAAAAACCTGCGCATGCTGAGGACACACAAAATGGATCCTTGTTAAATATTTGTAGGAAGGACTCAGTCCTGCGCCGAATGTGAAGCGTCCTGCACATTTGAACGGTCCTTTGTCGGAGTCTGATGACATAAAACAACCTTGAAATTCAGATGTGCAACTTCGGGGTCAGACACACACACACACGCATGTTCAAACAAAAACACGACATGTTCCCCTTGCTCCAATAACTGGCTTCCCCCCGTAATCTGAAGGGGAGAGAGAGAGAGGGAGGAGGAGAAGGAGTGGGTTGAGAAACAGAGAGGATAAATTATGAATTGTGTAGAGAAAGGGGCTGTGCTGCAACGGAGAATTTTAACATTTAATGATTTTTTTGCCAATGCAGCAGAAAGAGCCTAAGATGGATGCTTACATGTTATGTTAATGTCGCTAGAACCTTCCATTAATACCCCCAGTAGGTTTTTCCAAGTGCATGCTGGGTAGGAAAAATAATACGTTTTCATTCGGCTTCACAGCAGATATGAAGGAGAAAGAGGGTGTAATAGATGAAAGGGTGAGAATGAATATATTTTGTGCTGCCGCCACTGTATACAGTACGGAATTTGATTACCTTGGCAACGGCAATACTTCCTCCTTCCCAATCCTGCCCCGTGTCATTGATGCATTCATTTGTCTATTTTTGACTCCCCGTACAGTACGGTGTCGTCGTAAGTGGCAGGAAAACAAAGTAGGGTAAGGGAGAGGAATGTTCTTGGAAGGCGGCGCAGCCTCACAGCATGTGGGGTAAATAATCACCTCAGAGTGTATAGATTTGGTGTAAATACGTTTGTGACGGAGACACCGATGCTGTGAATGGATTTCCTGGCGTGTGATGGATGTGGAAAAAAGGGCAGTTGAGTGGAAATGTGGAATAATTCCCCACAGTAGTGTGAATCTTCTCCCCTGACAGCCTCCCCGTGTATAAATATTTCACTAGCACAAATGAGACTGATCTTCTTGGTGAGTCTGTACAGTATGTTAACTGGTATATGAGAGGAAGAGAGAGAGGGAGGGAGATAGAAACAGAGCATGTCATGGTGTGAGGAAGAAGGGGGAGAAGAAGATCTCCGAGTAAGCCTTGAGCAAAGCAGAGGGGAGGAGAGGAGAGGAAGCAGATCTGTGGTTGTTCAGTGTGTGCATAGTGAGGCATAGTGAGGTTTTCTTCTGTCTGATATGAGGAGTTTGAGCTGCTGAGCTGCTGAGCTGCCTCTCACTGAGTTGATTTTCTGCTGGAGCGGCTGAGTTGAAGACAGCTCGCGAGCATTCTGGGAAGGGAACGAGTGAGGGAGGGAACCTGTAGCTTGGACCAGTGTGCTGCTGCAGCAGCTTTCAGCCTGTCTAACACTGACAGATCTGGTGCTCCTCTTCTAATAGCACGGGTGAGAGTGCCGTGTGGAGCTGGATACGGCACAGGGGGGAGGAGATCACTTAGACTAGCGGGCAGCCTTGTGCAGCGTGTTGCTCAGAGAGAGAGAGAATCAGAGGGAGGAGGAGGAGGAGGAGAGAGCAGGGCCAGTTCTGCAGGCTCCATCCATTCGTCCCAGGGAGTTTTTTTTTTTTCTTTTTGATCAGAGCGGACAAGGCACAGCAGGTCATTAATGCTTTCTCTGTCTCTGTGCCGATGTTTTGCAGGAGTGGTGCCAGCCAAGAGGAGTCCAAAGCTGGTGGTGAGTACTATGAGCTTCAACTCTTTTGTGTGTTAATGCGGGAATGGATGTTTCATGTGATACCCCAAACTCTTCAGCTTCAGAAACATCCCTACTACCGTCCATCTTTACTGTGACCACAGTCTGTCCACGACATGCTTCTCTCCGTCCTCTCACCGAATCTCTTCATCCCTCCACTCCTGCCATCCTATGACTGATTAAGCGTAGTCCAGGCAGAACACTGTAACAGTGACCAGCTGGTAGAGAGAGAGGGAGAGTTGGAGAGAGCAGACAGCCTCAGCTGAGGGATGAGAGAAGGGAGAGGCAGAAATAGGAGAAATTGAGGGATGATGCTGTTTGTCTAAAGGCAGTGAATCAGTTATTATGTTGATGTGACATTAGACAAAAATGCATCTACGTTATCTAGTTTGGACCAGATTTCTGCTTTGTCAGTTTAAAGAATTCTATATGTTGAAGTGTATAGATGGTAGAAACCAACTTACTTGTTGTTAGCTAAAGTTTAGCAAATACTAACAAGCTGAAAGGGCGCATGTTGCCACCTTGTGTGGGGAAGGCTGACTCACTGAATTCAATAAATCGATTCCCCACTTGTATACTGGGAGAAGGAGTGTAGTACAATTACAACGTAACTGTGCAGAAATGTACTGACTACAGTAGCCTACAGATATACTCCATTCCCACTGGTGGAAAAAAATATCAGGTTTTGCCAGTGGGAATGTGTTTTTAGTGATTAGTGGGAATGTAAGTCCCAGTAAAAAGCTGAATTTGTCTTGGTCTTGGTCTCGCTATTTTTAGATGCAACATTTCCGGCACAAAGCCATGATGATGCACATTTATCTTCTAGCCGATGGGGTCTCAAACTGAGGCTGTGTTTAGACTGCAGCCCAAATCAGATTTTTAAGTTTATCCAGATTGTCTCTCCGCTAAAAAAAACTGAGGTGGAACACTAGTCTAGTGTCTAGTTTGGTGAGTACAGGGCTGGTCAAGTGAGAAAAAAAGTGACTTTTTGAGAAAAAGATATCAAAGTAATAAGAAATAAGTCATAATATCAAGTTATAACGTGATATCAAGTGGCGGGCCATATGAAATCAATTCTGCTGTAGCCATTAGCATTAATGTTGAGAGCGATCATTACTTCTTTAAATTTGAGAAAGCGCTCAATATAAAACAGGAAATGAACTTAATCCCAGAAAGCAGAAGGAGTTTTTTTTCGGGACAAACTCATTCAAGGTCAGCGATGAATTCAACTGAGTGGGAAAACCTTGTGCAGCGTCCCCTCGATTTCGTCAGGAAATTGGGATTAGGATTAATTTGAAAGTGGTATCCGTCGGTGAGCGTGAGTGTGGGGGCGTCACCTATTCAGGTCACAATGGCATGTTGGATGGAGGAGGGGCGGGACTGTCACTTTGGATTGGTTTACCACAGAGGAAAAGCCAGTTTTCCCCCCCCCTCTGTGTTATCTCACTGAAATGTCACACTGCATGTGACTTCATGTCAACCCACAACAACCTTTTTGCCTCCAGTTCAGAGTCTAAATCGGTGCACACAGTCAACAGAGACTGTGCTATCGGAGTCAAGTTTTAGAATATAATAAGTTTTATAATATAATATGTTTTACAATAATCTTGCATTAATCAAAGGTTACAGAAGAGCACAAAGTGCTTAGCGGCCACGATTACAGGCCAACAACAGCACAGCATTGAAACACAGTGTGCTATTAGTGGGTGTGTTGATTTAGGCACCAGTGACGTGACAAAATATAAATCAGGAAGTGCAGTTTAATTAACAGACCAGTGAAGTCAAAGGGTGACTCTTAATTCAATTCAAATTCAATTTTTATTTATTAATACGGGCAAAAATCTAACGCTTGCATTAATTACCTGTTAGGGAGTGCAGTCTGAATGTTGTAATATTGTCATTACATAATGATGCCAAAAGCAGAAATCCTGCGTTGTTCTTTAATGCCTTAAGAATGTATTTGTCACCATTAGACAGCTTTTTCTCACAGGAAGCTGAAGTTTGTGTTTGCTTTTCTTAACACTCACTCCCCGCACCAAAGCCTGGATTATGGTGCTTTGCGGCACTGACGATGCATCAGTATCTCATACAAACGAACCAAATGGTTGAGTTGGAGGACAGCGTTATGCTATTCTGTGTTTAGATGTATTTATTTTTTTAAGGATAGGAATGGGAGATGGTTTAGTTCCGATTCTGGTGAGAGGAAAATACACGTCAGAGATGCTGTGAGATGCACAAGGAGCATGCTGATGTCAGTCTGAATATTCCCAGTGCCACTTGTTTTTTGTTAAAACAGCTCATTATTTATAAGCAACACTATCAATACCTCTATCCCACCCACCATTTGGTCTCTGTTGTTTCAATATGACACATCTCTAGTTTGAAATCAACCTTGATTCTGTCGATTCCGTGTCTTTGTTTAGTCAAATTCCCTCACATCTCAAAACCGCCTTTGTCTGGCAACCATGGAAACCAAATCATTTCTCTTCACTCTCCGGCAGACGTTTTTCCATCAGAGATGTTTCTGCTGCAACGTCTATAAAAAAGATGACCTTGGTTGCTTTCTTTTCCCCTTTCTCTTTGTCCTCCGCCAACACTTTCCTCATTCACCTCTTTTTTTTTGTCCCTCTGTCTCGGCCTTATCACTATCTCACCTATCACTCTCGCATTCTCTCTGCTCCCACTGCCCTCTATACCTCCATCTCACGCTTAAATCCAACTCCTATCACTCAAACACCCCTCTCTCTCTCTCTCTCTCTCTCTCTCTCTCTCTCCCTCCTCACTCTCTCTCTCCCTCCCTCTGTTTTCTGTCCACACAGCACCAGTTGGAGAGGAAAGACAGCCAGAGCAGCTCCCAGCACAGTGTGTGCAGCCACCGCAGCACCCACACCGACTCTCCCAGTCACCCGCCCTCTGCCATGCTGAGTGAGGTCGTGGCTCCCACTCCTGCTGCCCCCACCCAGCCGCTGCCGGGCCTGCCCCCCCAGGACCCTGCCGATGGCACCCTCACCCTCCAGAAGAAGCCGGACCCCTTTAAGATCTGGGCTCAGTCCAGGAGTATGTACGAGAGCCGATGTGAGTAAAATTCATGTTGTGTCTTTTCTCTAAAATGCTGTTGATTTTTACATTTTATATTCCTTTCTAGACTTGTCCGTATATATTAAATTAGGCTTGTTTTTTTTTTTCCTTGCCTCATTTGCCTCATTATTGCTATTTTGGTGAAACGAAGATCGCATCGGATCACATCAGCAAGTTGTGTGGAGTTCACTGTTCACGTTTCAGTGTGGTGACCACGAGCTACGTCTCTGTGCGCGTGTTTGTGTTTGTTAATGCCTTTGTGTTTGCAAAACAACTCATCCAGTGACGGAAGGGGCCTCCGAGAGGAAAGTGTCCTTGAAAACAGGCCAAACACTGCTGTCGAGTAGTTTGGTGTGTGCATATGCATGTGTCACATGTGGCATAATAACTCAGGAAGATTCAGTTCTAGTCAGCTATCCAAGGACCTCATGATTTATAATTATCTTACTCTCCATTCTTGTTTTTGACATCTATTGGTGACAGAAAGAAAATATTGTTTCTGAGGTCAAGCAATTTCAGGACACTCGCAGCAGGAGCTTTTCACGTCGACTCCCAGCCACACTTTGATAAATCTCCTCCCATCTGTCAGCCCTGTGGTAAAACCTCGAAACACAGAAATAAAGGAAATATGAACATTTGTCTGTACTTTTATCTTTTGAAAGTGCACAGATACAAAAACAAATCAAGGTAGAATACAGACAAAAGGCTGGAAAGTGTCTGTTTCTTCACTAACATGTGAGGAAAAGTTTGTTTTAGAGGCCAGATTTTTACAATTTGGAGTTGTGATTATTGTGGTCGAGGTGTGCTTGACTGGATATTTACAAACACTTACCCTAACCAGTTACAGTTCACCTTATGAACCACATTTAGCCAAACAGCTGCTGTCCTACTGTTATGTCCGTGGAAAATCCAAGACTGGAACACTAGAAAGAAGGCAGCTTCTTTACAACTCCTCATTATCATTTGCCTCTTCTTCTGCTGCTGCTGCTGCTGCATCCTTGCATCACTCAGAGACTCAGAGAGAGAGAGAGATTCACTTTAAGGGTGACAAACCACAGAAAGAGGATAGATACTTTAAAAAGGGATGGTTTCATCTTCTTACTGTTAGTTAGAATTGTCTTTTTTTGCACACAATTTCACTCTTAGTGATTGTTCAATTGGACCTCTGCATTTAAACCATACTTTATACACAGTAGTGAACACGCACAGGAGCAGTGGGCAGCACTTTTCTGTGCCCTTGGAACAATGGCGGTTGGGTGCCTTGCTCAGGGACACCCCAGTTGGATTTGAACCAATCATGTTCTCCTCCTTAAACAGTGGCGATATTAAAGAGCAGAGTAGGTCTGTGTCTATGTCTCTGATGCGACGTTCCTGACACGACTGATGTTTCCAGCCAGATAAAGAGCAGCGTTCATGCCTCACATTGCAGTGTTGGTTAATGATCATCGGCCGCCTGTAGAATCTAGGACTGCTGATGATTAAATATTAACTGGTTGTGGAGAGAAAAAGAGACAGCGGCTGCTTTTAACTGCAGCTGATTGGTATATCTGTTTGATAGCCCCCGTAGAAGCTGCAGACCCTTTTTTTAATTCGGCAAAGGAGGAGGGTGAAACGCACGGAACATGAAAGAGAGAAGGAATCAGAAAACAACAAAGGAGCCTAGATTCGGTGTGTGTTTTCACATGTGTTTGCACACACATAGAGAGACTTACATCTGCAAGTAGGTGCAGCGATGCCTCCAGTGTAACTAAAATGGGAACTTTTGGGAGTTGTGCTTCGTGTCACCTGTCTCCTGATGCGGCACACAACTGCTCCTTTTACTGTTAACTTCACATTGATTACATCTCTGCAGTCATGGGTCAACAGAGGGTTAATTACAAGTCTCGCCGCAGCAGTTTTGAATCACAGCGAGTGAGTTATCGAGGGAACGGTAGCGCTGAAGCTAATGGGTTCACTACTGGCCTTGTGTGGCAGCCGTGCAGACAGCAGGCAGCGCTGTGGCACTGGGCAGACATCAAATTATAAAAAAAAAGTCACATATGACACTGTGCTCTGTGTATTTTTTCTCCAACTCCTTTCATTTGCAGGGTTTTGGGTGATGTAGGCATGAAATAAAAAAGCAACACAGGGCAGAGTAACCACTGGTAGTGGCAAAGGTGTTCATCTCCTATTAGTAGTGGTTTCAAAAAGGTACAAACGTCCTAGGTATACTTGTTGATTTATATCATGAAAGAGACTATGGATATGCCACCAGTCTCTGATTTAAAATGAAGAAATTAGCGGATAGTTGCACGTGTGATAAGAAGGACAGCGATTCTAAAATAGAGGAGTGCACATGTGGTAAATGAAGGCTAATAAAAGTGATCGAATCCGAATCCAGCAATAACACAACTGGACGTTTATGTGAATGTGTGCAAGCTGCAAAGATGCTAATCAGTCAGTTCTTTGCTGGTTCCTCTTTGTTTCAGTGCCAGATTCTCAGGAGCAGGACATTTTTCTCTGGCGGAAGGACACAGGCTTCGGTTTTCGCATCCTGGGAGGAAATGAGCCAGGGGAGCCTGTAAGTATCACTCCACCGTTAAATCTCATCAATAACAAATGTTTTTGTATGAGGTCATGATACATTATCTGCTGAGTGTGCCACCATTCACACCGCTGTTTCCAAAGAACCACCCTGAGCCTAGTTAATGCCAGAGCCTGCAAAAGGGTGTAGTCACCTCCCACCTTCAAGACCAAGAGACGTGGATGAGAATGCCTCTGTACCCAATTGGATAGACATACAGCCAATCAGAGCAAGGATCAATGATGCAGAGTGCCGGGAAAACGTGTCAACGAACATGCTTGTTGTAGGTTTCTAGGAGTGATGGTTATCCAATAATGGTGTCTAACGACTTTTGCTCAGGCTTTGCAAATCACCCACAAACTATCATATGCAACACTCACTCTCCTGCACCAAAGTCCAGAGACAAAATCAGCAACACAGGAGTTGTTAATCCACTGCTGTGACTTCAGTGTTTGAAATCCTTTGGTGAGATTTACCTCAGTGACACAAACTTACCACCAGAGGCAGCCGTTTGACGAGCGGCTCCTGTATCGGCACAAGCTGAAAACATAGATTTTACTTGAAGTGCAGGACAGTGATCGGTTTACTAACTTCAGTTTAATGGTGAGAAATGAACGCATTCTTGTTCTTTCGGTAGATGTCTACAGGAATGTTTTCAGTGAGGCCGGTTGTGTGTAAACAATTTGTCAATAACTCATACAACCACACTTGAACGCGTTTGGTGGATTCCGCCCGTCCTTCTTGTGCTTTATTGTTTGCAGCGGCAGTCAATCCCGAGTAGAACACAGTCCTAACACATCACTCTCTCGCTCTAACTGGAGTTGTTCTCTGGAGGATCCTATAGACAGCTTGTTAAGAACGTCAAAGGCCTTAGCCAGCGATCCTTCTGGATGCAAGCCCTGTTTGTCTTAAAAGCAAGGGAGCAAGAGGCGGGAGAAGAAGGCAGAAATAGAGGGGAAACTAAATGGAGGCAGGCTTCAGGTCAACCTCACAAGAGTTGGTACCAGAGACAATAGTTGTGCACTTGTTTCGGGTTCTGTTTGTTGTTGTGTTTTTTTACGTACACTCCCACACAAAGCCTGGAGCACAAAACTGTCTGTGTGGCCCCAATACGATACACAGGCTTTCTTGATTTCTCCAAACTCCTGCCCCAAATACCTTTACGTAATGCAACAGCAGTCTCAGTCATGCTGAGGAGATAAGGAGACGCACTTAGTCTCTGTAGTCTCTTAGCTGATAGAATCATTTACTCTTCAAATCATTCCATTCCATTTAATCCGGTGGAATGACTCTCAATTAGCCGCCTTCAATTATATCAATTACAACCCTTAATTCACATTGCAGCGTGTTTCAGTCATGATATGATAAATGACTTGATAAAAAGCGCTTAAAGCACGCAGCTGTTAATCCACGCAGTGATCTGCAGTGTGTTCGTGGATGGTTTTAAAGCTGCGGTGCTTACATTTCTGTGATTTTTTTCTCGATGGTGTTGTTATTCTGCCTCTGTTTGGTCTCTGTGAACAGAAAGGATGTAGCATTATTTGTATGCAGTGTCCGGCTGAAAACAGGTTCTGAAAAGCACCGCTATCAGACCTGACTGAGGGAGTGTTTGTGCATAAACACAGAGCGCGAGTCATGCGGAGCCGACAGACTTAATCCGCATCGCGTGAACTCATTTGGTTTGAACGTAAAAGACGTTTGTTTGTATGTGAAAGTTGCAAACTACACGTTTAAAGGCCTGTTTTCTTTCATTGCTTTTTAACCTTGCACTTCCTGAGCTACAGGTTAACCAGTGCACTGCATTTCATTCAGTCTCACCGAAACTTGTTGAAGAGAAGTCTTTTAAGTCCACAGGAATAAGTAATTAACAAATTTAACCTTTCGATAAATAGGGCATTTAATCAGAATGACAGAATGAGCCTCCTTTAGCGACTGCAATCTTTTCTACAGTCTGTGTATATAAAGACACACAAACCATTTCATACCCCCTTTATTGACTCTGACAAGCGAGATCAACAAGTTTTTACTGCAGACACAAACAATTTAGTGTCAATAAACCCAAAAATGACTATGTGCAAAAGGCGACACTCTCAAAACATCAATTTTTAGAGCTTCTCCTTTGAATTAATTCCATTATATGAAAAGCAGGCGATTGGCCTTTGACATGAGTATACAACCTCTGAATCTGCCCGAAGAAAAAACTCTTTCAAGTCTCGTGTTTGGTGTGTGTGTTTGCCTTATTTCAGATCTACATAGGGCACATAGTGAAGTACGGCGCAGCAGATGAGGACGGGCGCCTGCGGTCGGGCGATGAGCTCATCTGTGTAGACGGCACAGCGGTGGTGGGCAAGTCCCACCAGCTGGTTGTGCAGCTGATGCAGCAGGCTGCCAAACAGGGACATGTCAACCTCACCGTCAGGCGCAAGACCCCTGGATTTGGAGGTGACGACGAGTTTTACAACACACTTGCCACCGCCTAACACAAATACTTGTTTTAAAGTTGTAGAAATACAGTGTCTGACCAGGCTCTTCTGCCCCATTGCCAGGGTCAAAAGGAGAAGGTGACGTTCCTCCATCGCCGGCCTCCTCCCACCACAGCAGCACCCAGGCTCCCAGCCTGACCGAGGGCAAGCGGACGCCCCAGGGCAGCCAGAACTCGCTCAACACCGTCAGCTCGGGCAGTGGATCCACCAGCGGCATAGGCAGCGGTGGCGGAGGTGGCAGCGGAAGTGCGGTGGTGCCCGCCTCCCTGCAGCCGTACGACGTGGAGATCCAGCGCGGAGAGAACGAGGGCTTCGGGTTCGTCATCGTGTCGTCCGTGTCCAGGCCTGACGCCGGCACCACATTCAGTGAGTGAGACAGGCTGAGCTGCAGCTGGCAGAGATTGATGGGAATTTCTATCCAGTCTGACATGAGCATTTATTTTGTTTGTCGCGGGCTGACTCTCTTTGACCTCAGACGATAACATGATTCAGTTTTGATTTTAATCCAACGCAACGCTTTGATCGTTTGGGTATGTCCAATCTGGATGGGTGCATGTTGCATGAATAGTTTGTCCGATGATTGGTGTTTTCTGTTGGGATTTATTTACTCTGAAAACAAATTGTTAAATTTATTACATCAGCAGTAAATTCTATACATAAGCTTATTTAGTGTTTTAAGTATTTAGTGTTTAATGTTGTTATTCACTTCATTTCACAATTATTTTTGTTTGTTTTTGATATTAATAGATTTATTTTTTGACGTACACATGCAGTATGCATCATTCCATATCAAAACAATCTCATATATCTATACTTTTAAGATCATGTTGCTCACTCGCTCACCCAACAGTTGTTTTTGCCACTTTTGTTCTCCAGACCGGCCCCCTCTTGACCAGACTAGACGGCCATTGACCTCTGCTTTGAGAAATATTTTTGAGTGGTTGTTTTTAAGAAAGACATTAACACATTATACTTACATCTTGGTTGTATTTATTACAAGTCATATCATCATAATTGATTTTTTTATCTCAATATTGTGCAGCCCTACTCACGAACGGCAATATTCTGCTCTCAAAATGGCACAGAGCACGATTATACCACTGCTGTGAAGAATTAAAAAACGAATGCCCATCATTTGATCGGGATTCTGCAGGTTTGAGCAGATTAAACATGAGAGCTTTTGATCCTTTTTAATACTGCAGTGTATGAAACATTAAAACAACTTCATAGTGCCTTTAGTAGGAAGGTAAGATGGAAAACCAGAGGGCGTGTTATGGTCATGAATTATTTGTCATTATAGCACACGTTTTTCAGCATCTCCTAGCAATATATAACAAAAACTACTAATAAATATGTATGTGCGTGTGTGTGTGTGTACAGAACCTTAGGGTCAAATATTGAACCCCCACTGTCCTTGAATAAATAAACATAACTAGATATCAGATACGTTTTATTCCACAAGAATGAGAATTAGGAGGCAAACACCAAGTCATTATTAAATTGAACCTAAATGACAGAATCAGCCTCTTTTTGCCACTGTAATATTTGCTACAGTTGCTTAATATAAAGGCACGCAAACCATTTTAAACCACCTTTTATAGGCAAGATCACTTATTCAAGAATTTTGCCAAAAAGAAATGAAAGACTTTTTACATGCGCTTTTCAAACATTTGCAGACATGCACAAGAATTTACTCTTAAAAAAAAAAAAACACATTCACACAGTGATCATGAATGCACAAATGAAATGACGGATGCCATCTTCTGCTCGCATTTTTTCACGGCCTCTACTCACCGAGTTCATTCCATTAGATGAATAGCAAGCAACTGGAATTTGACATGAGTGACACGAGTGCTTAATGCTGTGGACTGAGGTCACAAACCTGCTGTCACAAGCTCATGGAGAAAGAAATCTGTCCGTGTGCCGAGCACAGTCCCTCAGGATCGGGCCGTCTAGAGCTTTGTCACAGACACCATCATCACAGATTCATGGCTCACAGCTGCCCCCGCCAATTCATTCAGCATGTAATTGGACTCTACTCAGCAAAGTATATATCTGTCTATACCATTTACGCGTCACAGACAAAGCGGCAGCGGCGCATGAATTAAAGCCGCCCGGGCGCCGAAGAGGAATTGCAGAAGCTGTCCTCGACCAAATTTGGTATTTACCCTCCAAGTGATTCATTTTCAACACCAATGTCATGCCAAGGTTCCTTTGCGTAGTTAGCCATTATGAAGACGCACGGTGGTGCGTCACGGGGAAAAAAAACACAAGAATGGATGGATGAGGTGTAACATTGACTGTCAAGTGAAACGTCACTGATTCCTGAGGCCGACAGTGTTGCTGTGCAAAACGCAGTGCAACAACAAATGTATGCTTTATACATCAAAATAAGTTGTCAAAAATGGCGACACATGCCCAACCTCCAATATCATGTTGTGTTGAAAACATTGCCCACGACCTCCTCTTCTGTTAAACACAGCACGTGTGGCTAAGACACACCTGCCAGCCAAATAATAGTATATAATACTATGTTTTTCCCCATTTGTTTTCCCCCCGTTGACTTGAGTAGACATTCATTGGCCCCAGGTTGTGCTAATCCAACTAACCAGTCCAACTATAAATCAAATGTTGTCAAAGTTCAACTAACACACCCAGATAATGTGTCTGAAATCAAATTACTATTGCATGGAGAGTTCAGTGGGACCCTAGGTGCTCTGCCAATGTTCCACAGTTGACCCGATAATACAACGGCAAGTGAATTGTACTGACGCGGAGACTGGAGTCCTGCGCTGTCAGCTGAAATAATTCAGAATGTTAAAGGCAAAGTATGGTTACACTGAAAAACAGTGAACTAGCCCAGAGTTTAAAGGAATACTTCACCGAGACATTTAGCTTTGTATTACTAGAGTAGGGCTAGTATTTTGGAAAAATTGTGCTTCCCAACCTCAGTTTCCCCTGAGTCGAGAAATATCTTCATTCTTTTTTTTTGTTACGTGCCCACCAGTGACACTTGGTCCGAGGCTTGAAACTGCAACGCTAATTCCACACTTTTTAGACCCACTCGTAGGGGAACGGGACCTCATTCCCAGAATGTAAACAGTGTCGGCCATCTTTGCTAACAGTTACGCTAACAGGACAAAGAAGAGAATGAAGATATATCTCAACTCAGGGTAAACTGAGGTTGGGAATTATTCCTTTTAAGATGTTTTGGTCTGTGACGTGCCTGGAAAACGCCTAATATTAACAAGTTGAAATAGCAGTATATAGCCACCTAGCGTAGCGGAGGTGTACACACAATTGAGTACCTACTAGTGTTTGTATACAGGGACAAGGACAGTAGCCCAATTAAATGGCATAGTCGTGTTACAACCCGACTTAACCGCGCATGGAAACTGATCCCGTGAGCCGACAGTGTTGCTTTGCAAGAATTAATGTGATATTAATAACGTCACCAGTGACAGTTTCACCCAGCAGCCATGTCTAAATGTCTACCAGTCGTTTGAGGTTGCTGCTTGCCGCTGCCTCGTTGCGCTGCCCCGTCATGGCTGCTTTCGGGAGGATTAAATGAACAGACTTTGAGCTTTCATGTGGTGATCTGGGATTGTGCTGTAGCGTCGCACACTCTCACATTAATGGATTCCAACTATGTGGGACATGAAATCTGAAATCTGACAGATCTTAGGAGTGTGTAGTTAAAAAAAACCCACAAACACAGCTCTCAGGATTTTCCCTGAGAAGTGTTCTAGGTGTTTTTTTTTTGTTTTTTTTTTCAATTTTCTTTTAGCTTGAAGCATTTTCTAGCTAATTCAATCTCTCATTTACCATGGAAACCATTTTAGTGCAGTTTTGCTGGGCCCATCCCCCAATCTTTCTCTTCCATTCATGACCCGGCATTGGTGTTGTGTGTAGAGATTAGGTTGTCTATCATGAGTGCCTGTCACACCGAGTAATGTTCCATATCATGTCATATAGACAGTGACAGGACACGAGTGCATTTGTTTTGAGGTATGATAAAGTTACTGTTACTGTTCAGGTAATATCATGGGATTTCAGTCTTATTTCTAATGTAATTTTCCAGATAATAGACAATCTAATGGTGAAACTGCAGAGTGTAGCATACGCTGGGCTCCTCTTACCACCCCTCCCTTTACCAAGCATGTCAGGGAAGCACCACTACTACACTGAGTCAGAGTGTATTTGAATAAAGGGCGGGTGAAGCCAAATCCTATCTTTCAGTGGTCGCAGAAGGCGCATCAAGGATGCATTTTTATGCCAGGTGTGAACAGTTGTTCTTAACTCTGACCACTGGCTGTTACCAGGTCTTAATGTAACCATGGTATGACTGTAATATTATCTCCAAGCAATTTCCTGGATGCTTCGTTAGAAATAAGATATAAGATAGGTCTATTACCATGTTATATCTGAGCTATCATCTAAAGTGTTGCCAAAGAAATGTACTGGATGAAAAAGGGGAGCGGAGTGAGCGTGTGATATGGAGGGAGGGAAGTGAACATCCTCAGCGTCTGCTCAGGGCTTCTGTGTAAACAAGACATGTAATATTCAACACCGTCACTCCCGTGCAGTTTTGTCAGAATTGCATTGCTTGCATCAAACCACATGATAGTGGGGTCATATATAATCTAGAGGCTGGAGCTTTGTGCTCACTGATCCCTGACATCCCAGAGGTGTGTGTGGTGGAGGCCGTGGCCAGTGTATTGACAGGCCGTCAAGAATCGGCCACAGTGAGTCCTGATTGGTTGCATATGTTTCACAGTTTATTGATTTACATGTCAGGTAGTGGGGGGTAGAGGACATCTTCTGTATGTACTGACTGCAACATGTGTGGAACACCAATGATTTTTCTCTGGGTGAACTGAGGTGTGGTGATTTGGAGAATTAATCTTTCTGTTTTTCCTCTCTTTCTCTGTTTTCCCTGTCTGTCCTTTCCCCTTCAAATTCAACACCACATCAAATCAAACATCCAAACAATACACACGCAAACAAACATGTATATTTGACACAAAAGCTGGAAATGCTTGTGTGGCAATGCCCCACAAAATAGGTCGCATCATCGAGGGCAGCCCGGCAGACCGATGTGGGAAGCTGAAAGTCGGGGACCGAATATTGGCCGTCAACGGATGCTCCATCCCCAATAAGTCGCACTCGGACATCGTGAACCTGATCAAGGAGGCTGGGAACACAGTCTCGCTCAGGATCATCCCCGGTGATGGTAAGCATCACACGGCTGTTTCATAATGCAGTATATGATGTGACTTATTCATGGTGGTGGTGGGAAGAAAAGGGCACTGCTGCTATTCACAGGCAAGAGCACTTTGCAACAGGGTGTGAACCCTGGTTGTTTCAGAGTGAGTCACTGAGTAGGAGTAAAGTTGCCCTCGGAGACACACACACACACACACACACTACTACTGTAGCACTAACTCTTCTTTTTGTTTTTGTCGCCATTTTGCAATATCTTGTCAGCCCAAAAGGATTTTTAAAAAAAAATAAAAATACCGCTCTAACACTGCTTTAATCAAGTGCTTCCTCTCGGTGTTAATCTCCTCTGCTTATTTTACGGAAGGAAATAGAGCTGCGTTTTATCTCAGTGCAAGCAGGGTCCTGTAGGGGATTAAAATGCCTAAATAACTACAAATCAAACAAGGAAATAACACTTTATGGTTCATAAACATAGTTCATTTTTATGTATACATTTACATAATGTAATTATGTGAACAGGACATTGTACGTTTATTCATTATATACTGCATATCCCGAGTGACACCACACGGAACACTGTCGATGCCAAAATCGTGGAGATTCCACTGTAAGAGTTGGGACCAAACTTACGGTGCCTGGTCAGAAAAAGTCACACACATGAATTTATGTTGGACCTCTTTTAGCTTGATGACGACACACCCTCTCTGTGGCATTACTTCAATAAGCTTATATAATGCCACAACATTTATTTGAATACACAGTCGTATTCATTTTTCACCGACTTATACATTATTTATGGAGAAGTTGGGATTGCTGTGTTAAGTCTTCTCCTGTATGTCGCAAAGATTGTCAATGGAGTTAAGGTCTGGACAATCAGTGTGTGTAATGAATGAGTCATCCGCTGTCTACCGCTTCATCCTCCACGTGAGTGTCGCAGTGTTGCTGGTGCCAATCCCAGCTGACATAGGGGTACATCCTGGACACAGGGACAACACTAGCTATAGAGATGGCGGTCAATCCAGGGTGTCCGAGTAACCTATGCATGTTTTTGGAATATGGGAGGAAACTGCAGAACCTGGAGAACCCAAACAAAACCCACGCACTAACGCAGAACTGACGATTATTTTCATAATCGATTCATCTGTCGATTATTTTCTCAATTAATCGTTTGGTCCATAAAAAAAAAAGAATTTGATCAGTGTTCGTCAAACCTGGAAATGATGATGTTCTCAAATGTCTTGTTTTTGTCCACAAACCAAACATGATTCACTTTGAATGATTTCTCTGTTATTTGGAGCAAAGAAACAAAGAAAATAAAAACAAATACAATCAGAAATCCCGCTTTAATAATGAAAAAAGCTTCAAACCGATTCATCCATTATAAAAATAGTTGACGACTAGCTCTGCCGGGCAGCGTATATAGATGCGGTGGACATGAGACTTCCTCTGTGTCTTACGAGGTCAGAATTAAAACCCTACAGTTGTTGTCAATAATCAGACTCAACGTGAAAAAGGATGGCCCTGTTGTACCACTTTATCCTACAACAAGGAAGAGAAGCCCCGACTCAGCGCGCAGTCCAGCTCTTGGCACATGTCATGGATTTCTCGTCCACTGACCACTGACCACTGCAGTGACCTGCTGGCAGATTCCTCAGAATGCTGCAGTTCATCTGGTCTTTGTGCACAGCAGTGCACCGACCTCCACTGGCTAATCACGGTCACCAGAATCAAATTCAAGCCACTTACAAGCTCACCTATAGATCGACTTTTAGGTGGCAAGGAGGGGATTCAAATAGGAATTGAGCAAATTGTGCAGGGTTTGAAAATATATGTTATAATCCCGACCATGGCACAAAGGCGAGGGCATGAAAACCTGGCTGAGCTCAAGGTTTAAACTTCAAATGTCAAAAACGACAAGAAATAAAACCGGAACACTTGAGAAGGAACGATGATCTGGCAGAGAATAAAGAGGAAAGGTTGAGTATATAATATAATAATAATAATATATACTCAGCCTTTCCCTATTATATCAAGGGTCTCAAACTCAAATGACGATGCCAGGCTGACCAATAAAAATATATATTAGTGATGATAGATATTTCACACAGACAATAGTGTCTGTGTTGATAGATAGATTGATATGGAGCGGCGGGTCACCTGAAATCCATTCAACACACGCTGTTTTCTCACATTTCAGTCAGTTCATAAGTGGTGGATACACAAGGACTATTTATTTATTTATTGCTCTATTTGATTGTTTTAACAGATGATGAACTGTTTGTATGCACTGGAAAATGGTATTTTGTACATATGTTAGGGTCAAGGTAAACCTGTATAGACTTTTTATAAAGCACATTTGAAACCAACCAGAGTTGTAGGTTAAGTGCACTATAGTACATAATAGATGTAAAAAATACAACATATATATATATATATATATATATATATATATATATATAAATATATATATATATATATATACATATATATATATATACATATATAGTAATATACATATATGACACAATGAAATAGTCACAATAGGACCTGGGGCGTCTTAACAATCCTCAAAAGGCAAAGAAAAGTGAGTCTTAACTTGAAAGTTTGTTGATGTGATGAGTATCACACACACACACACTGATACTTTTACACAAGTTATTTAAATCGAGCTGAGTTGAAATGAAGCCACCGAGCAGAGCTTTGCAGCGACAGAGACTGAAGCCGAAATAAGACGAGAGAGGTGAGAAAAGTGGGAGCAAACTCCTACACAGGCACACGCTCGCTAACTCACAGGCTCAACGCAAAGTGTGTGGCAGAAGACGCTGCACGGCTCTGACAAAAAGGAGCGGTGATGATTCTTCTTGTTTTTCTCCTCTGCCTTAGTCTAACTTCACATATCACACATGAGGAAATCTGCCTGTTTTCCAGCAACGAGGAGCGAGTGAAAGACTGATGGTGATGATGTTGCTGCAGCACACGGGCAGACGTGTTGTGTCAATGGAAACAAACGTGTGCCCTTTTGCTTTTGTAAAGCAGACACTTGAACATGCTGTTCTCACGTGTGTATTTTCAAAAACGCTGCTATGCCAAAGGAACTCATTTTTATTTCGGTCATTTCTAATCACCAGAATCTTCCAACGCTTCTCTGCTGACCAACGCCGAGAAGATCGCTACCATCACCACCACGCACACACCTCAGTCGACAGAGTTGCGGTGAGAGATGACGCACAATTTCTCTAAAATACCCAACTAATACAACTCTCTTTCGCTTTTCTTTATTCATTTCTCTCTCTCTTTTTTTTTAAATAAAGGAATAACTCAAAGTCTAAAGGAGCCCCTCCTCCTCCTCCCTCACAAATGCAGACACAGGTAAGAATCCCTTTGATTTTCCTTTGAGCAGAGGTGGATTGATTTTTGCAGGTTCTTAACCCTTTAACACCCAAGCCTTATTTTTTTGTTTTGCCTTCTTTTAACCATAAAGGGGTCAGAAAACTGTCCTGTGAGTGGGTGCTTTTGCCCACTTTTCCAGAATAACATTAAACATCTGGCAGTTATTAACAATTTAAAATGAAGAACAGTATAAAACATATTTAAAATAACATTTGGTTGAGTCTTTGGAAACTTATGTACGATGATTCGCGGGCTTCCTGCAACAGCGCGAGTGAAATTACCGTAATGACCACACGTTGACTTTTTCCTATTACTGTTTCCTGTTCATTCTGCACATTACTTTTTTTTATTTAAAAGATGTAGAAGACACAAAATGCAGAGGTGGAGATAAAAACAAACCATAAATGGCTATTTAAGTTAAGCAATTTAGTGTATTATATGTTACTATTAAACTGCTATGTTTTATCAGATGAAGAAGAAATAATATAGGCATATGTGTGAACCTTTCAGAATCTCATGATACAATTGGGTCACGATAGGATGAAAATTGCATAAAAAAAATGATTCAGTGCTAATTTGAGGGTCTATTCTGCTGTTCTGTCGTCATGTGAACACAAAAGTAAAGCCAGGAAAAGCTTTAAAAGCATTTATAGTATGCTAAACTTGCACAAGCGTCCCGGGTGTAACCTGACACACACACACACAGACAACTTTGGAACTTTTGAACCGATTTAGAATCCTTGAGGATGAGTATCACGATCTTCACGTGAATCGATACTTTTTGCTTTACACCTCTAATGGGCATCATATATCTCATTTTCTCTGGGTATTTTCAAATCAAGGATGTGTTTGCACATGATGTATTTATTATGAACTGTTTTGCCCATAAAGTTATTCTTTCTGAACAACAAACTGGCAGAAAACATTTGAACTATTGAACCTTGAATTGGGCCTCCCTCTGCATATCTAGGGCATAAAACAAAGCAGCTCTATAATTTATTCATAGAAACCCATCCACATGTGCAAAGGAACTTTTCAAAAGGAATTATAAATATTTTACCGGTATTTGAGGCTTTATTACAAATTTAAAACCCTTGAGACTTGTTGTTTTTTTGTGTGACATTTAAATAACAACATTCAAATGAGTCAGTTTCACGTTGAATACAATTGAAAACGACGGAATAAAGAAGGAAATCTTTGATGAATGTGGTCAGTTTTGGTCCAGCCCTTGTGTTGCCCTTGCTTAGTGATCTGTACCCAGCTCACAGGATAAAGCAACATTCATTATTCATGCCTTCCAATGGCATTGTAGTGCCATTGACATTTTTGTGAGTTTCTGCGGGACATCAGCTCGATTTGTCCCAATGCTTTGACTCCACTGCACTATGGATTAGTCATCCCTCCTGTCTCTTTTCCCCCTGTGACTCTCTTTATCTCGTCTTTTCCATCTCGCAGGATGCCGAGTTCTACTCTGTGGACCTCGAGCGGGACAGCAAAGGTTTTGGCTTCAGCCTGAGGGGAGGGCGGGAATACAGCATGGACCTGTACGTGTTGAGACTAGCCGAGGACGGGGCTGCTGTCAGAAACGGCAAGATGAGGGTATGGAGCTCATTAGAAAGAAATTATCGGTGTCTTTTTCTTAAAAGTCACGTCTTCTATAAATCTTGACAGTCCACATTGCCCTTCAAAGTGAAAATGCTGAAAACACAAAAAAAAAATACTTATTCAAAAGTAAATCCCTTTGGACCTGCTTTTTCAACTTTTTAAGTTGCATATGTTAAAATGTTGAGTTACTTCAGAAGACGAAAATGAATCTGCCTACTGTTTCACTGTGAGCTGTCAATTCACTTTATTCTGATGGATCTATATATCTATATCTTAAAGGAATACTTCACCAATTAGCATTTAGCTTTGTATTACTAGAATAGGGCTAGTTTTTTTGAAGAATTGTGCTTCCCAACCTCGAGAAAGTTGAGAAATATCTTCATTGGTCCGAGGCTTGAAACTGCAATGCTAATTCCACACTTTTTAGACCCACTCGTAGGGGGCGGGACCTCATTCCCACAATGTAAACAGTGTCAGCCATCTTTGCTAACTGTTATGCTAACAGGACCAAGTGTCACTGGTGGACACGTAACAAAGAAAGGAATGAAGATATTTCTCAACTCAGGGCAAACTAAGGTTGGGAAGCACATTTTTTCACAAATACTTCCCCTATTCTAGTAATACAAGCTAAATGCAAATTGTTGTACAACATTAAATATTTAGAAGCTAAATGCATTAATGACAAAGCACTCGTAAAAGTTCACTTTCCCACAGTCAGTACAGGATTGCAATATTGTGTTAGTCCAACTACAACTGGACTTTTAAAATGCAAGTTAAGATGTTTACATTTCTTACTCCAACTAACTCAGTTAAGTTACTATTACTACATTAACATTCAACTGGGCCCAAACTGGCACAGGCCTGCACACGTGCCACAGTTCCAGCCCACATGCCTTGAGACGGGAAGTAAAAGAAGAAGCTGAACGTACAGTACATCTTTTGGAGACTGACTTTATGCTCTATTAAATAATGGAAGTAGGAAGACATTGTATGGAATGCAACAAGTGTTCCATCAATTACTAAATGAAACGACTAAACTAAACGATTTTTCAGCTTCTTAAATATGAATATTTTCTGGTTTCTTTGCTCCATATAACAAAGTAATCATTAAAACTCAAGCATTTTGGTTTATGGGCAAAACAAGACATTCACAAATGTCAACATTTCCAGGATGGATAAACACCAACCACTGTTTTTCAACATTTTCTGACAAGTACTAGTAAAATAATTGACAGATTTTGAATTCTAGCCCTCATACCCAGGATGCTAGCTGTTAGCTGCCAGCTTAATTTATCGACATAATAGGGTCAACACGTAAAACACCTAATACTAACAAGCAGAAAAGGGACATGTTACCAGCTAGTAAGTGGACACGCCTCAATTCATATTCAATAAATCAATTCCCTGCTAGTGCTTGCATACTGGGACAAGGGCAGTAGTCCAGTTAAACGGTGTAGCATGGAAATGTGTATAGTGTTTATATTGTTTGACTATGGTTATTTTTTTACAGCCACTTTCTTACAATGCAGCTTGTCTGTAGTTACTGCTGCCTGCCTCTGTGGGGCAATGTTGCTGTTCCTGTCTATGCACCATGTGGCAACCGGTCATGACATCATCTATAACCATGGTTCACAAACTACCACCAGTGGTGTTTGGAGGGAAATCAGAAATGATGTTCTGCTGTATATACAAGGATATGTGGTCATCTTATCTCTCGCTCCATCTTAACCTAATAGTAGTGTGTGCAGTGTATGTGAGGAAGAGGATGACGAGCGAGCAAACTATCTTCATGGGAATAAATCTCCGTAGCCCGTAGCTGACTTTGCTCGGCCTATTTTCACCACTGTGTGTTAACGTTGTTAGCCCTTATTTTCTCAGGTGGTACTTGATATAAAACGTTTGAGGACCACCGCTCTATAAGAATCTCTTTGTGCCATGTTGGTGTTTGTTCACAAACGGGACTTCACCAGGTTTTGCAAATACTTTGATAATAACGTATTGCTGCTCTTTGGTTCAGGTGGGAGATGAGATCCTGGAGATAAACGGTGAGAGCACAAAAAACATGAAGCATTCGCGCGCCATCGAACTGATCAAGAACGGCGGTCGGAGAGCGCGGCTCGTCCTCAAGCGGGGAGATGGATCCGTACCTGAGTATGGTATGTAAACAAAATGCAAATGTAAACACTCTCTCCATGTTCATACACTGCTAATGCCAGCATTGAAATCTTATTACTGGCGCAGAGCAGAATTAAGCTGCTTATCTGCTTGCACTGCACTGCAGGGACACACTGTTCATGACGGCCATTACTTCGCATGATAAATATTTAACACACAGATACTTTGATTTATTAATAATATAATTGAATTTTGAACCGTCAAATGTTATCGATCAATGACGAGATGGCTCCCACAAATGCGATTTATACACTTTAGAGTTTGTATGTTTTATAGCTTTATAGTATTATTTCCTCCCGAGAGTATTCTGCTGTGCTCATTGATTATTCCGTGTGCACAATTTTGAGTCGCATTGTTGTGCTTCTCGGCATTTTTGTTTCTTGTTTATCTGGGATCTAATTTCCGGACACTTCCCTTCCTCTCAGGTGGTTCCAATGGAAGCATGTTGGATTCAGTTGAAACAGAAATAAAAAAGCTCCGTTTTTATGAACAAACGAGATGATTCTTCCTTAAAAATTGGCAATGCTGCTATTTTTGTATGGAAAAACAGAGCCAATCGGTTTACATTTAGCAGTGAAAAGGATCTCATGAATTCAGAAACAGAGCTTTTTTTTATTTTTCAGGTGAATACCATACACTTCTGTAGGTTGATCATGTATAAAATGTAATGTTTTTTTTGTCTTTCACTAGAAACACCTTAAAAACAGCCTCTTGTCTGTTCTATTTGTCCTCTGCTCTCTGTTCCTCCTTCCTTTCTCTCTGATTCTTTCTCGTCACTGGGCTCTTCCTCCTCCTCTCTCCAGCGATGATGGCTCCTCATCTCGCTGTTGGTACAATGAGGAATGACAAGATGGGAGAGCCCTGTTTCTACCTAATGGGCCAAAATCAAACCACGGTTTGTAGCCAAAAGTCTGTCCCAATCCACTCTCCCTGTCATCTTTTTTTTCCCCCCTTCCAGTTTGACTCACCCTTCCTAGTACATGCATTCCACTTTGTTGATTTGTGCGTGGGCGTGTTTACATGTGTGTACATGCTTCTTGTCTTTACCATGCCTGATTCTAACTTGTGTAACTCCCACACATGGTCGACTGCTCTCCCTCCACCAGCTTCAGACCTTTCTGTTAAGGGACTAATTCAATGCCAGTGTGTGTCACATGCTGCTGTCATTGCAACTCGTCTCTAATTTGGCAAACGTGCAGCCACAAACGCGCTTGTTTTTTTTGTTTCTGCTTTTCTTTTTGGTTTGTTCTCCCCAGAGATGCACATTAAGTCGTTCACCATTGTGTCTTGAATGATTTCTTAGGTGCCTGCTGCGTCACTGATAACCCCCACTGCCCTACACTAGCCAATGTGTTGCACTTGCTGTTGTTGCTGACATCACCTTATGTTTAAACCCGCAGCCTCATAGAGACGATGTATTGAAGTGATATATCACTTTGAATACAATTTATATATATGTGTAGATCAGAGGTATCAAACCCACCACTTACATGGCTTTAAACACAGTGTGTTTGCACGTTTACTTTGAAATTCTGTGAGATAGCACCATGAATATCTTATATCTGTTGTGAGCTGCTTTAAGCTGACTAGACGTCCATTGGCCCCACATCTATTGTGTTTGACACCTCTGGTTATACACACATTTTGGTTTGAATGTCTTTGGATCTTTATGAGGTATATTTATGAACGAGCAGACGTGTATGCATGATCTCCATAAGTCTCTGCATTGACCTGCTGTCACGTCAGTGCAAAAGCTCACCCGACTCAACGATGAAAGTCATGTCTGCTGAGCACAGCGATGTTCAAGGTCTAGTGTGTAAGAATTAGTGACACCAGAGCTCAATGAATGGAGGACTCCCTCGCTTACCCCTCTCTTTCAAGATTCAAGATTAGACACACGTTAGACACGAGGTCAGAACGAAAATCAGTCTCTCCAGAACCCGGTCGGCCCAGCAATAAAGAAGAATGAAGAACCAACAGTTTAACTTAACAAAATATTAATTAAAAAATGATTAAAACTTTAAAACCTCTGGAGGTAAGGTGCTGTGCAAAAAAGAATTTGGTGCAAGGGTGGTGTGCGGTACTGGGGGCATGTGCAAAGTACAGTCCGTGGGGGGTGGGGGCAGCAAGGCGATGGGGGCTACAGAGAGTTCAGGAGTCTGACAGCTCCAGGGTAGAAGCTGTTCCTTCGTATGTGTGCCAGAGAACTATGAAGGCCTTTGCATACCAGAAAGGATGCAAACAGTCACCGCCCTCTCCTGGACTCCCATGCTCCCTGCTGTTTCCTCCTACTTTCTTGCTGGTTAATGTTTCGGGTTTATGTGGGCGGAGCCGTTCTTGCTTTTTTGCACAGTAAACGTCTGCTTCAAAATGCTATGGCTGCCATAGAAACAGTGAGACGAGCAAGGCCCTCGGCTGACGTACTTACGGAAGGCTTATTCTAATGCACATCAACGGCAACGTAGATAGAATGGAGAATCATTTGGATCGATGCATCCTTTCTGTTCACATCAAGTACAACAAATTAGCAAAGGCGAGAAGAAAAATCGCTTTGTAGAAAAGAAGAGATGTCAGCATCCATTGATGATGACGTGGTCTTTATTCTTAATAAAAAATTTTAAAAAACCTGGTTACAGCCGACAAAGAAGAGAGCTTGTTTAGTTTAGGAAGTTAAACTTTACCACATCTGTCACTCAGTTTGACTACTTAAGGAAAATCCAGTTTGCTTGGATGGAACTCGCAATACCAAACATGCTACAAACATAGACTGATATTCCTTGCATTTATAGATAGCTAGAGCTTCCACATCAGCACATTTCACTAACTGTCCATGAGTGTTTGGATGAGAAATGCCGAGATATCGGTTGAAGTGTCGCTTCAGCTCCATCTCACACTGCAACAACCTTTGTGACCAGGTGTGCAGGGTCTTTAGGCTTCGAAAGCGAAACAGTTTTTATTTTAAAGTGATTACAGGCTCATACAAACTACTTATGGGTAGTAAATACATCTGTGCTAAATGTTACACACTGGACCTTTTAGGTGTTCTCTCATGCCTGCTCCTTTTGTGCGTTATCTCCATTCAACACGATTCTTCTCCTTTTTCCTCTCATGTAGACGGCAGCAATGACGGGCACCCTCCCACACCCGGGGCACAAAACACTCCGGAAGTGAGAACGCTGCCATCCAACAGCCGATATCACACCTCATTGGAGTCCAGTTATCCACCAGACCTTCACAAATCATCACGCCAGGAGGAGGCTGTGCGTGGCCGAGACGGGGACAGGAACAGGGACAGGGCTGGGTCAGATCAGATGGACTACCAAGGCCGGCAATTTAACCCCAACCATCATCACACCTGGAATAACAATCACAGTAAAAGTTCCCCGCGACAACAGTCTCCAGACAACAGTAACAGCAATAGTAGTGGCAACAAGAAGAGCCGAGGCCGCAAAGTCAAAAAGTCTGACTCGGAGAGCGGCATCTCTAAACTCCTAAAGACTCTGAGGAAAGACAGCTCGGGGAAGAAGGCTGCCGCTGCTGAGAAACTGAGGGGACGAGAGCTCTCCAGCAGCAGCTCTACTTTGGACGGGAGGTCCCGGCTGCAGCGCCGCGGCTCCCTTGACCGCTCACCAACCCGGAAACGTGCCTCGTCTCCCGATCGTCGGCGGGCCAAGTCGATGGACCGCAGGGCCGAGCGAGCACAGCGGGACCGCACACCTGAGAGGGAGAACGACGACGGAGGGTTCCTCGCGGTCACTCCCGAGCGCAAGTTATACGAGCGGAGGCTCCTCAAGGACTCACAGATGGCTGGGCGGATGAGCGAGGCCACGACCCCCGAGCGCAGCAACAACTACGGAGACACGTCATCTCTTTCCATGGGTCGCACACATGACAGAACCACAAAGAATGGCAACCTCTTGAGCGACTCCTCCTCAGAGCGGAGGGAGGAGAGACTTCCGATGAATGGGACGCCGGATAGACGATACAAAATGGAGCGGGACTCTTCCCCCGACAGCACCTACAGCAGGGAGGAGCTGAACTATGCAGCAGCACCCAGACTGAAGGACTACTACAGCATGATGAAGAACAACGCTCCGCACAACAACGCTGCCTTCAACAACGCAGGCCACAACAATAACGCAGCAGCAGGCCACAGCCCGAGCCAGCTCCCTGAGCCCAAGAGAAGGCTGTACAAAGAAAGCTCCAAAGACCTCAGCATCTAGAGCAGAGCAGAGACCCCCACCCCCACCCCCCCACTCTCTCCTCTATCTGTGCAAACTATGTACCATACACTGGAATTGTACTTCTGAGGATACTGACTCTTGTGCTTTATTCGGTTGACTGATCTAATGATTCATTTGATTGACTTAACGATTTGTGATTCCATCCAGAGATTCATAAAAACAGCAGGAGTACAATCCTTCTCTCCGCTCATACAGGTTGATTTGTCATCGTTCCGATTACTTTGAACATAACAGGTTGTTGTACTATAGTAAAGGTATTGTATGTGCCTGCATATGAAATCAGTGATATTGCTTTTTTTGTAGGCATTGCTGAATCTAAATATTTTGTTCCCTCAGAGGTATGAAACATGCTTCCAGTTGTGGTAACTTCTAACGACTAAACTTGTTTTCAACTCGTTATGTGGATATTTTTTTCCCATTCCTGAATCGCTTTACTGAACAAACTATAGCACAAGACACTGGTGGCTCACAAGAGCTGTGAAAATCTCGTTGGACTTGAGGCAAAATGTCAAAAAAAGAAAAGAAAAAAAGAATTAAGATCTGATGGTTAAATCTAGGAGTAATAATTATATAAGTAATATATTACTTTCTTTTTGCTCACTATTTATTTTTTAAATTGGCACATATCTCAAGCAAGCGTCGTTGAACGTTTAAGGACCAAGGTAGAAGTGTACACTGTACCTGGGAAAGCATGCTGTATGTTTACTTGTGTTGCATCCATGAATTGTGTGGCAGCTCACCGCTCTTTGCCTAAATACACCAACACAGAAAACTAGTCAACTGATACGAAAACTGGCACTGGTATCATTCGTTTCCACCATAGACCGTATATGTGGACGTAGGCTCCACTGGTTGCAAAAATAACTCTGTTTCAAGTTTCAAGAACCTTTATTATCCCCTAGGGGCAATTAGTTTTCACAGCCAGTAGAAACAAACACAGCAGATCACAAAAGGTCATAGAAAGAAAGGTCTATGGGAAAATTAGCTGCTTTTTCTCATTTTCCTGGTTGAGTCAATGTTCTCAATCACTAATTTTAGGTCTTCTTCAATAGAATGTGATGTCAGTGTTGTAAGTTATGTTTCCATTTTGATTTAAACGGATGAAAAACACCATGGACGCCATGTAATAGACACTTTGTACCGTCCAGTAGATGCTCGGTTGCAGGTGACGACTCTGACATGGTGCTAACCTTAAGGCTTCAAAACGGGTTTGTTTTGCAAGCAAAGGACTACACCCACATTTTATATATGGTCTATGATCACTACCAATGATACCATTTTACTACTTGCTTGGAGTAGGATTATAAAAATCTTTATTCAGTGTGTACTGATGTAGGAGGTAGAGGGACTTGACTGGCATTCAGCTACACACATTACTGTTCTGGTAGAGTCTCAGTTGTGGGGAAATGAGTTTTTTGCTCATCTAAATGAAGTACTTGAGTCTGGATTGAGTCTGCATTATGCCACGACACCAGCTTGAAGCTGCCATAATGTAATTTTTTCAAAAATCGGAAAAAGAAAAGAAAAACGATTTAAAGCCTCTTCACACCTATAGTCCACCAGCACAGGTATTTTCACCTTAGGCCTTTTCTTGGGACTGGGGTGAAGGTGTGGACACATTTGGGTTTGACAGCACAGCTCCACTTGTTAAAAGGTCCAGTCTGTTAGAATTAGTGACATCTAATGGTGAGACTGTAGATAGCAACAAGCGGAGGACTCCTCCGCTCTCCCCTCCCTTTCCCAAGCACATCAGGGAACTACGGTGGCCTTCACATACCAGAAAGGATGTAAACACTCTTTTCATAACTCTCAGCTCTTCTGTCATTTCCTTTGTCTTCATTGGTTTATTTAGGTGGAGCCGTTCTTCCTTCTTTCCGTGATAGGTTTCTGCTTTAAAACAGGAAAAGCACACGCTGGCTGATTTGTCTGTTCTGGCTGTTATAGAAACATATCAGTGTAAGATGGCAGACTTTTGTAAAACAAGACCCAAGTACATATAAAAGTCTCATTCTGAGGCCTAGTCCATACAATGGTGGATATTTTTGAAAATGTAGCTGTAAACAGTCTCTGAAAAGGCACATTTGGGAAAACTCCTCCCAGGTTGAAGGTTTTCATAATCTCCATTTACTCCAGTTGTAATGTTACGGTGTCTCTTCTGTCAGTGCTGCGATGTCATCACATTTGTTTACATGAGGCAAGTTATGTAGTGGCATCTGAAATGGCCGGACCTCTGCTAGTGTTTGCATTGCTTAATAGACTTTCTAGCTTTCAAGCTATCAGTCCAAACAAACAATTCTCCTTTTCCTGCAGCGCGCCATTGTTGTTTACCTAGTGGAACAGGTGGTGATACTTTCTCTTCTCTCTTCTGATTGACCAACAAGGCTTTACAGTCACAGTTATATCACCGCCTGTTGACTCGGCTTGTTTTTGACAGGACCTAACGTTGGGTTTTTGTGTTTACACGTGTGGAGGAAATAGGTTTTTTTTTTTAAACTGCGGGAGGAAATCTTTGTGTGGACTAGGCCTAAAACAATGAACCAAAAACAAATGAGATTATAGATTAATACTGGGGCTGTCACTTATTCTTCGAAATTCTACATGAAGTTCACATATGAACTGTAGCTACCTGCTGAAAATGTATGCAGCCATCTCATAAGCACCTAGTTAAGTAGTACGCCTTAGAATCCAGCAGAGGGCACACATCTGGTTTTACTTGTCATGTCATATGACGGTGTCAGCAGCAGCAGCGACAGCATGTTGGAGTTGCAAGCCTACTTGTACTAACTCTCTCTGCAAATGGCAAGCAACCCCAGGCTTTGGTGGAGAGACATGGTGTCCACTGAATAACCGCATATAATCTAACTTGACACTCTCTGTAAAATGGTTCATAAAAGTCTGCGTGTACCAGGATTCTGTAATATTATAAATAAAAAGAGTGCCGCACTCGATCGAAAATCCGGTTGACAGATTTGTGTTTTTGGCAAATGATAGTAATGAATAGAAATGTAGTTGGGTCTTGATAATTCAAGTTTAGTCAAAAGCTGTTGTCAGTGATTTCCCGTTAAGGGAGTGTTAGTGTTTATTCCGCACTACTCTGATGAGTGCTGTATATTATGAATACCAACAGCACTGTTAATCAAGTAACAATTATTAAAATTGTCAATAAAGTAATGACAGTTGTGACGTTTGTGGTGTAATAGGCGAGCGATGGTGGCGGCTCATGGAAGTATGAAGTACAGATCATTATAAATTCGAACATTTATTTTTGGAAAAGGTGACGGACCTAACTTGTACTTACATGATGGGGTAGTATATTAAATTTCTCCCAATAAATCGTCCTAAATGTTACAAACTGGATTCTTGTTGTAGCACCTGTTTGGGTGGGATGACTTGTTGAAGTGTTGTGACATCACTCTCGTTAGTACTTTCGACTTTTGTGACATCACGAGTGCCCACAATAGTTCAATTCCAAACCAGAACAGGTCTAATAAGCTTGAGTAACTAAATGAAAACCACTTTGTGGGTGTGCAGAGGCTTTAAAGTCAAACCAATGTGTAAATTACCCCTGTGCAAGCTGCATGTGTAAATTGAACTGTAGTTTAACCACGTTATCTGATAAGTCTGAGTGAGAATAAATGGAAAAAGGAAAATGCACTGTAATCCCACAGTAACTGTTAACCCTGTTCTCATGTTGATGATTTGTGCACCGACCACCTCCTGGGTTCTGACACAGAATTGATGTATTTCTTTGTGTTGGTCTAACATATGGAGAGTCCTGGTACAGGAGGCGACCAATCTGCCATGCTGAGCCATGCCGTCATCCCACTGGAGTCTAACTGCTGCTTTATAATGTGTTTTGTGTGTATTCTCTGTTTTATGTTTCATTAAAATGAACTAAAATATATTGGATAAACCACAACAAATGCATTGTTTGATCACTGTTGTTGCCATGGTACTGTATTTAACAAAAAAAAGACTTAGAAAAAAAAGAGAAATACATTTAAGAAATGAATCTGTTGTCCATCAACAGGAGATAAATTAACTATTAGGAACCCGTAAATAAAATGAAATGTTGCCTTTTTCTTGTACAAAAGAGAAATTTATGAAGAACCTCAGCAGTGAGGAATGTGATATTGTGTTTATATCTCTGAAATGGACCTGATGATTTATGGGAAATGTGTTGATTGACTCTGGATCAGGTATGTAAAGACATTGAAAAAAAAAAAAAAAAGAAGAAGAAAGACTTGTCTTTGGATCTCTCTCGATGGTTAGCCTGCCTTTGTATTATAAAGCACTTGTATGCAGTCTGTGTTCTTCAAGCATTATTTCTTGCAATGTGCTCCGGACATAAAGCTGTCTCTGTGTTGATAAAAAGCAGTACATGTATATGGGCCAATCTTTTTTTTTTGTTTTTTTTTTTTTTTTTATAAAACTATGCATATACAGTATAAATACTACATTGTTCATAGCTTTATTTGACTCATGAAGCTATACATAACATTAGTCTAAGTACAAGTAGATGTGGACTTATCCAGCTTCTTTTCCTTGAGATGGATTACAATGTATATGTAGCTATCAAAAGAAGTCTGTGAATGCTATTTTTATTATCAAATAAAGTTTTCCATACAAATTCAAAAGGTTTCCTATCTCCTCATATATCTTTACAGTAAAGCCTCAGGAGAGGTTTTTGCCTTTGTTAGCTTTTTTCTTTTGATCACGTGTGTGTGTGTGAGAGAGAGAGAATTTTAATAGGCAGCTCAGGGCTGTTTTATTCACAACAGCAAATTTGATACATATTAAAGTGGCAGCTGCCAGCTGTACTGCCTTTATTCTCTACTTTGCAAAGATAATTAATCATATTTGTAGAACACATATTGTCCGTACACGTGTACAACTATAATAACTCATAATTATGTGCAGTGTCCCTTTATTAGCAATGTATCAATCGTTATAAGGCACATACTGGTAACATATGGCCCACATCAAGTTGACAAAAGACAGATTAATTTTGTGATATAAACATTAACAGAAAAGTTGCCTTTTTTTAAATATAATTTTTTGGACCAAGAGTGGTTTGTTTCAAATTCTAAGCTCTATACAAAGTTAATGCAAAGCTGCAATTAGTCTACAGCGTGGGCCTCCAATGAGTGGCTTGCAAGCTCCCAGTAACTCCCAGTCGCTTTCCAAGTAGCTCATCAAAGGTTTCAATAATGGAACATAACCTGCTTACATTTTTATCCAGTAAAAACTCAGGTGTCCTGTCCCTGTTCTAACACTAAACGGTTATTTGACAATTAGTTGTCAATCAAACAGTTGCGCTGCTGTCATCTCGAGTGAGTGGTGTTGTGAGATGGTCAGCAACAATGACCGCGACAGCTGCTCATACAAGTAATTTTCACGACAAACAGGAAATAGTTTTGTTTCACGAGTGTAAACGACAAGTGTGTGTGTCAAATCAGTACAAGACTGTCAGATGAATATTTAAATAGGATTTGATAAGAGTGGACCTGTGGAACCAGCTCCCAATGATAGTTCAGGAGGCGGACACTCTGTATTTAAAGTTAGACTTAAAACCTTCCTTTTTTGATAAAGCTTATAGTTGACTGCTGGGGGAATTCCTGTGGCGCACTCACACTCACTCTCTCACACTCGGGGTATGAATATGACTTTGTATTTTGTTGTAGTTCCTTGTTTTCACCAGCAGGGCACACATTAGTCAAGCACTGCTCACGGTCATAGTTCCTTTGTTTTTTTCCCGGCTCGGCTTTTCTTTTTTTTTCTCCACCGACACCGACGAGAATAGAAACACTACGGCCGAGATAGAGAGCAAGTTAATGTCAATAAGTACTTGAAGAGTGGATACAACTTTTATTTTTTAACTTTATTTTTGAGTTATTGGTGCTCAAAGGTACCCGCACCTGTGAGAAGGTTTTTGGTTTTGCTGGACATCGCACGCAGGTGTATCGTGTTTTTGTCGAGGAAAACTCCGGTGAGCATAGCATGCTAAGCGCTGCCAACCACGGCTAATTACTCACTCATTTCATGAATATATCATTATTATTTGACTTTATGCTTCTGAGAAAATGTTTTAAACCAATCGGGCGTATATGAGAGTGTGTTGAATTTGAGAATGTGGTTAATTGTGTATTTCTGTGTGGATAATTGTCTGTGCTGATAATTGTCTGTGCTAATCGAACTAGTGCTATGTGTTAGCAATACAACGTGTGCTGTTGCTATATGTTAGCTAATGCTACAAAGCTAAACAGTTGGTTTTGTGAGTTAAAAGCACATGCAGTTGTGCATGTGAGTTATTGAGAGACAGTAATTCAATGAATCATTGTCAAACACGATTGACATGTGATTTAATTAATAATTTGTGTGCACTATGCGGTGGTGTAAGTTAAGAACATTTAAAATAATTAATGTACACCATTTTGTGTGTGTGGGCTGTTTAAAAATTCATTTTATATATGTATATGAAACATTGTCAGTGGGAATGGTTCAGGTTGATTGAATTAAGATAAAACAATCATCAAAATCATTAAAAGTTAATCATTTTGGTTTGTGGACAAAACAAGACATTTGAGAACATCATTATTTCCAGGTTTGACGAACACCGCTTAACATTTTTTAAGGTTTTCTGATATTTTATGGACCAAGCCATTAATCGATTAATGAATAATCGTTAATTGCAGCTCTAGAATTATACATGAAATATATACAATTTTTGTTATGTTTATTGCAAAATGTGAGTTGTGGAAACCAACATTTTGTAAATGTTCGGGCAGAACAATCTCATTAAGTTTGTTGGAGTTGAAATAAGGTCTTAGAAGAATAAACTTTAAAGAACACAAGTATGCTCTTGGCCGATTTCATTTTGTCAAAGTAGCTCTTGAAGAGAAAAAGGTTGGAGACTCCTGGTCTACAGCCTCACTGAGACACACCTGAGATTGCAATGTTTCCTTGATGCATCTCTTGTATGAACACAATATCAGATCTTGTGTTTTATGTTGGACTCTTCTTATGAAGTGGTTTATTAACAAAAACAGTACCTTCTATGTCTGATATTCATGCACTCCTAAGATTGCCTCCTACATCCCCTCCCTCCACTAGTTCTCTGACAATATCAACATGGCAGCGTGCGCAGAAAACAGCGAGAGTGCCGTCACAGAAAGAGACGTCCTACATAAGGATCGAGCCGAACACTGCCGAACTGTAAATCAGTTAAAAACACTTCGGGGACAGCCCCACTGATCACCACCGCTGATCGCCAGTGGTGCTGTATGCAACCGTATCAGACCGGTGACTGTATGCGGCTAAATATGGCGATCGCTGGCCGCAGTCTGATGCAAAGTGGTGCGAACACACAAACACACGTTTGCTGACTTTATCCGGCACATTAGCTTCATATATAAAATCCTCTGAGGCTGGAAGTTTGTGTAAAACACTGTGCTCCACTGTGCAGCCACCAACAGCACACTTGTCCCTCCACGTTGACATAATACCACTCTTCCTCCATCGCGTGCACTCTTGCAGGGACAAGATGGACAAGGTAACATTCGCGGTGAAATGCGCATGCTGCCGTCATAAGCGCAGGGAATTCAACATCGAGTGTTTTATCGCCTATACTTACACTAAGCGGGACCACGAAAACATGACTGCGTATTCTTTTTCGACACTTTGGCGACTGGTAGGGCCTCCAGAGTCCCAAATATAAGTATTAAAATGGTTAAAAAGTTGATTTTGCATAATATGTCCCCTTTAAAGTGTAACATTAAAGCAGCAAGTGATTCTTTTTTTACTTTTGATACCTTAGCTGGAGCATATCTGTATTCCACAAGAGATCCTTTCCTGTGTTGGTTGCCATAGCTACGCATGAAGGTCATTACGGGAGGGATCTTGAGATAATATTTGTTAGTGTGGCACAAAAACTGAAAAGGATCAATCATGTCACAGCCTTAGCATCCATTGTAAGTCGCTTTGGATAAAAGCATCTGGTAAATGACATGTAATGTAATGCATCAGAAAAACACGTTAGGACTCAACAATATTATAAACTTGAACAGACTTTGAAAATGATTGTCCTTAATGAAAGTTAGTTTTCTAGGTTCTGACAGTTGCGAAAAGTTAAGTATTCAAACATGAATAAATTAATGATATTATATAGCAGCTGCACACACATAGTACTTGTTTAGTATATATTAATGCATTTGTTTGCAATTAGTGATTTCCTATAAAATATATGTTTAGCTTGATACCACTTTTCTGTGTCTATCAGTCCAATATAGTATTTTTTCCTGTTAAACAACTTGGAAGTTAAAGAATCTGTGAATTTACCACATTTCAAAACCTGATGCTCCAAAACTCTGTGGAAGACACTTGGAGCCTTCACTTGCATTCAGGTCACATGACAGTGGTGGTGGACATCTTGTTGCTGCCTGTATTTAGTTTACAGATTGTATCAGATTTTGCCTTTTCATATCTGAAGGGTAGAGTAGTGGCTCGCAAGAATTTCAGAGCACGAAAGTCACTGGTTTGGATCCTGGACTGATTGAGAGCCCTTCTGTGTCTGATGCAATGATTTTGTCCAGTAACAGACCAATACCAAGTATGTCAGCTCATCTTAATATTTATTTTACAGTATTGTTGTTCATTACCTTGTCTCTCCATTGATTGTGCCTTGTTGATAAGTATAAATAAAAGTTTAAATTACTCATTACTAAATGACTTAACGTTATAAACCTTAAATATGTTTATGCTGGAATGCCCAGCTTGAGGAAACCAGGTCACCTGAGTTAGTGACATCCTTCAAGTCCATTTTATTGGCATGTTTACTTCCCTTGATAATATTTGAGTTAAATTCTGTACTAGCTAGCACTGCTGCCTCACAGCAAGGAAGTTGCGACCCAGTCCAACCAAGTGCCTTTCTGTGTGGAGTTTGCATGTTCTCTATGTACATGTGGGTTTTCTCCCAAGGTCCAAAAACATGCAAAGGTTTACTGGGCCCTCTAAATTGACCATAGGTGTGAATATGAGAATGAATGGTTGCAAGAATAATGTGATCCGTTTCTCTGTTCTACAAATTTAGTTTTATTATTAATAATAGTATTGTTGTTAGTGTGTTTATCATAATTTATTTATTTAAGTCTTTACCCTAACCCATGACTGCAGTTGAGCAATTTCAATTCTTTAACCTTGCAGATGAGGATTTGTTTTATCCAATAAATCTTTGTGCATGTTAACCTTCAGTTAATGTGATAATTCTTCAGTATGAGATAAAGTTAGATGATGTGCCAAGTATTATTCGTCCTGACTAATCATATGGGTCATAATCTCACAGTTAGGACAAACTAAGTCCAAGGTGACCTGTGATTGAAAGGAGATTAGTGTATAAATCCAAATACCACTGTGAAAGAAGATGGGAACCTTTTGTACCACTCTCTCTGTAACTATCTAATAACAAAAAGGCAGAAGTCTCTCCATAATATAAATTGAGTAGGTTATTCACATTTATTCATTTGATTAAATAAACTACAGTCATATGGACTTTGCCAACCAAATTGCAAGTAAAACATAAACAGGATGCCATTTGCAAAATGCGTTTTATTTTACGTTGCCTTGATTACATGCCTCTACTTTCAAAAATAAGCCAATATCATATAGGATCCAACTGTAAAAGATAACATTTTTCCCCTTTAACTCATAGGAAAAAAATCATAGACTGTTAAGTTGGATATTCTGTACATACAGGAACAACTCTGTAATGGGCTGACCTTTCCTGTAACTGTCTTTAGGTTTAAACAACTTTGTTTGTAGAAATACAAAAAAGAAGTTATTTCTGTGGACATTAGCCTTCAGTCGTTTCCCGAGAGGAGCAGAAGTCTTCTTCTTGGATAGTGGATCATGGAGCCTTTGGTAGATGGCCCTATTATGCTGGTGACACAGAGCTGGAGGAGGCAGAGGAGGCTTCGGTTTTGGAGGTAGTAGTGGATCCTTCCTCTTCCTCGAAAGGATTCTTTCCACAGCACAAGGTGGTGATCATGCAGTGGCGGAATTGCTTGTTCATGAAGATGTAGATCAGAGGGTTGTAGATGGAGGAACTCTTGGCAAAGAAGGCGGGGATGGTCATGAAAAGTGGGCCGAATTCAGAACCCTGATTTGTGAAGATGTACCAGGCCACACCTGCATAGGGGCACCAACATATCAGGAAAGCGATAACCATGATAACAACCATACGGGTGACTTCCCTCTCAGCCCTTTGGGTGGTCTCAGACTCCTGCTGGGCAGCAGCAGCCTCCTTGACGGCGCAGAGCAGTCGGCCATAGCAGAAGAACACGACAAACAGTGGGATGCAGAAGTGGCAGACGAACATGTAGACAACGAAGGATTCATTGTTGAAGCCTTCTGCACGGGTGTAGTAGTCAACTCCGCATGAGCACTGCATGCCCTCAGGGATGTAACGGGACCAGCCCACAAGAGGGGGAACGGCACAAGCAGCGGCTGCAAACCAGGTGAAGCCCAAACCCATGATGGCATGATTCTCCGTAAAGCGGAAGTTGCTAATGGGCTTGCAGACAACCATCCACCTTTCAACAGCCAGAACGACCAACGACCAGAGGGCAATTTCACCTCCGAGGGTAGCAAAGAATCCTTCCAGGTTGCAACCAAGACGACCAAGAACGAAGTAGCCATGCATAGAGGTGTACATCGTTGTGGTGAATCCTCCAAACACCATGAAGAGATTAGCCACAGCCAGGTTGAGTAGGATGTAGTTTAGCGGGGTTCGCAGCTTCTTGTGTTCGATGGTAACGTAGAGAGTGAGGAAGTTGATGGGGAAGCCGAGGAGGATGAGCAGGAACATGTAGGCGCACAGGGCAGCGTAAGCTGCCGGGTTGACAAGGTAGTACTGAGGATATTCATAAGGACTCCGGACAACGCCGGTAGTGTTGAGCATAGGGATATAGAAATATGGTCCCTCTGTGCCGTTCATGTTTGCGGCTTGCGGTGGCGATC
Organism: Solea senegalensis; assembly: GCF_019176455.1. Taxonomy (NCBI): domain Eukaryota; kingdom Metazoa; phylum Chordata; class Actinopteri; order Pleuronectiformes; family Soleidae; genus Solea; species Solea senegalensis. The sequence goes on from NC_058031.1 coordinate 23,612,874, forward strand.
AGCCCTTCGGTGATGTTTCTTCTGGCTGTTCAAGAGAGATGGAGGAGAGGGGCCTTGCTACAAATGGACCCAGTTGGCCACAGTCGGGCTTTTAAAAAGGCACACCTTGGATTATCGCTTTCCAAATCCGTCAGCACAAAGTGATTTAGGCCACAGTTAATATCTAATCCAGCCACCTATGCAAACATAACTGACCACTCATCAAGATATTAAGGTTGCACCTGCTTCCCTACTTTATCACAATGACTGCTTATTAGAAAACTATGTTTAAAAAGTTTCCTGCAGGTCCAGGCGTAATCAAAAGCAAACATGCGTCATCAGCATGAATTTCTATCTTTAAAAGGCGTTTTAGAATTAATTAGTTTTACCTGTGTGACAGGTCGCCTGTTGGGGTGGCTATGTCTCACTAGGTCAAGCAAGTCATCCTATACAACACCTTTCTGTGTCCTCAGTGTCAGCACTGCCTTTGGAGAGATGGTTCCAGGGTTGTTTTTTTTATATATATATATATTTCCTTTATTTATTATTTGGTCCAAGAATCTCATTCAGAAACGCACATTAAGGTTCTTTTCTGTGTACTCTATCTACTGTGAATATAACTGAAGTGTCTTTTTTTATATTTATTCATGGTTAATACAGTTCATTTAATTGGAGGGAAAGCTCCCTCAATTGCTTGATATTTCCAGATTGTCTACTTTATTATTGTGTTATTTTATATTTCATTTTATTGCATTTTATTGCCTATTTTACTGTTTTATTTATATCTATATCTTAAGTCATTGTTTCCACTCATGCTGTATTTCTATTTCACTTTGCACGGAGCATCTGGAACAAAAAAAAATTTCCCCCGGGGATTAATAAAGTATTGTGATGATTGATCCTGACCCCAAATCTACTGTTAATCACTGTTAATACAAACATGGATATGAAGTAAAAATATATATGATGCTATACCAGTCAACATGACTTGAATCCGATTACAATTTCAAAATATATGTCCATACCTGCCCGACCTATAAGATTCCATCAGGTCCCAACAGGCTTGGGTCAAGTGTCTATGCCCTAGTGTAAATTTGTAAGCACAAATCTTTAATCAGCCAATCACATGGTAGGGAACTGCATTTATTCATGTAGACATGGTCATGAAGTTCAAACTGAATATCAGAATGAGGAAGAAAAGTGAGTAATAATAGCCTAATATATCTTTACAAAAAAGAAAAAATATCTAGTGAGCAGCAGTTCTCTGGGAACAATGCCTTGATGAGTATTGGTTTGACATGATAGTGACAGTGACTCAAAGCAAAGACCACACTTTTGTCACTAGCTGTCCCCTGCACCTAATAAAGTGGCCAGTGAATGTAAATTAATATATTAATATTTATTTACTATTTACTATTTAATATTTATTTACTTTTCCGCATCTTTTAACTTTAGGTTTTATTATTTAAGTTAACTCCTTTCACAACACTCTTACTCTTCTTAAACATCAAACTTTATTTATTTTACAGTCTTTTTTTTAACAGTTTGCCATGGATTGTATGTTTCATAATTGTATTGATTTCTTTCAAATCTGTCTCTGTGTTGTTTAATGTTTTTCTCCAGCTCCTTGACCTTGACCCTTCAAAGCCCCAGTAAACAGGGCACTGTTTAATTAATTCATCAACTTAAAACCCCACACTCTTTATCTAATTTTGCATGTTTAACTACATACTTTTTATTCATTATCTTAGAGATGGATATTATACCCACTTTTTTGATTAAAGTCCCAGATTAATACATTAATAAATTACATACATTCATGTCCAAGCCAAAATATGTATTTTAAAATGACTTAATAAATATTTTGATATGCTATTCAATGATAAAAGGTACATTTTCAATTCCTATGTTGAATGTAGAGCAGAGGCCGTGGTGATGCTGGCTCATCTTAGCTGCTGGTAAAGAGCTCAGCACTTTCCTAATGGGTGTTGTGTTAAAGAGATTTGGGGCTTATGAATGTGTTACTCTCACACTCCTGTAATGGATTTAATGTCACAGAGGGTCAACTCTCACTCTGAAGGAGGTGTCTGCGCTCAGATGTGCGTTTATTTCTTTTCCGTTCTTAGGATCTTGGTGAAAAATTGCACTATTAATGAGTACATTTGAGTAAATTGAAAGGGTATGAACTCTGGCAACATGTCAGTGTTACAGTATTTGTATCGGCCTCCTTGTAATGCCAGTACGTTCTTAAAGCTAAAAACAAACAGTGACAAAATAAATAGTCTAAAATAGAAGATTGTTACAATATGGCTACATTGATATTAATGATGAGAAAGTACTTTTAATTGATTCTAATTCTGGTAAGTGTGTACATAATTATATTACATAGGTAAACTGGTGTTTAACAAAAAGTGTCTCACTATTTTGTAATTTAAACTGAAACCATTTAACTGTAATGAGCTACAGTCTGTAGCTGTTATTCATCCACATGCTGTAAAGGATTTACAGAGGAGGACAGATCTGCTGCTGAGCTGCTGTCCCTCCATTGGCTGATCTGTAGGTGTCTTGCTGCCCTCTTCTGGAAGCCTAAGTGAATACACCTAACCACTACACCAACCATGTGGCCCAGAAAAGTTTATTCTTTAACATATTTTTGTTTCTCACACTGTGCCCACCCTTCCACTATTTTAAATTCATTACAGGCTCCTGTTTAATATGTGAGTAATGGCAAACTGAAGTGAAATTCCTTTTATATGCGCACAGAGTAATTCTGATTTATCACTTAAGTTATTTGAATTTGATCTTTGCACAAATCTCATATCAAACTTGTAATCAGGTGAGGCAAAACCCATTCAGAAAAACAAGAAGCTAGACTAAAATAGAGCATTGTCTATGATAGAAAACAGCAATTTACCTTGATTTTTTTTTTTTTTAAAGTACCATGAAGCAAAAGAGTCAAGATTTAAGTTCAATCAGATCAAGTATCTGTTTTAATCTGGATTTGAAAATTATTCACATTTGATGCTGATTTCAATTCCACTGATAGCTTGTTCAGAAGGTCTGTAAGGTTTATATGATTTTAATATGGAATGCTTGTGTTCCAGACCTAAAGACCTTACTATAGGTGAGTCTACCGATGAAAGCATGGATGAGCTTCTCCTGCTCTGTTTGGGACAAAAACCTCTACACTCAGGATATGTTTTTAAGCTAAAAATGGCTGTTATGGTTATTACTTGATGTGAGTGCTGAAGGTCTAATCTGAGTCTATCAGTACACCAAGGTTCTGCTCAATGGTTCATTGTGACTTAGCATTCAGAGTTTACTCAACTAAAAGTGCACCTTATTGTGGAGTCTAAAAATAAGTCCACCTTGAGTTTATAAATGCCACAGATTAGAACCTTTCCAATGAATAATACACTGAGATTTGGTTTTATACTAATGGATAATTTATGAATTTATGAAGGAGAAACATGTTTTGTTACAGCCTTGAGATGGACACACTCTAGAAAAGGTTCCATTTGACAAACGTCAGTCATATTTTAATCAGAAAAATTAATGTAAAACTAAATGTATTTACTGATTAACAACCACAGATCTGACACGGACACTGAGTCCTAGACAAATAAAACTTAAGTCATCAAGTCACTGCCTGATCTCTTTCATATGAGGATGACTGAGGTTTTTAGAAGGACAAGTAAGTGGGCAGAGTGTGATGCTCTCTCACTCTGCCCACAGGAACTCTCTTGCTGAGTGACCGGTAGAGAGAAGGGAACACTGTGACCAGGACATGGCACATTCCACAGCACCAGCTCCCACATGCGTACTGTATCACACTGAAGATTATATATCGTCAGACCATTAAAGCAAAAATAACATCAGCTGGTGTCAGGGAATTATGAGAAAACCTGCCACTCTCAGACTGAGGGTCTGTGGCATGACGATCAAGTCATGGCTGAACTGACGTTACCAGATCCCAACAAAGTAAGGATCATTTCTATGTGAATTTGCGGCTGAACGTTTCCCACAACAAGAGGGAGGCGCCACCCTGCATTTGATAGATTGATTGAATAAATCCAACTTTATTTATGTAGCACTCTTCGTACAAGGCAATGCAACTCAAAGTGCTTCACAGGATAAAAGTATAATCAAAGAAAGCAACCCACCGGCCTGCCTGCACCTAACAACTATTTCAGCCGACAAATGGCTCGTACTATGTATTAAAAACAGCAATGGAAGTAAAGAAGCGAGGTAAAGCTGCTGCCCTCAGGTCCTCAGGGAGGCTGTTCCAAAGACGAGGACCATAAGAACAGAAACTTTGGGTATAATTAAATTAAAACTGCTACCTGAAGATCTGAGGGTTCTCAATGATTTAGTGTAATGAGGTTATTAAAATTGCCATATAATGTAGTAATCCTGTAATATGTAATAGTACAGTATATAATATGCATGTTGTCCCTTCTCTCACTAAACAAAATTTGTCTTGAGCTGCAATATATGATTTAACCTTTGGTAAGATAACGTCTTAAAAATGTATAACTTATTTTGTAAAATAAATATGAATAATATTTTATGCGATTAAATAACTTGTACATCACCTTATCTTTCTTTCTTAAAAAGGCAATCTTTTATAATCAGCCCTGTCCTGCTTCAGTTTAATTAAAGGAACATAGTCTTCAGAACAGAAGTCCTTGTAACATGACTGAAAAAATACTGTTTCTGGTTATTTGTTGGTTACATCAAACCTTTTAAAAGAAACCATCAGAGTCTTCCTGATTTCTAATTGTTAGTATCAAATATGTTTGATATTTATGACTGAACAGGGATTGGAGCGTGAGCAGAACCCCGTAATAATCAATGTGAGTGAGGACACACATGTTGCATGCTTTGTTTAAAACGGTAACTTGTACAAGTTGTTTCCGTCTTCTCAGCCATGACTTCATCCACATTTTTTTGTGTTTCTCAGCACAAAACATACACACTGGCTATTAACTGATGACGCCGACAGTCAGTCATCAGTCTGTCATGTGTTTATATTCTGAAGTCACGTTAAATCATGTGAGTTTCGGTGAGATCCCAAACCCCTGGAATCTTTTCCCTGAAAACGTTTGATTAAATGCCATTTCAGCCTCTTTACACTGGCTTCCAGTTTGTTTTTAGAAATGACTGTAAGATCTTTTATAGTTTTTAATGCCCTCCATCGACTAATTACAGAACATTTTAATTCTTTATTTGCAAGTTCAAAACTAAAGGAGATGGAGCTTTTGCTTTCCGGGTCCGAGGCGCTGGAATGACCTGCTTGAGGAAATTAAGTAGCTAGATCCGGATCACGCTTAAAAACTTACTTTTATTGGATAGCTAGGGATTCCGATTTTTTCAATCAAATTTTTAACAGTGCCTGGTTTCTTACAGTTTTACATAATTGGTGTCAATTTTACCTCAGTGGTTGATTTTAATTTTCTTTTTGTTGGATTTCATTAAGTTGTTATACTCTGTTATATTCAGGTTTTTTTGTTTCTTTTTATACTATTGTATAATTTGTTGTGATTCATGCTTCAAATACAGATGTGTAAAAAAGTCAAAAGTATATACTGTATACTAATATATCACATACAAATTGAAATATGTATATATGTGTGTGTGTGTGTGTATATACATATATATATATATATATATATATATATATATATAGATATAGCTATAGATATACACATGTGTGTGTATATCATTTATTCACAGGACTACAGTCACTTGTTTTAAAAATATGACTGTAAATCAAACAAAGCTACCAGCTCCAGAGGCTGCATTATGCTCTCCACATCTTTACCAGCAGTGGGAGCTCTTAACCTCAGTCTGTACTGACTCTACAGCAGTCACTGAAGCATCATTTGCTTGTTGTTGCTGTATTAGGGGTAAAATGTGTTCATTATTTCAAATATAGCATGGGATGAGGTCTATTTCCCATTTACAGCCTCAGATTAATGGACCACACCGTGTGTGAGAGGGATCTCTCAGAGCCTCAAGTCAACAAAAGACTGCCATTTGTAAGGGGGAGGGAAAAAAAAGAAAGAAGAAGCATCAGAGCACATTCAGTCAGCTTAAATGTGCAGAGATGATGAGGTCAGGGGTGCACGGCAGGGTATCAGATCTTACTGCATCAACACACCCTCATCCACTCTCACCTGAAATCATCAGCATTTCTCTGAGTGATCTGTCAGGCATGTGCTTGGACCTATATTTGGATCCTTTAGTGCAGGTGGTTGGGCACAGCATCTGAAATCTGCATGTAATTGGCATCGTCGAAGAAAGTAGCCATTTGTATTGTGAGGAAATAAAGCTGATGCAGAGCTGGGTGTTTGCTTCTGGTCAGTATTTCCATCTTTAACGATCCCGTGATTAACCTTGGTCTCTTTATGGTCGTGTTTTAAGTGGACACAAACAACATTTTGCCTGTTGTGATGTCACTGTGACTCCCTCGTACTGCCCATTGTTCATGTTTGACAACTGCAAAGAAATTAGCACTCTTTGGCGTGATTCATCATCTTTCAATCGAACGGTTGCTAAGGTGATGAATCTTCTCGGTGTATGTGCTGAGTGCAGAAATTCTGTGGAGTGTGTGGCGAGCTCAGTGTGACACACATACACACACACACACACACACATTCAGTGAATATGCAAAGGATGCAGGACTAAACCACCGGGGCTAAGCCTGATGTTTTAGGATTTAGAAAAAAGGAGCCCCAGTTTCTGGTCGTTAAATCTCCCACTGTGTGCGCACCCTTATCAACAAAAACTCACACGCACATGCACACGCACGCACGCACGCACAAACACCTCCTACGCTCTCATCTGCACATGATCACACAACAAGCGCTTCAAAGCCACACATTCATCAGCCATCTCCACACTCTTATCATCTCTCATCATTCTCATGCTAAACAGACACAGATTCTGGGGCTGTTAACTAAAGCTTAGTTAGCAGCTAGTAAGGATAAACATGTGGGTCAGCCTTGATCCCATTGTTAGTTTTTTTCTGTCAAGCTTGTACAAGTACAAATGTTTTTTTTCCCTGTCGCGTTTGGTGCCCATGACACTAAATGCAGCAAAACCAGAACCCAACACATCTGATAACCACACTCATGCTAGTGTAGTCATGACAGATGTGCCAGTCAGCCCAGCTGGGCTAATACTGGTCCAGAGCTACTAAATAGACCAAATTCTATCCCAAAAAAAAAGCCAAACCTCCAACTGTGAAATGCAACCGAGCCAACTGGCATGCATCCGTGCTCACAGGAAGTCTCATATCATCTGTAAAATTCTATCCAGCTGCTAGTGGATCTTTGAAGGTATTTTAATAATGGTCTACCAGCCAAGAGGCAGTCACAAAATTCATTCATCTATTTTTTAAGTGTTGTTATGGAACGCTTGTTCTTGTGTCTTTGACTATCAGAGAGCTTTAAGCTCTGACTAATTTTGATTACTTCAGATATTAAAGGTGACATAGAATGCTTGTATCACACATATATGTTAGTTATGGAGGTCTACTTACATATATTAACTTGTTTTCATCATTAAAAACCTCCTAATCGCTGCAAACGAGCCGATCAAAATATCTCCTCACTGACGCTCTCGTCAGCCGCGCTGTTTCAGACCAAAACCACACCCCTAGAATGTGGACTGTGTTGTGATTGGCCAGCCAACGAGAGCTTTCCCACTGTCCTGTGATTGGCCAGGTACCTGGAAGTGACGTAATAGATACGCCAGCTCTCAGATACACAGCTCCCCCTCTGGCACGGTGGATGCTCTGCATCTCAGCAGCTACAACGAGAGTAGTTCTTCTTCTTCTGCGGTTGAATGTACGCAACCGGATGTGCCCGGACTAGTGCCCGCACCAGGAGGCGCTACGGTGGTGAGAGGAGTGGTGAGGATTTTTGATGACGACATCAAATTAAGGAAGTGCCGATCCGCTTCGCAGAGCCCAGGAAAACAATACAACACTATTTTCTCAGCAGTGGCTGAACTGTTTGTTCTGAAACTTTAGGGTTTCATAAAACGCGGTAATGATGCAGATACACACACAAACGCAGCGTTAATTGGAGCTTCCGGTCTATGTGGGCTTTAAGACAAAGTACAATCCCTTGGTTTTGTATTTCTCTGCAACTTCAATGACATATAGGGATTGACAGGTCACATGGTGTCACAGCGGCTCGAATTCTTGTCTCACAGGAAGAGGGCCAATGGTTTGAGTCTCGCTTCAACTGAGGACCTTTCTGTGTGGAGTGTATCATGAAGCAAATAACTCTGGATGAAGTCACGGCTGAGAAGACGGAATCAACTTGGCCAAGTTACGCTTCTAAACAAAGGTACGCTCCCATTGGTTATTGCAGGCTTGTGCTCACGCCCCAATCACTGTTCAGTCGTAAATATCAAACGTGTTTAATACTTACAATTTGAAATCACTACAGGATAATTTGGCCAGATAATCTGTTCAAATCAGCCTAAAATCGGAAGGGACCCACGATTGACCAGATCGGGACAGAAATCTGGCCAATTATCCTCTAGCACGAGGCAGCATTTACTCTGTTTTTTTAATGTAAGGCTTTTATCCCAAAAGCTGTCACTGTAAAAATAATAATTCGGAAGAAAATGGTGGGACATTTCTGTAACCAAGTATCCAGTAGCCCCCTCGTGTAAAAACAGAGGGTTGTAGCATGTTCACCACATCCAGGCTTTCTTTGTACGAGCTGGCTCGACAAAACCTAAAGCCTAAGTCAGAGATAATGAGGATCGCGATGTTGGTCGTTTTGTCTAAACAGGTTTTCGTCTTCAGGTTCTGTGCATGTTCACACAAAGAGGGGTTTGACACGTCATTTGACTCTATTTCCACACTTCAAGTTATTATTAGCGTGGGGCTAGAAGAGGTTTCTTTGCAATTAACATTTTCCTGAATTTAATTAAACATGACGACCACAAATACAAACAGAATATAAATGACAGAAGACATGAATTTACATAAGTACACAACATGAAGCAAAGGGAAAAGACAAAAAAGACAACACCAATTAAAACAAGACAAAGAGACTGTGTTGTAATGAGATCAAAAGGGCAGCTGCATGTTGCGTCAGAATACGTTTACATAGACGGAGGCTTTGCAATAGATTCATCTTTATTTAAATCTTTCCCATTTCGAATAGTATCGTTCCATCTCTAACTATATGATGGACTGGCGACCTGTCTAGGGTGTACCCCGCCCTTCACCCACATGTGGAGAATAAAGCTGGAGCTGGTGGTGTTGAATTAAAGATGGTACACCCGTTTATGTCAAAGAGCATCAGGTCAATTTAGTACAGATTAACTTGCTTTAGAGATTTACCTATTAATGTTACACTCAGTCACAGGAAAACGAGATGACTATGATCTGTGTCAGTGAGCTTTGGCACAGTCAGTCTTCATATTACTTCAGAATTTGTTCAATTAGCCAAGGTGGTTGAATAATGCATTATATTTCTGTGTGTCTAATGGTATTTGTGGCCCCAAAATCTATGCTTTTTATAGCTGATTTCAAGCTGAAACTAAGCATGACCTGGTAGGAACAATTTTTTTAGTATTTAAAGTATTTAAAATAGAAATTCATAAAGCATCAAATAAAAACATGTGTCACACATGAATCAAGATACAAAGAGACTGCAGATTGACTGATTTTGACAGGCAGTCTAAATGTGAGATTATAATTGTCTTTTTAGTACTGTGGCTCCTTCCCAGTCAGGTCAGAGTCAAGTCAAGTCCATTTTATTTATATAGCCCAACATCAAATGCAATTAGCCTCGAAGGGCTTTTCAGTCTGTTCAGCAATTAACACCTTCTGTCTTTAGACCCCTCACATCAAGTGAGGGATCCCTCCCTCAGGACTGACCAATGTGCAGTAAGTGTCACAATTAAAGAAAACTATTTCAACAGATTACAACCAAAACATCAAATTTACAAAGAGTGGAAAATACAGAAATGAAAACTGTTCTCTCTTTGTCTAAGGGCAGATAAATTCACAGGTAGATTACAGTTGGGGGGGAGGAGTCTGGGACAATGAGCCTTGGGGTGATCAGAGAGTCAGTAAAAACACATCACAACCTGTTTAATTTCAATACTTTAAACTGTGAAGATTAAATAACATTAGCTGATATTCATACAGTACACAGTACTTTAATGTAGTTAAACTTTAGACATTGCATTAATGAAGTTTCTTGTGTCCAACATGAAGGAAAAACCCAAAAAGCCTCTGTACAAAACGTCCTGCTCGCCACAACCTCCATTCCAATTTTCCACAGCAGATTAGTTTTGGCAAATTGCAGCATGCTCATATGTTTAGAACGCATTCATCATTAATGTGGCGTGAACGGTGGAAAGTGGGTGAAGATGAGAACATTTAAGTAGGATATGCATCGACAGGGCTGCCTCAACAAATGTGTCAAGTGTGTCGGCAATTTAAGAGGCAGAGAAAAGGGAGATGGAGTTTAAAACATGTCAGGGAATTAACACAATTTCCAATTTTCTTAACGAGGAGGGAGGGACAAGAGCAGACGAGGAGACAGATGAGCAGATGATGGATCGGGCTTTGGAAGGTTGTGACTGGGAAAAATGGACTAGAACGGTTTTTACAGCCCATCTGCTTGATGATCTGAAGGAGGTTACAGGTGAATAGTAAGTGTTTGACTGTAAAAGACAAATACAACACTAGATATGATCAAACCCTCTTTTCATGTCAAGATGACACTGTGTTCTGTCAAGTCGCCGCTATGAAAGGCTCCGTCTGTCTCCAAGGTCAAACGGCTTTATTTGAGAAGCCTGTGGTTAAACTGTTGATTGAGTCGATTGAAGTCTGCCTTAGTTCCACCAGTGTCTCGTGTTTGCATCGAGTGGAACGGTTCAGTTCAGTTTGGTTTGGTGTTTGTTGCATTTCCATTAGGAATAGTACCAAAATTACCAGCCCATACTGTATGTACCCTTGGGGAACCAGAGTAGAATGGTTGGGTAAAGTCAGGGTGGCCATAACAATCAGCTAACTGGGTGACACCCGCAGTCTATTGTCATACAAAGCTTGTATGACAAAGCGAGATACCTAATAGCATGATACATTTTCTTAAAGATTTGACGTCATTCAGAAATACTCTTCTTTATACCTTTTTTTTGTAACAAGTGATTATTTGAGTTACTGTTGTCATTTCTAACCAGTCTGGTCATTCTCCTCTGACCTCTAGCATGATATTTTCTTCCCAGAGTGCTGCAGCTCACTGGTTATCTGCTCTATTTCTTAGACCACTTTCTGTGAGCCCTAGAGATGGTTGTGTGTGTGAAAAACCCATTAGATCATCAGTTCCTAAAATACTCAGACCAACAACCATGGCACTTTCATAATCACTTGACTCACCTTTCTTCATCAGTCTGAAGCTCAGATTGAACCTCAGTAGGACCAATGTAATGTAAAGTGGTCATCAGAATGAATAAAACTGCTATATAAATATGCAACATTTACACGTTTTTTATTTAGCTCTGCCAACAGTAATACTTCCACAACCTGGACCTACTTGACGGTTGCCTAGCAACACTAACACTGAGCATATCCTGCACACTACACAGGCTATTTCCACTACTTTGTTCATGTTAATGTACATTTCCATTAATTGTGCAGCCAGAGAAAAAGGAGTGTGAGAGTTGCTTTGGTTTGTATGAATCTGGGCGAGTTGACAGCTCGATCTGAGTTCACTGTTCTATTGTTTCCTGACACATTTTTTGTTTTGTTTTAATCAGAAAGCATTATAAGACATCAGGCTTATATTAAGTATCTCACCGGTGCCCATTCACTGCCAAGATCTCCCTCGCTGATGTCACATAAACACTGTGAGATTTCCATATCCTGCTCCTTCTCATCCTCTCCTCCTCTCCTGATGACTGCTAATTTGAATTCAAATTTAATTTCTGGAAAAAAGTCATTTCGGGCATAATTTATAACATCTGGATCACGCTGTGCATGTCTACTGCATCTTGAGAGAGACAGAGACAGCGACGAGAGAATCTGCCCTGAACCAGGCATAACGGTGTGGGTTGACAGTGTCTGACAGTGAGTGTAATTTTTCATTATAATGCACACCTGTGATATTCATGGGAGATTCATGGAATGCTTCAACCAATCAATTACTTGCTCACAACTGGTCAGAACGAACTGTAGTATAGAGGTTACGTATCGTGCACAGACATATAGAGAGACGGAAATTAAAATGAATTCTCCACAACAAAGGCCCTCCTTTAGAAACAATAGGTTTTTTATATATGTATTTATTTATATTTTGCATTAGAGGCCACATATGAATGGCAGCCAGTTGGGCACTTCATGTTCTTACCACTCTAGGGGATACTGTAATTCAATTGGATTTTAAGTGCACACACACTTGTTGCTTATTGTATAGATGAATCTATTTTGCACACAGAGACAAACAACCATGTATTCTCACTGTCCCACCTGTGGTCAATTTAACAGTGAGTGTCCAATTAACCGCTGCATGCTTTTGGAATGTGGGAGGAAACACACACACACACACACACACACGGAGAACACGCAAACTCCTTGTAGAAAGGCCTTTGCTCCGTGTGGCCCTGGAAATGAGGTTTGTTGAATTTAATTTCATAAATATGTACCCATTTTTATACAGTTATGGTTGATTTCCTGCTATACGCTGCACCATCTGGTAAGTTTGTTAGTAAATGTCTGAACTCAATAAGATCGAGCAGCTTGACAGTATTTTATAATTTTTATCCACAATCACAAATCTAAAGGAAATGTAGTAGTAACTGGAACAGTTAAAGGAGGCATTCTCCAAAGGAAATCCTTTTTGTTGAGCACATTGAACTAGACATGTGAGTCAAAGTTCAAGTCAATCAGACTCGCAGTTTGAGAGCTGTTCTGTTACCCGAGATTGCCATTTGTGACTCTAAATGACAGCACAACCATCTGGCTGATTGAGCATTTACACATCATTTGCAGTTATCGAGCAAAGTTTGATGTTTCCGCCTCATTCCAGCTGAGGTCAACTTGAGCTGCGGAACACTATAAAAATAATGAGAATAATTTAAATAATCATTAGCTGCAGATGCACTTCAATCAAGTCAATTGGATGGTCTTTAGAAAATGGCCAGCTTACACTTGCATGGTCATTACTGCCTCTATCTCTACAGCCCAGTAACCTCCTGCCCCATGTTGTGGTGTCTTATCATACATTCACTGGCATTTCTCGCCTCGTGCATTATGTATATGCCATATCGCACAGAAACATGTCTGTCGCGTTATTTCGGCTTTTTGTCCTGTCTGAATGCTGAATAGTGCATCCTTTCCATCAAATACAAACGTAAAGCTATTTGTTGCTATAAATGGTCCAGTCTTGCCTTGACGCAAATGGCTCTAAATGATGCATTCTTGCCTTGTGTTGACAGCAGGCACAGCAAAGTATAAAGGCTAAACATGACAGACTATAAATGCAATTGTTAAGAGGGATGTTTACATCAAATTAACCAATCCGTTTGCAAGTCTGAGCAGCAAAAAAAAAGGATGTTGGTCCTGCGTTAGCCACATGACAGCAGTAACATTTCCAACAGTTTTCATCAGACAATCAAAGGGAATAGCTCACTCAGAAGCACATCCATATGGAGCTCGCCCTCCCTGCCTTTACAGATGCTTAACAAGGATATTTTTAACTTCTGCGCGCATTAAAATATCAAATATGAGGTGACAAACATCTCGTGTGTTTCTGTGTCATCATGGCTTATAAAAGCTCTATCAGACGCATATGTGTTGCTTGTGTTTCTGGATGCATTGTGAAGCAAAAGGCAGTCTCCCATCGTCATACATGAAGGCTGCACAGTCTGTCATGATCACAGCTGTTAAATGGCTTAAAGCCGGCTATTTTAAACACAATACAGAAAATAAAGCACGGTACGTTGTTACATTTTGACTCCCCTCACTCCCCCATGTGTAAACACACAGCTGTGCTTCTTCTGTCTCTACCTACTCACACACTTAATGACACGCAGTCCACATTGGATGATCTTGCCAAAAATATGCCAGGCCCATCGGTAATCCCTGCAAGCTTGGAATAGAACTGAAAAACCCAAAATGCTAACATGATCATCCGCCACTTAGTTACATAAGCACTTGTGCTTGCGTGTAGCTACTGGTGGAGTAGTCTTTTCATTCAACCTGCTGCCGCACACTTTAAAATCATCATAGATGTACTACCCACATACACCCCCGTTACTCCATGTGTCAAAAATCCTGTTTAATCACACATTTGAACTGGTTTTTGACCAGTGGGAATGTAAATGGTTTTCACTTGAGTCAAATGACTGCAATGCACCCTGGTGTTGATCTGATTCAGCTTGGCCTTGGTGGGAAACCAAGACCCAGGTGAATACAACAATTTGTCTTCATCGTCTTCATTTTTGCAATGATGCCAATTCCTGCATCTTTCCTGCACTTTTGCTATGACACACACTCATCTTCTGGCTGTAAGTGTAGCTATTAGCAATAAATATTTGTTCCGAACCTTACTTTTTACAATTTGAGACAGAACTTAATATTTTCAAACACGAGAGGGGCCACCATGGAAACCAGGGAAAAACCCGCTTGGGACGCGTATTTTCAGCCCTTATGGGGCCAACATTGACATGCTGGTTGGGAGTATGCCACTGAGTTTTGGCTGTAGGGAGAAGTCAGCAAGCTCTGGCAGCCAGGTTAAAGTGCCCGTATAGACTCCTCTTCAACGTATTCCTGACTGATTGGACTACTGACTCTATACTGCCCCCACGATTTCCGGTGGTATTGCCCTGTTTCGTCCATTATCGTGAGCTCTCCTGCAATGTGCTCGATGACAGACAAAATTAATGCAAAGTGCAAACTAAAGGCTCAGTCTGTCTCCATCTTTTGCACAGAGTACAAATTGGCCGTGATGGCACTGTGGTGGTGTTATTTTCTTCTTCCTCCTGCTCATTTTTTCGGCAAGTTTGTCACATCACAATTCATGCATGTGTGAAAAAATGGCAAAAGCGCTAATTGTCTATTTTTAGTGAGTTCACACATCCCAGGTATTCCCGCTATTTTTAGTGTGACTATAGTCAACACAGATGTCATTGTGTGCAAGACATGAATGGTCACTGAAAAATATTGCTGCCGCCAGGGACACAAGCAAAAACAGATTTGAAGTGTAGTGTGTAACTTTTAAATATTAACAATTGTCCGCTACATTCAAACCTATCAGCTCCACACTACTGTGTTTATCAGGATAGCTTCCCTACACTGGTTCCTTGTACAGTTTAGAATTCAATTTGAAATCAATTCAAACTTCACTACCTTGTCATAGTTGTTGATTCTGTGGATTTGCTTGAACTCAAAATGTTTTGATTTTTTTTTGTAATATCGTTATATCTGTCCTATCCATAATTCATTTGAAACATTTCTTTAATGTTTCCATGTATATTTTGCTTTCATCAAGAGTTTTTTAGAACAATTGATCAAAACAATGTGGACAGTATGTGCTTCTTGTCCACGCTAGTCTCTGTGCTACTGCTGTATACACAGAAATGCTCCCTCAGTCAAGTCTGATAGTATTGCTTGACAGAGCCTGTATTCAGATGAAGGATGTGGCATACAAAATACAATTGTTTCTGTCTACAGGCCAAATAGAGGCAGAACAATAACAAAAATCACTAAAAGACTCTACTTATAAACTATATGCCAGAGTAAATCTTCAAATTAAACTATTCCTTTTACATTCAGATTTGTTTATTGGTCATTGACGAGGCAAGTGGCACAGCTCCTCCCAAAATCCACTGCTCATCCAGGGAGCAGAGCTCCACGCTGTCTGAGCTCACGGTCAAACAGTTTGCTCATGTCAGCTAAGCTCGGAGATTTAGTGCAGAACCAGTTTACCCAGTTTAATATTCCAGACACCAACATTACAAATGCTTAACAGTAGCACAGCCTTGATTCATGGCCTTGTTCTGGCCTTACACTGGATTTCATTGAGCCTGTAACAACCTACACTGGGTGTATGTGTAGTGTCTGATGAATAAAAATCTCACTGTTGCTTTTGTTCAACCAAATATGAACCAAAGACTAAAAACCTACTGAATCATGCAGGTCAAATCAATCACAGCAAAGGAGCTACACAGTATAGAAAATGTAAGAGCATAAAACACAGCATACAAGCACCGAATGTGTCTTTTAGCTCAGTTGCAAAACTATTCAGAAGCAACAGTGGAAACTAGTGTCAGTGTTAGTCACTGACTTGTGTCTAGGGCATGTTTATTTAAATCTACTTAAGTCATTCCCTGTGGTGGCAGCCATCCGAGCATGTGTTGTACTAGAGTACTTTGATGTCAAGAACAGACTTTCCCCTAAACTGTTTGACTATTATCAAACACCATTTCATTTTTGGGCATGTAGCCGTCAGTTAGCTGTGTGTGTGCAGCAGTAACCCAGTGAGTAAAAAGTCATTTAGAAGCAAATGCTGAAGGGGTTGTCATTTGAGAACAAATAATGTCAGGACTTTGGATTTCTAAAAGGTGGCAGTGGGAGTAAAACTCCTCTCAACCACCTAATTATTCTATCAAAATGATAGACAACCAAATGAAAATGGACCCACTTTTAGAGTAGGAACCATTAGATAGGGTGAACCAAAATAAGAAACAATTGCACAAAATCAACCCAAAGAAAACATAGAAAGTCAAGTGAAGGCAACAGAAAAACTGAGCAGGGTGACTCTTACCTGCCGAATCTCCAGACACTCAGCTGTATGGAGATGATTAGTATGGAAAACATGTGGCACAGTCAGTATATTCTTACCTAAATGTGATTGTACTTCAACATATTATGAATTTCCTCAGCTGGTGCATACTACACCCATGTCCATAACATTTTACGTGAATTTTTATTATATTAACTCTTAAGTTAATAAAGCGTTGACTAAATACATAAACTAATGTGAAATCGATAGCCTTTGCTGTCATACCTATCAAAGTACCCTGCAAATTATACTTTTTAGCCCAATGAATTTTCCAAGCAACCTTCTAAAAAGATGTTGAAGATGGGGCTGCCGGACAGGAGGAAAGAACCACAGAGAAGGTTCATGGATGTTGTGAAGGAGAACATGAAGACAGTTGGTGTAACAGATGAGGACGTAAGGGAAAGGATAAGATGGAGGCAGATGATCCTCTGTGGCGACCTCTAAAGAAAGAAGAAGAGTCAGATTGATGCCTAAACTGTTTCACTCCCCTTCATGCACGTAACTTATTTCTGTGAACCAGCTGAAATTGATGCACCAGACGAGCAGTGCTATTTTTTAAAATACGTTTTTTGACCAATAAAGGAGTTTAGCCCAGAAAAAAAATAATGTTTGCACCTTTCATTTTCCAAAATATAGTCAGAGTAACCCTATCTGTCTAACCGCTGCTCTCTCTCTGCCCTGCACAAAAATGAGTTTCTCATATAAATTAGAGATGATTGAAACAGACCATTTCGCAGGGAATAGGAGTGAGCGTTTCCCCATTGACCCTTGCCCCCTCCCAAACAACCTCCCATCCCCCAGCATGATGAGGTAACATCCTACTGGAGCTGTAAATCCCTGACAGTCATGGAGGCATGCTTGGGAGCAGACAGAAATAGAAATGCAAATGGTCGGAGTTGCATAACACGTCATATAGGAACCATTATCATTCACGTGCCACATCCTGTTATGAAGTCGGGGTTTAAGAAATGCTGATGCAGTGCAGTTTACAAAAATGCTCTCCACCCAAATTTATGTATTGTTTAATACCTGACATTTAATTCATGCAACACATTGTGGCAACATCTATTGCCACATCATTCAGTGAGCACTCAAAACCATATCAATCAATTAATCATTTTTTCATTCACTTTCTACTGCTTTATCGTCCACATGAGGTCATGGGGTCGCTGGAACCATTCCCTAGTGAAGTAGGGCAAAAGGCGGGGTAGACCCTGCAAAGGTTGCCAGTCCTCGGCTGAACTAGGATCCTGTGACCTTTTTGCTGTGTGGCAACAATGCCAGCCACTGCACCAGAAGTGAAGATAATAGGATGGTGGATTCTGATGGAATGCTATGATAGGAGCAAGCCCAAAGAGAAGGGGTACAGTATAGAGGAACCTAAGGATGTTTTTAGAAATTCACATCTATATTGAGCAAGAAACAACTGCTAGCTCAGTGTTCTTTTATAAGAACGCATAACTGTCCGGCTTACTATCACAGTTAGAGCTTGAGAAGGTACAACGTGCCTCGTCAGTGGTACCAAGCTGCTATGGCATAGGGGAACCAGGATGACAGATCAGTGGGGAGATTTCATCATCTTCCCAACACCCCGAGACTGGGTACCAAGCACCAGCAAGAACATTGCCCATCCGCACAAGGGCAACTGACCTAAGAAATAAGGTCCTAACCAAGTTGAAGTCCTGCAAACTCCTTCCACTTGATGGTGGTCAGGACTGAGGCAGTGGAACTACTTGTAGGCAACATAGTAACTCTGCAAGACGGCTACAAATACCTTGGGGTCCCACAGGCACATGGGAACCATAAAGAGGCTGCAAGGAGATCTGCCACATCCCAATATCTACACGGAATAAGAGCAGTCCTCAAGGTCAGATCCCAAGCCCTCCACCCTGCAGCTGCTAAAACAGAGATGCTAGCTCCTTCATTAATACAGTGTAACATTTCAGGCCACAGGGACTGAATGGCAATACGTATGGGTACAAGCTGTAAAGGGCGGACTCTTCTTCGAGTCCTGCACCTCACCTGGCAAGCCAGGAGTTAATAACACAAGTAATGTAGCCAGTGTATTTATTGGCAACTTGCACTGGTAACAATTTAATTGCTTTATGCCAGTTTAAAAAAAGTTGGAACAATAAATATCCTTGCAGTACAGTATAAGCAGTGTATAAAAGGTAAACAGTGTAGGCCCATACAGTAGTGTAGTGTAGTGTATAGTTTTTCTTTGTGAATTCTGCATCTTGCCATGGGTGGGCTGGAGAGATGAGGACTGCAATCTCTAAACACATACTGCATATTAGACTCAATAACAGGTGATTTACTGCCTCACACAGAACAGGCAAATGGCTGTTTGATTGAATCAGCAATCTGATCTCCAGATATGACTTTCATCATTTTACTGTGCTATGCAGCACAGAGGTTTATTCAGCATTACTTAGAAGTTTATATAGATATGTCGATGTGGTTTTTAGAGGTACATATAGGAATAAATTATTTCATTTATAGTTTGAACATTCGGTTTATAAAGTAAACGTGTGGCCAGAGATGGGGGCTATCCAACCTTTAATAGACTCTTGTGTGTTTACATGCAATGGCGGCAACTGATAAGATGAGGTTAGAGCACAGACTGCCCATGTGGTTTCTATCTCGACTACTGAACGCGTTGTCTTTAAATGTCTTATCAGATTACATGCAGACAAAGTGGATGTGGCAGAGCCGAAGGGATTGTGTTCGCGGCTTCACACTTTTGATGCTCTGTAATGTCGTGGTGATATATGCAGAGGGAGTCATGCACACAGACCGTATAATGAGCGGCTGCTTCAGCGGAGGTTAAGGAGAGGAACACAGCAGTTAGACCAACCTTTTAGAAATTGTGACAGATGGAAACAGCTCTGCACGAAGCAAGGATGACTTCTAAGAGAAAAGCAGCCAAAGACCTTGCCTGTCATTTCTGAGCCATCTATTTTAATTTCATCTCCCTTGAATATGAGATCTCCACAAAAAAGGGTTTCTTTTTACTTCAGTGGAAAAGATAAAGTCTCAAAAAAACCAAAGTAGAGATTTCGAGCTAGTGCTGATACAGACGTAGCAAGGTCACAGTGTGAAGTGCATCTTCAGTGCTTTGTGTTCCACTGCACCCTTGTATTTCATGCTGTGTGTAAATGTATTGTCACAAAGTCCTCCTGCAAATATTTTGTCCTCCTGAATGTGGACACGCAAGCATGGGTTTTCTTTTGTGTCTCTCTTACAGCTGTTTTTTACAGCTCAGTTCCAGAGGTAATTTGATAGTAACAAGTAACAATGTTTGTCGACATTATCTCTATATGCGTGTATGTGAGGGAGGGCTGATACAGGTGATTGTAAATGGTGGAACATGTGGAGACAGGCAAGATGGGACATCATGTGCATAGAGAGGGGTCATCTAGCTCTGGACTATCATGTCTTATGACCAGTTTTGGTGATTGTTGCTGTAGTTGTTGATGTTATTCATGAACAGAGACAATGTAACATTATTTGTGTGCTGCGTCCTTCATCGGAAAACAGGTTCTGTCTATAGCAATACTCTCCGGCCTGACTGAGGGTGCATTTGTGTGTATACAGCAGCAGAGCACGGGTGGGCGGGGTCAAGAAGCATTTATCTGGGATTTTTGAGCAGTCATTTACTTGTACTTTTTTTGTTTGTATTTATATGGATACTTATTTAAAAATCAATGTTGCTGTTGTGACATAAAACGAACCACTTCCTGTATGCAGCACAAGACTCTCACCGGGCCACATGAAATCTAAACAGAGCTATACTGAGACACAGAGAGAGTTATGTGGACGTGATAGATTTAATCAGCATTGTATGAAGCTATTTGACAATGGTTTGAATGTAATAGACATGTGTTTATAGTTTGCCTGTAAATGATGACCTCGAATGTCTCGTTTTGTCCACAAACTAAAATAATTGAGTTTTAATGATTTATTTGTTTTATGGAGCAAAGAGACAAAGAATGTATTCACATTTAAAAAGCTGAAATAATCAGAAATCTTGTTTTAATCATGAGAAAACTGATTAATCGATTATCAAAATAGCTGACGATTAATTTAGCAATCGATTAATCATCTGAGCTCTACAATATAATAATTTACAAAAATTTAAGTCGAGGTCCAGACACAGACTGTGGGCTGCCAGTTAGTGACCTCTGTTACAAAGGAAAGGACAACTTGTTTCAGGGTAGCATTTTAATGGCATTCCTAAGTTCTCGCTGCTTTAATGCACAGCGAATGCATGGGTCTAGCACAGACATCAACACACAGCTTATTCTTCCTAAATCTTCTTTTGAATTATACGTTATGATCCAAACCCTGTTGTGTGGCCCATGAAAGTGGATTAACTTTGCTACATGGCTCTCCTCCTCCTGTATTGTAGCAGTGCAGTTGTGCGTTGAGTCACCAGGGAATCAATGGCTCATCTCCTGAAAGCTCTTAGTGGTTTTAAGCGTGAGGAGTCAGAACCCAGTGTTAACCCCTCAGGTGCCAGAAAACACCAGCCTCAAATCAAAACAATAAACACAGATGCACACAGATCTAGCCTCAATTACATGGATTACTCACATGGACCCCATCTAATTAACATATTCAGGTCAAAGAACACTTGATACTCTGAAAAATAATCTTCAATTGAACATCAAATAGCAAAAAATAAAACAGTTATGCTGTTTCTTTTTTTTTTAGATTGTAAGTGGTTGATATCTAAGGAGGAAAACACAGACCTGCCTCAGCTAAAAGCAGGCATGGTAATTGGAGATGGGACACTGGGACAGAGTCTTTCCATCAAAGTCCTAGTATGTCTTGTAAATGTTCACACCTTGGTGGCAGGAAACGGCACTTCCTGGGAATTGTGATGTTTTGTGGAGATAGAGAAGGTCACCTATAAAAAGCAGGGCCTATCAAACTGAACACCGCATGTCTCTCTGGCCCCACGTCTACAGCAAAATGTGTTTTCACCCAGAGGAAATAAGCATTTTTCATGTTTGTTTTGTGAATGTTGTGGAGTTTTTGTGTGTGTGATGGCAGTTCCTCCACTCCTTTAAGAAGTAGTGTGAATTGTTTCTGGTCTCGGCTGAATAGCAGCTGCTGCAGTGAGGGGATATCTTGGCTGCATGAAACCAATGGCCGCTGTTTTGTAGGGTGAGAAAAATACGTTTCTGCAGCTTTGAATGGTTTCAGTGTTTCAGTAAACACATCAAGGCTTGATGCCCAGCACCACAAATAGCAGGTGCATTTATAAACCAAATACAAAACTCTAGACATACCTCCACGGACACTAACATTAAAATCATTATCTGGAACCACACCACCTGTTTGTAGATAGTACTCATTGCTCATTGCAAATGCGCCATGACGTCACACACGCACTGCGTTGTTTTGGTTCAGAACGCAGCAAACCTGGCGCCTGAGGCAGGCTAAAGTGGGGTTATATTTCTCGCAAAACGACGACAAGACGGTCACTTGCAACACCTGTAAAGTTTCCATTTCGTCCAAGATGCAGAAACATTTGGCCACACAGCATGCAATTCATTTGCAGGACTGTCGTGTGTTTGATACACTGCTACGTACACTGCTACGTAACTTTTACTATACAAATAATCTCCATTGTCATTGTCCATCATGCACCTCTAGCTAGGGAAGAATAAAGTGACTGAGGCGAGGATACACCAATGTCACAGAGCAGGCTGTGTTTTTAGTTTTTATGGCACATAATAGCAGCTGGGCTTAAAAAGCCAAACATTTATTTTTTTGTCTAGACCAATTAATGTGAAAATCAGATAGTAAAGAGAGTTAATACAAACAAATGTGTACTTAGTCCCTCACCCAATGAGAATCGATAAGAGAATCAATAAGGAATCGGATCGATAAGCAATATCGTTAATGGAATTAGAATTGTGAAAATCTTATCACTTCCCATCCCTATTGAGAAATGTAAGAAAATGCCTTATTTTGCAATGGGGGCTGACTCAATTATATATATTATATTAATATTTCAAGATATTATAAATAAAAACATGACAAAAGAGCATATTATTTTACTTTGTGTATTACATTTTGAAGCCAGCCTATTAAACCAATTGCTCATTGTATGCACATTGTTTGAATGACCTGATTTATGAATGAGAGGATGAAATGACTCCTCAGGCTCAGTATGCTGTACTACAAGGAATCATGTTGCTTGATAAATATCCATCCAGCACAGGTAGACAATGATGTGATGTAAGTGAGGAGAGAAAAAAGAAAAAAGAAAAAAAAAAGGAAAAGACCTCAAATGACAGTCGTATCATTAATCATTAACTTGCAATATGTCTCTGTTGTGTGAGTTCTGTAGTGCGACATTGCCTCTGTTGATGAGCGTCTGGGCGTCGGACTTCCTGTCACAGAGACAGTGAAGGATGATAGTCTTGCTTATGAGCCTGTAGAGTCAGTTAAATCAAAGAGCAAACATGGACGCAGACACTGATAGAAGATAAAACTCCTCAGTGACACTGCCTGCCCTATACAGTGGGCCAGCGGTCTATGTAAGAGTAAATACTATTCTCAGCGTGGAGCTGATTCATACCTGCAGAGGCAGATACACTAGTTGACCTGAATATAGTGCATGGCATGGTTGCAGAATATGTTCCTGCATTTATCCGTTTGCTCAGTGATGCATATTGAAAAAGACCAAAGCGACTGCAGCATTGTTTCAGCTTCACGTCATGCATCAAGTCATAGTAATGCTAAAAGGTGGCCGGGCCCCTCCCATCCCATGTTTTCCTCCACAATCTTTCTGTCTTTGCACGCGTTGACCTTTCTCAAAGGTCCTGCGAGTGTCTCAATTCAGACAATCAATTCAGTCTGCCACACGTGGACTCCAATCAAGCTCGAGACACTCATCAAGGAGACTCAAACCAAACTGGAGTGATGTGACCGCAGTGCCACAGCAAAGGGTTAGAATTTGTAAACAAGCGATTTTAGTTTTTAATTCAAATTTGGTAAGAAAAAAAATAAAATAAAATAGAGCGGCACCGTCATTTTAGATACATTATGACAGTGGGAAGAAACAGTTACAATGTAGGAAAATGTATTGTATTGACTCACAACAATGTGTCATGTGTCACCTCTAGTGCTGGCTGCAAGCAGGCTAACATTAGCTGTTTCATTACCTGTGACTGCACCTATGGGGCTTCCCTTCAGGCTCTGACATACAATAATACACCGCACTCTTCATGTTTGGTGTTTTGTTGAGTGTTCCCTTCAGGTTGGAGGTGCTGCCTTGTCCAGGTTTGCACTGTGCAACGAGAACTGTATGCGTCCTAGCCGTGTGTGCATTTAACAAGGTTCAGCTGAGACGTCATCTCGTTCTGCTCTGCACTCATTCTGACTCTCTCACGTGACTCTCTAGATGTGGCGTCAAGTTCAAATTTGGCAGTTAGATTTAAAGGAATACTTCACAGATTTGCATTTAGCTTTGTATTACTAGAATAGAAAAATTGTGCTTCCCATCCAGTGACACTTGGTCCTGTTAGCGTAAATGTTAGCAAAGACGACGGCCCATTTTGACATTCTGGGAATGAGGTTCTGTCTCCCTACGAGTGGGTCTGAAAAGTGCGGAATTAGCGTTGCAGTTTCAAGCCTCAGACCAAGTGTCACTGGTGGGCACGTAACAAAAAGAAAGAATGAAGATATTTCTCGACTCAGGGGAAACTGAGGTTGGGAAGCACTATTTAAAAAAAATACTACCCCTATTCTAGTTATACAAAGCTAAATGCAAATCTGTGAAATATTCCTTTAACGTCAATCAAACCTCCAGAGTTGGGTACCCATCCCTACCCAACTCCCAACTCGAGATCTGGGAAGGAGTGGGCAAAACCGTGTACTATTTTGTATTTGAGATTGCAGATTACATTTTGAATGACTATGGACACCGTTTTGCATATTATATGCAACAAAATGAAGTGTGCTATATGTGACGTGTTCTGGTTACTTCCAAGCGTGCAGATACACACACAAACCATCTGTGCTTAATCTCACTCAACATCACCACCACCACACACAGAAACACACACACAGTCAACTCTTTCACAAGAAAGACTTAAGAGTTGGGGCCTGACAGCTTTGTCATCCCCTGACACCACACTGTGATGGATGAGATAAAACCCCCGTGTGTCTTACTCACAGTTCCCCAGAGCAAAGAAACTGCTCAGTAACTGATATGGAGTACTGCAGGTGGCAGTAACCCCTCCACCCCCCAGTTTAGAGCATTTAACATCAGTGTGCTCAGATGTGAAGGTCTTCAATATTGGCCAAGACAAGTCCCAAAGTGCAACTACCTTGACAAGCAAGCTGGTGACAAGTGGGTTGGATGTTTACCCTTTTATTGTCTCTCTTGTTTCTTTGTACTTGGTTTTATTTTGTTTTGTTCGGCTTTATTTCTTCTTCTTGCTGCCTCACATTACCTGTCAATGTCCTAGATTTATGTTTGCAATATTTAATTTGTTTGTACACATTAAATTGGTGAATAAAATGGTTGTTAAAAAAAGAAAATAAAGAAGAGGCAATTGTGCAGATGTATGTAATTAATGGGCCGACAAGTGTATCTCTCTGTTGCTGTCAATATATCAGCAAGTAGTAAAAATGTCCAGACACCAGTTGCTCCCCCTAAAACAATTCTTTATTACAGACCAGGTGATGTTTTGGCACACAACTTTATTCAGATACAAGGAATGCAGGAGATAGTGAATAAATGATGAAAATAATCATTTGAAAAATGTCCATAACAGGCATTATTTGCCCAAACAGAAAAAGTAAAAGCTCAAACCTATACATCTGCAGCACCATACATCTGTGAAAATGCTTGGGTCTGAAACATCACTTGTTAGGTGATAGTTTTTCTGGGGAGAAAATACTGGTGTGCTGATAATGTTTCTACTGTTTGCTGATTGTTGGCATTGCTCAGGATCCAGTGTTAATTGTTAATTGCCATGCAAAAAAACCTGACACTGTGCAATTAATTCTTGTACTTGAGTTCATTTTTATTGATTGGACTCTGCTTATTCTGCATGGGATAAAGCGGTAGAAAATGGATTGGTGGATGTAGAAAATCGAGATACATGATGTTCTATCCCATATCATCATGTTGATGCTTTTAGTGCAACTGACACCATTCAATAGCTAATGTGTACAGTGGGCATACCTGCTGTGTACCTCTTGATATAGGGCAATACGTGGAGTGGAGTGAATTGAAGATAACACTTGCCAGTCAACATGAATAGAGGAGCGTAAACTATACTAGCTGAATTCATCACCAGAAACACATTTTTTGAAGGACCTTGAATAAATATTCCTACTTTATTTGGTCAAAGGCCTTCACAGCATCTAATGAGATGACTGCCTCAGGAACACACTTAAGAGTATAAGGTATAAATTATTTAGAGGAGCCTAGGAATGTTTGAAAAAAGTGACGTCCTTTTTTAGAACTGGTTTGATCGTCTGAAATAATTAAAGGCGTGATTTAGTCGGCAAGCTAGCACACATAGCACACAGCTATGATTTTTGCACCTGGATTAAGTAGAGAAATTGTCCAGCGCCATTCCACAGTCAGAGGGATTGTTCTTTTTTCAATCAACATCAAAAACCATTTACACATTTTCATGGAACGATTTGACTTGGAGCTTGGGTGGTAGAGATTAGGATCTATTACATAATTCAAATCCCCCACAAATATCAATTGGTGTGTGCAAAATCAACATCATTCCAGTTAGGAGCATGTATTATTATCATTATTATGTGAACCACTGGGCCTTAGCATTAAAATTGAAGTGAAAAACATTACCAAACCAAGGTTTGCGAGGTCTGGCATGGTCACACATTTTTGAATGTGTCTCTTAGAGGAAAGTGTCCTGAGCTCTTTAATTATTTCGATGTGAAAACACTCTTGAGCATTTTACTAGTCCATTTAGTCCAATGAATTTAACAGTTACCACCCATCCTTAGAACATCACAGGTGTTATTTTTATTCAGCATTTAATGCGAGGAAACATAGGCTTAACAATTAGACAGAACAAGGTAAGACAATTTAAAATAGTGTCTAACTCATCTTGATCCTTTCTTGGTGGTCATTGGTTTGTCTGTACTAGATTTAAATATAGCAAAACACAAAATACAAATATCCTATAAAAATGAACTTCATCTTCTCAAGATGCACTGGATCATCACCTAAACTACATTAAATAAGGGCTGGCTCCCATACAATGAATACAATCATACAATGTATACAATAAATCATATAATATAAAATAAAATTATAGCCAACTAATAGCACAATAGAAATCACAATCACAAAACAAAACAGCGTCATTGTTATTTCTGTAGCATATACTGTAGGTACGATAGTTGCTCATACTTCACTGTTTGTGGAACCTCTGTGCGTCTTCGGTGGTGTTGAAGGATTGAGACATCCCTTTAAAGTCCACCTTAAGTGTCACAGGACAAATCATGCAAAACTGTATTCCTTTCTGAAAAAGAGCCTGCATGGGGTTTAATGCTGCTTACTTCTTGCTAACACTGGCGGTGAAGTCCAGGTAGATCTGAAAGCTTGACTTTGATTCGTGCCATGTTACCAAATGGACAATTTTTAAATTTTCATTTACATTAACTCACCTCTTCTTTTTGGCGAGTTTCTCTTTCTGTTCTCTGCTCCTTCTTGTCACACTTGTTACTTACTACAGGAAATCAGTTGGGTGGAGAATTTAAACTGCGATTAATGTTATACTGTGGAGAGGAGCAATTTCTGGCAAGCTATACACTGAGAAGTCTAATGCTGCCCTCCAGAGTTTGAAGTTCTTTATCAAAGTTTCAAGTTCTTTATCACAGTTCCTCTCATCTCCTCAGTCTCATCCTTCTTCATCACAGTCCAAAGTTCTCCACCCAATGACGTTTTTGTCTCCTCTGTCTCTTTAGCACAGTTTGTGAAGTTCTCCTTCGTTCTCATCTTTCTGGATTCTTCCTGTCCCTCAAAGCAGCTCTTCTAATCTCCCCAGTCATAACCATGCCAAATGAGAGAGGATACGCAAGGCAATGTGCCATGTATGTGATACTGAGCCAGTTGAAGCCCGAGATGTGGGTACTGCAGTAGATATTTTTGAACTTACTCAGTGATGCGTTCGATGTAATAATATACATTCTAAGTAATGAATGTCATCTGATTCTCAGTTGTCCACTCTTTTCTTTAGTGTCTTCACTCATGCTGAACAGTTGAATCAGTTTCCCACTCCATCATGTAGTCATTTCTGTGTTAGGCCTACTGTAAATGTAGAGAACTGTGTCACTCAGACCTGCTTCAGAGAAGTGTGGAAAGGAAATGGCTTTATTAGTGACTCTGCATGACTCATAAGGAATAGGATTGTTCATGCAGTCCGCTATTGTTCTGCTTGGAGACAAACAGCTATTGATCTCCTTTACCTCACTGTTCCTCCATTAACTCGAGGCTGTTACATCGTCATCTTCATGCCCTTTGGCTCAATTATTTCCCCCACTGGATCAGAGGTGTCAGAAATTCATTTGGATGTGTGACCCTGTCACAGACCCCCACAGTTTTGGATCTATTGCTGTTAAAACTATTTTTGGTGAGTTATTGGGTTACTTTTATTGGATTACGTGCCTCACAGTCCACAAATGTTCCAAATCTCTTTGAGTCTGAGGCCAAATTAAATCTTAACGCAAGCATGGATTGTTCAAAATGAATTCCCCAGCATAACTGTGAGATGAACTATCAGTCAAGATCAATAACAATGTTTGAAGATTTGAAATTAAATATGTTTCTGTTCTTTGTAATGTATTGGACAGTTCCTCATAGGTATTCACCCTGATAAACCCGGTCCGGTCAGCAGAGGGTTGTGATCAATGGTTCTGAGGTCACATAGTTGAGTTTCAGCAGTCTTATGGATGTATTATGGATATATTTTTTTTTAATACATTTCTCAGGAGGTCAGACAGAAAGAGTTGGTGTCTCACTCGAATTCTTAATATAACTTTAAAGGAAAGCTCGCTCTGTTTTATGCACCAATATCTGTTTACAGGTCTTTTTGGGGGAGTAGAACAGCAAGGATAGTTGTGAACATCCTCTAGTGAACGCTGATTAACTGCCTCAAGACTTGTCTTTACAACAGCTTGTTTCCAGCAAGAGTTAGACTTATTGCAAATCAGGGAATAAAACAAGTGCAATACAACCGCAGAACGGGCAATATATTTCCATAAATGCTGTTGTTGTGTATCAGGATATATATACAGTGTTTTTATTATGGGTACTGATTGTAAAACTTTGTTTGTTTCAGTAATATTTATTCTGCTTTTCTGCACTGGTTACTTGAGAGGCCTGCACAAAACGTCAACTGTGACTGAATCTTCAAGTCTATTGAATCTGGAATCATTTCATGAATTGCGTTGGAGGAATTTTGCTACCAATGTTTTGGGGAACAGTGTAAAAGGCCATGAACTGTGATGAGTTAAGTTGAAGGAAGTTTATTTGAATATACTTGGCCAAGGAGAATAGATGCAACATCAAGACAGACATGTACACAGCCTGACAGCATCGCCAATCCTGAAGATCAGTCCTCTAATGGTGCTTTTCCATTATACAGGTCTCGTACCACTCGTCATTTTCCATTACTATACACCTCAACGTTGTCATAGCAAGGCTGCATGAATCTGCCATGACGTCGCACACAAACTGGTGACGAGCAAAGCTCTTCCCGGTGTACTGAATCATTAGGATCGGTTCATTAAAAAGACCAGTTCATTACTTCCTGCATGACCGGAGCACAGACTCTAACACTAACGGCTTGTGATTCGACTCGCTATCAGTGGCTTTCAGCAGTGCTGTCGCTAAATACACCAGAGTCCTGTCTAAATTATTGAGATTTTAGACATTTCTTAGCTAAATATTAGAGATTAAAGCATGTTTTCAGGATTTTTAAGTATTTTTTGGCATTCCTGTGTTCATGACTCTTCCAGTGATGACACTCTGTGACCAATCAGTGGCCGGCATTCTGTTGACGTCACATTTTAGTATCGGCTCAGGTACTAAAAAAAAACACCATGTACCAGTTACTATACCTAATTAAATACAAGTCAAGTCGAGCCGAGCCGAGCTGAGCCGAGTCATGCTGTTAAGTGGAAAAGCGCCAACAGATGACACATATAATTACCTATATAATGATTAGAATCAAGAAGGCACAAACTGTCTCTCAAATGATCTGCTCCCAGCTCCATGCTTATTTATATTTTGGTTTTACAGCAGGCTCTGACTCGCTTCTTTTTGGCAACATAATAGCTTTCTCTTGGAACCAATTTTAAAACTATAGCTCAGTCTGTACATTAATATGTTCTCCTATCGACTGGACTTTCAACTTGCAATGGCTCCATGTTATAATAAACCTGATTTAATAAGACTAACCCCTGACCAAGGGTTATGAATTTCCCTCACAAGCTGCAGTGCAGTATGATTTTGTTTTGTTGTTTTACTTTATTTACTTTCTGGATGTGAAGATGGCTTCTGCACAGGGTTTTTAAATGTGCTTCAGAAAAAAGCGTATGAACTGTAAAGTATAATATATTTTTGTATGAGAGGGAGATAAAGGACCTGCTGTGCTACTGCTATTTGATCAATGTTCCGCATTTGATACAACCACACTAGAAAGTGTAGTTTCTGCTTCTTTTTGGCCTTGTTTAGACTGCAACCCAAATCAGATTTGTAAGCGTATGTGATCAGAATCTGATCTTCCTGAC